>NC_141693.1:1838576659-1838911659 GCF_964263255.1 Lissotriton vulgaris
TGTCCAGACTATATCCACCCAAGGAGATACTGGCTGAAACCCCTCTTCAAAAGCTTGGTAACACGTATGTATGTGGTGGCTCTCCGAATTCCATTGACTGATACCTCCCCTTTTATAGTTTGTGGTGTCTCCAAATTTTTAAAACGTTGCTGGTTGATACGTTGCAATAGATTGTCTATTTCGGTTTAATCTCTTTTTAGCTAATTTATTCTAGGAAAGTAATACGGAAGTACGCGCCATACACGGAACGGAATACTCTGCCCCGGGACTCCAGAATATTGGGAGCTGGGAAATCTTCCTTCTATAATATCACTGGAGGAATGATCACACTACGACCTCATATCAATGAATCGGGATAATTCTCTCATATAACTACGGGGATACAAATATTTACCTAATTGAAGAGGCGCCAAAGACACTAAGACCAAGACCTGATCAGATTTCTTCACCCATGCCACATAAGGCTGGGTCGGAAGTATAACCAGCCAGAAGGCATAAGAATGTATAAACGTTGAATATCAGCCCTGTGAAGTCGTGGGTTCCTGCCCAATCGACGAAACACGTGTTGGCTGGACTTGGGGAAAGCCTCAAAGATTAAATGAATTACAATTTCTACCGGACCTCTATGATTTTTGTGAAATGATATATTGTACCAAACTTTATTGTTGATTAGTTTCTGTTGGTGTGATAGGGCTTGTATATACATATTGGAATCTGTTGATTACTGGTGGGTAAGGATGACAACCCATGCCTAGGCACCCAACAACACATATTGCTACTAACGCAGGTGACATAATCTGCCTATATATTGCTAAGCGCCATAACCACCGAGATCAGTCATCCTTCTTCTCTTCAGAATGACGTTGGAGTACTTAGATAACGCCCTCGCCCGCTGAAGTCAGTTCTTGTACATAGCTTTCCTCGCCAGGAACGCAGACCCATGCCAGAGACCGACACTGGTGCCATAAAACTAGATCCCTCAAAGGGAAATACCTTAACCCTAGATATCGGTCCGCAGAACGGGGAGGATGGGTGGGGTGGTAAGGAATCTAACATTAACTACTGTTTTTTACAGATATATCGTTACCGAAGGTAAGTAACTTGTGCATCTGAAAAGAAACAGGTTAGTGTTAGATTCCTTACCTTAGAATAGATACCCCAGCAATACCAACCCCGGTGGTGGGTCAGAACGGCCGAAAAAGCCATCTCTCCGGACTTGGCTGTCCAGGCAGTAGTGTCTAGCAAACGTGTGCAGCGAGGCCCACGTAGATGCCGGACAGATGTCTTGCAAGGGGACTCCCCGACCAAGGGCAGTAGTAGCCGCCGTGGCCCGAGTGGAATGGGCCCTCAGCCCAACGGAGGGCTCCTTCCGAGCCAAAGAGTAGCATACTTTGATACACAATACGACCCACCGAGAGATGGTCCGCTTGTGTACCGCCCGTCCCTTCTTAGCGCTCACGTAACCAACAAAGAGCTGGTCTTCCACCCGGAACTAGCGTGTGCGATCAAAGTCTAAGGAGAGCGCACATTTTGGGTTCAGACGGTGGAGCCTCTCTTCTTCCTTAGAAGGATGCGTAGGTGGAAAGAAGGTGGGCAAAGTGATGGACTGCCCGATGTGAAAGGCTGTAACTACTTTGGGCAGGAAAGTAGGACGTGTTTTCAACACAACTTTGTCCGGATGGACAGAAAGGAAAGGAGGTTTATAAGAAGGAGCCTGGAGCTCACTCACTCTCCTGGCAGAGGTGATGGCAACCAGGAATGCAGTCTTAAGAGTAAGAAGACCGAGAGGACAATTGTGAAGCGGCTCAAAAGGAGCGCACATCAGATAAGTAAGAACAAGGTTCAAGTCCCACTGAGGCACCACGAAAGGAACAGGAGGGAACATGTGTGTGATGCCCTTCAAGAATCTATTTACAATAGGGGACTTGAAAAGAGAAGGCTGATAAGGTAGCCTCAAGAAGGCGGAAATGGCAGAGAGAGTAGCCCTTAAGAGTGCCCAGAGCAGAGCCCTGCTGGGCAAGAGGAAGAAGAGAACCTCTGAAAGGGGGGGCAGAGAGAGGATCCACAGCCTTTGCTGTGCACCATGCCACAAATGTATTCCACCTGCAGGCGTATACCGCTTTTGTGGAGGGACGCCTGGCTGCCAGAATTACATCACACACTTCAGGAGCCAAGTCAAATGGCCTCAACTGTCGCCGCTCAATCTCCATGCATGGAGATGGAGACTGGACAGGTTCGGGTGGAGGACCGTCCCCTGCTGCTGAGACAGAAGGTCCTCCTGAAGAGGCAGACGAATCAGAGGATCGACTGACATGCTGAGTAGCTCGGGATACCAGTATCTTTGTGCCCAGTCCAGAGCCACAAGAATGACTTGGGCCCGGTCTCTCCTGATCTTCTTCAGCACTCTGGGCAGAAGTGGTATAGGCGGAAAGGCGTACAACAGACTGCAGCTCCACTCGTGACGAAAAGCGTCTCCGAGCGAGTGCCTCCTTGGAAATTCCAACGCGCAGACGTGATGACATTGCGCGTTCTCTTCGGTGGTGAATAGACCTAACCAAGGCTCTCCCCACTGCCGAAAGAGGCCTTGCGCCACGTCCGAATTCAGACGCCATTCGTGATCCATCATGCACCGGCGGCTGGGTTCGTCCGCCCTGGCGTTCAGGGAACCTGCCAGGTGTTGAACCACCAAGGTGACTCCCTGGTGTTCCAGCCATGTCCAGAGGCGCAGAGCCTCCTGACAAAGGGTCCACGACCCCACTCCGCCCTGTTTTCTGCAGTACCACATGGCGGTGGTGTTGTCCGTGAACACCTGCACTACACTTCCCCGGACAGAGGGAAGGAAGGCCTTCAGTGCAAGTCTGATCGCCCACAGCTCCAGAAGGATGATGTGGAGCCGGGACTCCGTCGGAGACCAGAGGCCTCTGATCTCTCTCTCTCCCATTTGGCCCCCCCAACCCAGGAGGGATGCATCTGTCACTACTGTAGGAGAGTAGGGTCTGCAATCCTATGGTAACCCCAGATTTTTGCTTTTTGCTTCACTGGTTTACGACTTTCCGTGCCTGTGGGCCTGCTAATCAGACCCACAGCCTAGCTGTTCTCTCTCTAAATTGACACACATGTACTTTAGGTGCATTTACCAATTGGTATTGGGTCACTCTTATAAGGCCTTGTACAGTGTACCATAGGTAGCCAGGGCATAAGTGCACCCAAGGCCTACCAGGGGCTGCAGCATGTATTATGCCACCCCTGGCTGGCCATCTAAACAGTCAACTGGCTATTAACACAGCTGGGGCAAGGTGGTGTAATCACCCTTTGCTTTAGATATAGTATACCTATATCTAACCCAAAATGGACACATATATTCCTATAAGTCACTCCTATGACAGGCCTGATCAATCCTGAAAGCAGAGTGCTTGGAATTATGTGAGATGGTGCTCTAGCATGAGCTGAGCCTGTCTGCAGCTTTTGGAACCATGTCCTTATAGCTGTTCCATGATAACGCTATACCATACACATTATAATCCAAGCGGTTATTGTTAACTTTGGCATAGCATTATCAAAACATGTCGAGTAAGGTGTCATACGAATTGGAATACTACCCCCTCGCCAGTTCTGGCGAGGGGGGTAGCATTCCACCCTTTTAGAGGGACACGACATGTATGTAACTGAGAACCCCGGTTACAGTTAAACAGAGCCTCAGCATCACAAAATGGATGCTGCCACCACAGACACGAGTCTGACCTCCTGCTGCTGGGAGTCCTTCCAGCGAGGGAGGCCTGGACAAAGGGTTTCCTGTCTTGGGAGGTGCTAGCATCACCCTAGACAGGATTTTGTGTATTGAGGTAGGCCAGGCTGAAAGGAATGAGACATGCCTGGGGCACACAAGGTGTCCCTGTGCATACCCCGGTTCAAACCAGTTGCTGTGGCACTCCAGCCCCAGGTCTGGCGCGAAACCGGACAAAGGATAGGGGGTGTAACCACCCCCCTTCCTAGTCACAGTACAGCCCCCTTTAGGAGAATAAAGGTAGGAGCTGGTCAGATTCCAAATTAGATTATCCTGAATTGAAACTACAAAAAAGAAACTCTGGACTTCGACGTTCTGCTCCACAGAAGACTGAAGAAAATCTCCCTTGTGGTCAAGGAGTGACCACCCTGCATCTGCAGACACCATCAAGCGTCCTAGCGGTTCACTTTGTCGTCCTTACTGGCGGAACCAGACTTCAGAGCCCGACGAGACCCGGACTTCCAGACCTCTCCGACCTCAACTCACATCTGCAGCACAGCTGAGATCCGTGGGTGCGACGAGACACGTGGGACCGGCCATCTTGGAGAAACTGCACTTCGCTTCCAGCACATCCTCGAAGTGTTTGGGGGTTGAGAAGCCCCAGCCCAGAGCAGCTCCTGCACTGAAAACCAGCCCTCCAGCATCCACGAGATCTGCATGGGGCCCTTCTGCCTGGTTGCTGCTCGACGCGTTGTCTGGTCACTTGCCGGCTGGCTAGTGGCCTCCTAGACGACGATCCACGCATCAACACCGCTGGTCTGGTTGCTCCACACTGGCCCCTGCAAAGGAGAAGCACCCCGAACCCTCCTGTTCCGCACCAGACGCCTTTTCCACTCACCGCATGGGTTGCCTTTGCCAAGGCCTGTTGACGCCGAATTCGGAACCAACACCGCCGACAGCGAGAGCCTGTGTGGGACAGCTCGTGCTTCCATCCTGGTCGTCGAAGACACCTCCTTGTCCACGTGGCTGCAGAGTCAAGCGTCCACTCTTCACCTGATCGCGACGACAGCATCTGGTTCCTTCCTGGTTCCACTCCAGTCACTGGCTAGTGACTTTGAACATTGTCCCCTCTGCTTTAAAGTCTTCAGCATTCCTGATCCAGCCTTGGATCACACCAGACACCTTCATCCTGGTCGCCTGCAGCATCTTTTCTTTCAGGCTCCATAGACTTCAATGCAGAAACCAGACACGACTTCGCACCTATGCACCCGCAGGTCTCGTCGCACCCACGGATCTCAGCTGTGCTGCAGATGTGAGTTGAGGTCGGAGAGGTCTGGGAATCCGGGTCTCGTCGGGCTCTGAAGTCTGGATCCTCGAAGGAAGACGACAAAGTGAAGCCGCTGGATGCTTGATGGTGCTTGCTTGTGCAGGGTGGACACTCCTTGCCCACAAGGGAGATTTCTTCAGTCTTCTGTAGCAGAAAGTCGAAGTCTAGAGTTTCTTCTTGTAGAGTTTCAAGTCAGGATTAATCTGATTTGGAATGGGACCAGCTCCTACCTTTATCCTGCTAAAGGGGGCTGCACTATCACTAGGTCCCTCCCATGGGTGGGACCAGGAAGGGGGGTGGTTACACCCCTATCCTTTGTCCGATCTCGCGCCAGAGCTGGGGCTGGAGTGCCCCAGCAACTGGTTTGAGCCGGTGTATGCACAGGGCACCTTGTGTGCCCCAGGCAGGTCTGATTCCTTTCAGCCCTGTCCTACCTAATACACAAAATCCTGTCTGGGGTGGTGCTAGCACCTCCCAAGGCAGGAAACCCTTTGTCCAAGCCTCCCTCGCTGGAAGGACTCCCAGCAGCAGGAGGTCAGACTTGTGTCTGTGGTGGCAGCATCCATTTTGTGATGCTGGAGTTAACTTTAACCGGGGTTCTCAGTTACATACATGTTGTGTCCCTCTAAAAGGGTGGAATGCTACCCCCGTCGCCAGAACTGGTGAGGGGGGTAGTATTCCAATTCGTATGACATCTTACTCGACATGTTTTGATAATGCTATGCCAAAGTTAGCAATAACCGCGAGGATTATAATGAGTATATGGTATAGCGTTAACATGGAACAGCTATAAGGACATGGTTCCGAAAGCTGCAGACAGGCTCAGCTCATGCTAGAGCACCATCTCACATAATTCCAAGCACTCTGCCTTCAGGATTGATAAGACCTGCCATAGGAGTGACTTATAGGAATATATGTGTCCATTTTGGGTTAGATATAGGTATACTATATCTAAATCAAAGGGTGATTACACCACCTTGCCCCAGCTGTGTTACCAGCCAGTGGTGTCTGTTTTAGATGGCCAGCCAAGGGTGGCATAATACATGCTGCAGCCCCTGGTAGGCCTTGGGTGCACTTATGCCCTGGGTACCTATGGTACACTGTACAAGGACTTATAAGAGTGACCCAATACCAATTGGTAAATGCACCTAAAGTACATGTGTGTCAATTTAGAGAGAGAACAGCTAGGCTGAAAGTCGTACACAAGTGAAGCAAAAAGCAAACCATAGGATTGCAGACGCTACTCTCCTACAGTAACGGCAGGGAGGAAAAAGCAGTCCGCAAAAGAGGAGGCAGAGGAGTGGAGGGAAAGGCATGCTGGATCACGTGGCGCTGGGAGATGCCGGTGGAATAGATGTTGAGGCATCGGGTCCCCTGAGGCAGGACGCCCCCAAGCACCAGTGAAGGAAGAAATGAGGGAACTGTAATGATACTCCAATCAGGATTGAAAGATAACTTCTTTATTGATGTACCCGCTTGCAAAGGGAAGCAAGAGTTCCCTCCCACCAGAGCCCTGTTGGAGGACCTCCAATAGATGGTCCGCCGGGATGTGAACCACCGGATCACCCATACGCAGGATGCCCACAGCCGTGGACACTGCATGAGCGAAGAACGAACCCGCCTCCGTAGGGCCCCGCTGTGGGGAAAGCAGCTCCTCCGTGGGCAACGGCTGCAAACTAAGGCGGCCGCCAAGAGGCCAAGCAGAACTGGCAAGGGCCAGACCTGAAAGTCAGAAGGAGCCTAAGAATGAGGGACCTGCCGCTCTTCCGACGAACGCCTCTGCCTCAGGAAGGGCGGGGAGCCACCCTTCGGCGCTGGTGAAAAATAAACCACACGGTGAACAGTCTCTGGGGAGGACGACACCAAAATATAGGACGCCTCCGGAGAAGGAGCGTCCGAAGACGAATCAGCGTTACGACCCCTGCGCGGAGCCGTAGAGTCCGCAGCCTGAGGCAGGTTGTCTGCACCATCCGGCGTCACCAGACAAGGTTCCTCCAAGTCACCCTGCATCCGAGACCGGAACTGGAGTCGAATCGGCCCCGGGGCGGCGCTTAAATGGCGCCGACCCCTGTCGAGGTAGCCACCTACGCGGTGGAACTGACGGGCCTGGGGAGTGGTCCAGAATGAGGCGTAGATTGTTCGGCAACCCATGAGGCGGTGCCAGGGACGATTCAACCTCTGACTTGCCCTCCGTCGAGGCAGCCGCCTGTGGGGAGGGACGAGAGGGGCCCGGCAAGGGGTCTGCACCCGGCCACGACCCGGAGCGGGACAAGGAGGGTGCACTGACCCCTGTGGCTCTGCACGGTCCAGCTGCAGCCGGCGCCGTAGCAGCGTCACCTCGGCCTTAGACTGGACCACCTTGTCAAAGGACTGAGAGGGGCTCGAATGAGACCCGACGACCTCCCACGACACCACAGGGACTCCAGCAGGAGTTTGCGGCGATGCAGAGGCGCCTTGGCCTGCCGGAGGTGCACCAGAGGAGCCGCACCCCAACAGCACCACATCCTCCAAGCCTGGATCCGAAGCAGTCGGCGCCGGGGGCGCTGCCGTGGGCCCTGTGCGAGGCGAGGGGTTCGCCGACACTCCAGGAGGGGAAGACGCCAGCGAGGCCTGCAAAGCCGCTGCGTATATCTCCATCTGGACTCTCGACGCTCCAACACCGGGAAATGGTGGATAGGACAACACGCGGGCCGTAGAGTCTCTGCCCCCAGAAGGCCGGAACCTAGCCCCCAGGGACAAACTACGACATTTACCCACCACCGGGGAGAAACGCTCACGTGACATCGGAGAAGGGCGTGGACGACGACCACGGCCGAACCTGAAGCAGACCGAGGGGAGGACGTCGACCTGGAGAGACGCACTGAGTGAAGTTTCATGCAGCGCTCTCGTCGCAATTACGGCTTCAACTGCTAGATGGCCTCGCAGTCGGTGGTGCCGTGATCCTCCCCCAAACACCACATAAAAATGAGGTGTGGGTCTGTGGCCGACATAAGACGCCCACAAAAAGCACAAGTTTTGAAACCCGAAGGCATTCGCACATTGTTCCACCAAAAGAATGGAGAAAAAAGGGGCCTAAAAATGGCCCGTAGCAAGAACCGGATCCGCGTTGCATGCAGAAAAAAAAAACTGACGTAGGCGCGCCGGGGCGGGTCTTATGTGACCTCGCTGATGTCACATGCGCGAGCGACGCCTGGGCAGAGTCGCGTGATGTCGTCCCGCCTCCAGAGCGCAGGGATGCTGTGGCAAAAGTTTTCCGGATCCAATCTCACGCCTGGGGAAAATTCTATGTGAAGGAATCTACGGCCAGTAGTCTATCAGATTTACGATTGTCAAACAATTTTTTACATCAACTCAACCATTAGCAAATTGGGTCCCTAGTGGACCCCTTCCCCTTTGGGAATGTTGAAACAAATATTTAAGAGCAGGCAGTGGTCCAAAGGAAAATGGGCTGCATTTAAAAAAAAAAAAAAAAAGATTGCTTTAATAAAAAGCAATCATCGACATGGTGGTCCCTATGATGGCTGCAATTCTTAATAGATCGCAAACTGCGACCTACCTAATTAATATTCATGCGGTAGGTTGATTTGTGACCCACTAGGAATCGCTATATGAAATTCAATGAGTATAATGCATTGGGAAAAGTAATTTCCTAATTGCGATTTGGAGAAAATCCCAATTAGGTAATCACTATTACTAAAACAGGTACATATGGCCCCAGTTCTTCAAGCTCAGAAACAGTAGCAGGGGATGGAGGTTCTTTCCTGTCGGCTTAATCAAAATAGAAGACTCAAGGAAGTTTCAGGCTTCCGTTGCCGGAAATATGGACGAAATCGGTAAATGAAACCTAACTTGACCAAAGAACAAGTTACTTACCTTCGGTAACGCTTTTTCTGGTAGATACAGTATCTGCCTGTGGATTCCTCACCTTGTGAATATCCCCCCTTGCGCCAGCAATGTTCGGAAAGTTCTTTGTAGCACGCCGGCGTGGACGACGTCATAGGAGCACGGCATCGTGCCCGACTCCGTCTGATGTCACCGACTCCTTATAAGACCCACGTCGGCGTGATGACGTCAGTTTCGCCCTTTTTTCCGTGCCTTCGAGGCACCCTGATGGACCAACGACAGTAAATATACATATAAACAGTGTACATAGTACATGCAAATCGAAACTGCACACATAGTGCGAAGCAAAGGTATCAAAAACCCAAAATATAAATACATAAACCCAGGTATAGCAGAGCGGACAATGGGGAGGCGGGTGGGTCAGTGAGGAATCCACAGGCAGATACTGTATCTACCAGAAAAAGCGTTACCGAAGGTAAGTAACTTGTTCTTCTGATAGATACATCTGCCTTGTGGATTCCTCACCTTGTGAATAGAGTCCCACAGCAGTCCCCACTCCCGGAGGAGGGTGACCACTCTGCTATACCAGGAAATCTTGGAGGACAGAGCGCGCGAAGTGGCTGTCCCTCCTCACCTCGGCATTCAAGCAGTAGTGCTTCACGAAAGTGTGGAGGGAGGCCCAAGTCGCGGCTCTGCAAATGTCCTCAACAGGAACACCTCTAGACAAAGCAGATGTTGCAGACTTTGCGCTAGTTGAATGAGCTCTAATACCCTCAGGAGGGTCCTTACCCGCCAGAGTGTAGCAAACCTTGATGCACAGGATTATCCATCTAGAAAGTGTGCGATTGTGCACCGCTCTGCCCTTCTTGCAGCCAGCAAAACCCACGAAGAGCTGATCGTCAACACGATAGTCTTTAGTCCTCTCAAGATAGAAAATAACTGCTCTCTTTGGATCCAAGCGATGAAGTCTCTCCTCCTCCTTGGAAGGGTGTGGGGGAGGATAGAAGGTAGGAAGGGTAATGGATTGTCCTAGATGGAAGGGAGTTACCACCTTAGGAAGAAAAGCAGCCCTGGTCCTGAGAACCATTCTTTCAGCATGAATGGTCAAGAACGGGGGCTTGGAACTAAGAGCCTGAAGCTCACTTACCCTCCTTGCCGAGGTAATTGCAACCAAGAAGACAGTTTTAAAAGATAGAAGTCTCATGGGACACTTGTGCAAGGGTTCGAAGGGAGAACCCGTCAAAAAGGTTAACACAAGATTCAAATCCCAATGTGGAACAACAAACTGAGAAGGAGGGAACTTATTAGAGAGACCCTTCAAAAATCTCAAAACCACTGGAGACTTAAAAAGAGAAGGCTGATCCGGGAAACAGAGAAATGCCGATAAGGCTGAAAGATACCCCTTGACCGTGTCAACAGCAAAACCCTGCTGCGCCAGAGAAAGAGCAAACTGCAAAATGTCAGACAAATGAGCCTTCGAAGGGTCAACATCCCTCTCCCTACACCAAGAGACAAATTTAGACCACCTATACGAATAGATGGACTTAGTGGAGTCACGCCTGGCAGAAAGAATGACATCCACCACATTGTGAGGGAGAGAAAAGGAATTCAAGTTGCCCCGTTCAATCTCCAGGCATGAAGGTGTAATGTCTGGAGGTGGGGGTGTAGAACCTGTCCCTCCATCTGAGAGAGGAGGTCTGCCCTGAAAGGGAGACAGAGCGGCGGGTGAGAGGAGAGGCGGAGAAGGTCCGTGTACCACACCCTTCTTGGCCAGTCCAGGGCGACCAATATGACTTGGGCCCGATCCTGGCGAATCTTCCTCAGAACCCGAGGAATCAAGGGTATGGGAGGAAACGCGTTAAGGAGTTGATTTCCCCAACTCAACTGAAACGCGTCCCCCAAAGCTCCTTGCATCGGATACTGGAGACTGCAGAATGACAGGCAGTGAGCGTTCTCGCGAGTGGCAAACAGGTCCACCCGAGGAGTCCCCCATATCTGAAAGATGTCGTGAACAACCTCCGGGTGAAGCCTCCACTCGTGGTCGGCAGAGAACTGCCGACTGAGAACGTCTGCACGAACGTTCAGAACTCCGGCCAGATGATTTGCCATCAGACAAATCTGATGGTCCTGAACCCAGGACCAGAGAAGCAGAGCCTCTTTGCAGAGACACTGCGACCCCACTCCTCCCTGCTTGTTGATATACCACATCGCAGTCATGTTGTCCGTCAGGACTTGAACCGACTGACCGCGAAGGGAAGGGAGGAAGGCCTTGAGCGCCAGACGTATCGCCCGCAACTCTAGAAGGTTGATATGAAGCAACCTTTCCTCCGAAGACCAAAGACCTTTGATCTCCAGATCCCCCAGATGAGCACCCCACCCGAGAGTGGATGCATCAGTTATCACTGTGGCAACCGATGGAGGTAGCTGGACAGGCTTTCCCCGAGACGGATTGCCCTCCACGCTCCACCATGACAGATCCGCAGCAGTTTCTCTGGAGATCTTCACTGACTCCCAGAGATCTGTTGTGCTGATACCACTGCCTGCGGAGGCACCACTGGAGTGCCCTCATGTGCCAGCGTGCATGGTTGACCAACAGAATGCAAGAAGCCATCAGACCGAGCAGACGAAGGACCTTCAGGACTGGTACAACTGCTCCATTGTAGAATAAAGGAATCATTTCCTGAATGTCGCGAATCCTTTGAGGTGGAGGGAATGCACGTCATACAGTAGTGTCCAGTACCGCACCTCTGAACAGGTGGCGCTGGGAGGGCACCAGGTGAGACTTGGGCACGTTTATCGAAAAACCCAATCTAAACAACAGCTGCGTTGTCACTTACAGATGATGGAGCACCTTTTCCAGCGACTCTGCTTTGATCAGCCAGTCGTCCAGATAGGGGAACACAGGAATCCCCGACCTTCTGAGATGCGCAGCCACCACTGCCATCACCTTGGTGAAAACTCGAGGCACAGTAGTAAGTCCAAACGGAAGGTCCGCAAACTGGTAATGCTGCGATCCCACCGTAAAACGGAGATACTTTCTGTGCGACTTCAGAATGGGGATGTGAAAATACTCATCCTGCAAGTCGATCGACACCATCCAGTCTTCTTCCAACAGCGCTTGAAGAACCTGTACAAGTGTGAGCATTTTGAACTTCTCCTGCTTGAGATAGAGGTTCAAAATCCTGAGGTCCATGATTGGACGTAACCTGCCATCCTTCTTGGGGATCAGGAAATACCGGGAGTAGCACCCCTGACCCCTTTCCTGCTCTGGAACCACCTCTATCGCACCTTTTCGGAACAGTGCCAGGACTTCCTCCTGCAGAAGAAGCAGGTGGTCCTCCGAACAATAACCTTGGCAAGGAGGGTAATTGGGAGGGAACTCCTGAAAAGGAAGCACATACCCATTTTCTACGAGATTGAGAACCCAAAGATCTGATGTAACCGATTACCAAACCGGTAGAAAATGAGTAAGCCGACCCCCTACCGGACCCGCATGATCCAGAATGGCAGATCTAGGGCTGCTTTGCTGTTGTAGGTGGAGGGAGGGTATTAGAGGAGGAAGTAGAGGAGGAGGAGGACTGGCGTCCACGAGCACGGCCCCTTTGTTTACCTCTGCATGAACTATATAAAGGGTTCTGCTGCTGCTGCTGCTGGCCTTGCTTATAGGAATGAAAAGCGGATCTACCAAATCCCCTAAACCTCCTAGTGGCAGAACCTCTAGCCTGAAGACCCAAAGACCTTGCCGTTGCCCGGCTATCTTTGAACCTCTCCAAGGCCACATCCGCTTTTTCCCCCCAAAGAGGCCTGTTCCTTCAAATGGTAAGTCCATTAAAGTGGATTGTACATCTGCCGAACAATCAGAAGATTTCAGCCATGCGGCCCTTCTGTTGGCAACAGTAGAGCCCATAATCCTGGCAACAGAGTCCTCCGTGTCCATGCCACTCTGAATTACCAAGCGGGCTGCAGCCTGAGTATCAGAGACTACCTCATTGAAGTTCTTTCTATCATCCTCTGGAAGCTTAGATGACAACTGTTTCACAGAGTCCATCAACGCATGAACATATCTCCCTAGCAGGCAAGTAGCATTGGTAGATTTAAGAGCCATGCTACCCAAGGAGAAAATCGTTTTTGCAGACTGGTCCAATTTTTTAGAGTCCTTATCTGCCGGCACCTGAGGAAATGAACCTGCAGACCTGTTGGAACAAGTGGCCTGCACAACTAGACTCTCCGGAGAAGGATGTGAAGAGATAAAGTCAGGGTCACCAGGAGCCACCCTGTAACGTCTTGCCACCGACCTGGAAACCGCAGGAGCAGTCAAGGGTCTTTTCCAGACCTCCTTTATTGGCTCAGTCAAAGCCTCTGTGAATGGAAGCGTAAGCCCTATAATAGATGAAGGCGAGTGTAAAACCTCCGTGAGGATGTTGGGCTTGTACTCAACAGTAGGCAAAGTCAGATTGAGCAGATCCGCAGCCTTCCTAATCACAACATGGTAGGGTGCCACGTCCTTAGATGGTGCATCAGAAACTGATGGCAAACCCCACTCAGGAGAGAGTTCCAGGCCACTAACACTATGCAGGTCCTCAAAACAGTCCCCTTGATCCAGAAGTTCACCTTCCTCTACCTCAGAATCTTGATACCCCTTTTCCTCCAAGAGGCGCTGAGCCCTGTGCCTCGATCACTCCATGCGAACTGAAGTTGACGGATCCGGTAAAGACACCGACGGAGCCGGAACCGGCATCGAAAGAGGAGCCGGGGCAGCTGGAAGACGAGCCTCACGAACCGGCGTGGCACCTCGATCCAACTCACGAGGTCGTTCCGGAGCCGGCGAAGCCGTTTGCAGAGTCGACGACCTCGGCGGCGTCGTACCGAGCCAGGGAGTATAAGGCGCCGGCATAAATGGGATAAACGGTGCCGGAGCGTAAGCTTGAGGGACACCCCAGTTATAAGACAATGGACCCATGGGACCAGCCGGTGCACCAGTGGGGTACATTGCCCTCGCATAAACGCCAAACATAGCATTCAGGAAATGCGAGGGGTCCTGCCCAGGACCAGGAAAGGGAGGGTACGAACCCATCGGCCGCTCCGAAGGAGGCTTCTCCGGCATCGGTTAATCATGACCCTCTTCATTCACAGGGTCTTCCACCGGAGTCGGAGCCCGAGGAACCTCATCCCCTTTATGCTCCGAAGAATGGTGCTACACCGGATCGGGTTCTTGCTCCGGGACCGGGGAACCTCCAAGAGACTGCAGAGAAGGAGACACGAAGTCTTTGTGATGTTCGAGACTTCCTCTTCAAATCCGAAGACTCTTTGCCAGAGTGATGTCTAGAGCTATGCTTCCTCCTCTTGTGCTTCTTCTGGAGGAGCTCGAAGCATGACCTGAAGCCGACTTGGATCCGGACCTAGACCTCTCTCTGGACCTCGACCTCACTCTGGACCTCGATCTCTAACTCGACCTCTACTTCGATCGCGACTTCTGTCTCGACCTCGAACGTCTCGACCTCGACCTCGAAGACCTCCCAGCCTCTCTTCCTTTCACCTTTGCTTAGCCTCACGCTCTCGTAAAGCCTTAGGGTTCATCTTGAAGCAGGATCGACAGTTCTTAACATCATGGTCCGATCCAAGACACCACAAACAATCGTCATGCGGATCGGTAATGGACATCATTCGGGCACATGATCCGCACTGCTTGAACCCAGTCTTCCTCGACGACATCCTCGGCGAAGAAGAAACACTCAACAGAGAAACAGTAACACAAAATAGTAACAAGACACTATCTGAATCACAGAAGATCCAGAAACCGTTAGCGTCGACGACGCGGAAAAAAGGGAACTAACGTCATCACGCCGACGTGGGTCTTATAAGGAGTCGGTGACGTCAGACGGAGTCGCGCGCGATGCCGTGCTCCTATGACAGCGTCCATGCCGGCGTGCTACAAAGAATTTTCGTAACGTTGCTGGCGCAAGGGGGGATATTCACAAGGTGAGGAATCCACAAGGCAGATGTATCTATCAGAAACTGAGGTTTCAAAATAGTCTACGGCTTAACTAGAAAATCTTCAATTATGAACCGCCTTGTGGTTTACTGGAGTCACCGGAAAGGAACCGAGAATTTGTTTCTAAAAGAAGAGCATCTCTTGAACAGTTCTTCCCCCCACTCCCAGACGAGATTCCAAATAGGGGCAATTGTAATTTTGCTCTGATGCAAACTGAACAATCTGAGGAAACCTACTAGTTGAAAACTTAAATGAAGAATTGTGTTGTTCATTTACCACTCGGGAGGAGCAGCTTAGAATAAGCTTATAATATCTGCTCAAATATATCGCTCTTACCACCCAGTCAAAAACCCTGGGGATGATGCTTTTCTGAGTTGACCAGTCCCACAAATGTCTCAGGGAATACAATGCTATCCCTCCAATTGTCTTTAAAATTATCTTCATTAAAACCAAAAGATGGTCTATTAAAGAGACTTCATTCTTTCCAGAGGAGGAAATGGCAATCACAGGATAGGGCACCAATGAACTGTAGACTTACGTGTATTGATGCTGATAGAGAACTCTATATCCGAAAGAGCTGCACACAATTCGAAGATAGTCCATGTCACCCAGAGCTATGCTTCAAGGTAAGAATAAAGGTGTATTTCCTCATGGAGAAGAGGGAATGCAAATACAAATGGCACCTTTGAAAACATCCTTGGAGACTATTTAAGACTAAATGAGACATCTGCACTGATTATACTTACCCCCAGAGGCAAATCAAAGATATTGCTGATGCTCTTTACCAACAAGGAAGAAGGACTTTGGGGATCCACAATTGCTAGCCAATCCACTTGATACAAGGTCTCCTGGGCCAGTGTTACCACTTGAAATGTGCCCACCACTAGAAGCAGATGCAGAATATGCTGGTCCAGAGCCAATCTGGCTAACCTCTTTTTTGAAGATAAAGTACCTGGAATAAAACTCTGAAAACCGCCTACTCACATGGAGCCTGTTCAATAGTGCTCAGAAGCTTCTAAATCTTCAGAGTAAATTCTGGAGATAATTGCTAATCTAGATGGGAAAATTGGGACTAGACCATTCAATATTATAGTCAGAACTCAATGACCCTGTGTAATGGATGATCATTAGTTTTGAAAAAAAGGGAAAGCTGGCTTCCCACAAGTGATATAAAACCTTAAGAAAGCACAGATAGGTGATACAACCCTTATGGAGTCCTGGTTGATGGGTGAAACACATTGGCAGGGCTGGATGTTCAATATGTAAAGAATATAGTGTTTTGAAGACTCACCTCGACGTCTAGTTGTATGTTCATGAATTAAATGGAAGAATCTCTGTACCCATCTGGATGTACTTTAATATGATTAAATACTCTTTCTGTCCTTAATATGGATACTATTTCAATGCTCCAGTGCTTATTAGGAAAGCCCTTCCTACTCTGATCTTATACATATATATTGCAAGGTCCGAGTGCTGAGGACTTTCTCTGAGGTGTAGCACTACATAGTAAAATCAGAACACTAGCACTATGTATGTGTGTTCTTATATAGCGCTCGACTTACCCTTGGGCATCTTGGTGCTTGCATTGGGAACCCGTCCTGGCTTTTCCCTGTGAGATACCCGTACTGGGCATCCCCAAGGTGAAAGCCAGGCATCCACCCGCGGGGGGGCCGTAGTGGAGATTAAGCAAGCTATTGCCCTGAGTTGCAGAGTATGAACCCATGATTCGAGTAGGCACCGAAGTGAGAATTGTCGAGTCTGTGGACACTTGGGCTCAGACCCTGCCGCGTCGGGAATTGAACCCTGGTCCCGGGTCTGACCTCTGCTTCAGGGTATGCCTCCTCTAACCAGTGAGCCACACTTCTCCACTAGCGATCACAAACTGCCAACTACTGCTCAGTTTGTTTTTTGAGTATCATTAGCGAGTTTAAAAGAATCGTTATTCCCATTACTGCTCTAATGTGAGAAATGCTAGCTTTCCAACAAACATGGGAATCTTTAAAGGACCACCACATTTGGAAACAAGCGTTGGCAAAGCAAAAAGGTCTCACCTATGCAAGATTCATAGTCTGTTAATTAGTTTTTTTTTAAACAAAACAAATTCTACTCCTCAAATGCACAAGTTACTTACCTTCGGTAACGATATATCTGTAAGAAACAGTAGTTAGGGTTAGATTCCTTACCATAGAATATCCCCAGGCGTCAGACTGGATCTGGAAAGTTTTGCGTAGCAGTACCCCTGTGCGTCGGTAGGCGTCGTTTGCGGCTCTGCGTCCGTCGTCGGGATGACGTTGTCGGAGTACTTCGACGCCGTCGGAGTACTTAGACGCCGCCCTCGGGTGTTGACGTCACTTCTTATACACAGCTTTTCCGCGCCAGAAAAGCAGAGCCATGATAAAAACCAACACTGGTGTCATGAAACTAGGGCCCTCAAAGGGAATACCTTAACTCTAGATATCGGGTCGCAGAACGGGAAGAATGGGTGGGGTGGTAAGGAATCTAACACTAACTGATGTTTCTTACTAATATATTGTTACCAAAGTTAAGTAACTTGTGCATCTGAAAGAAACAGGTTAGTGTTAGATTCCTTACTTTAGAATAGAAACCCCATGTGAGAAGTTGGCCTGATATATGATGCTCACTAGTTCTAGTGATCACCTTGTATCAGTCCAAAACCCTTATGGTGATTGGTTGTAAGTCAACCTTATAGTCCAGCTATCCTAATGGACAGGGCAGTCTTAGGCTAAACTCTTTTGGCATGTGAAGCCAGCTGTTTTACCACATATAACCCCTTGAATACCAGATGAAAGGACACCACACAGGTTGTTATGAAAATACACAACATATTTATTACTAACAAACACCTCTGAACTCTTTATGAGATCAGGGGGCTAAGTACATAACAATGCTCTTCAGAAAAATACAGTAAGTCGCACAAATTACAATGGTGCCCTAGGGGCACGACAAACCATATACTAAGTAAATGATATAAGTAGAACGATTTAAGAGGTGAGTATGTCCAGAGGCTGTAGGATCGCTGGGACTACACTATCCAAACCTTAGGTAAGGAGCAGGAGGCCCACGGGACGCGTGTGCAGAGTGTGAACTCACACGCGAGATGCGGTACAAAGTCAATGGACACGAACAAGTTACAAAATCGGTGAGTAAGGACAGTTCCGACTAGTTACGACAAAAAATATAGGATACCTGGACACTAGGAGAGTCAATCTACCTAGGAGCACCAAAATGCTCTCGTTACCTCACTCACGGGCTGCGGGTGCATAGGTGTGAGATTGTGTCGGGTTTCCGCGTTGAAGTCAATGGAGCCTTGAAGAAAGATGCTGCAGGAGGAAGGTGTCCGGAGTGATCCAAGGGCGGATCGAGGAAGATGGAGACCTGAAAGCAGAGGGGACAGTGTTCAAAGTCACTAGCCAGTGACCGAAGTGGAACCAGGAAGGAACCAGATGATGTTGTCGCGATCAGGTGAAGAGGTGACGCTGGACTCTGCAGCCACGTGAACCAGGTGTCGTCTTCGACGACCAGAATGGAGGCACGAGCTGTCCCACGCAGGCTCTCGCTGTCGGCGGTGTCTGTTCCAGGATTGGAATCAACAGGCCTGGGCAAAGGAAACCCACGCGGTGAGTGAAGATGGCATCTGGTGCGGACCAGGAGGGTCCGGGGTACTTCTCTTTTGGAAGGAAGCAAGGGCCAGTCTGGAGCAACCAGACCAGCGGTGTAGATTTCAAGGTTTGTCGTCTAGGAGGCCACAAGCCAGCCGGCAAGTGACCAGACAACGCGTCTAGTAGCAACAAAGCAGAAGGGCCCCACGCAGATCTCGTGGATGCTGGAGGGCTGGTCTTCCGTGCAGGAGCTGCTGGGGCTGGGGCTTCTCAACCCCCAAAGCACTTTCTCGAGGGTGCCTCAGAGGTCGTGCTGGAAGCGAAGTGCAGCTCTTCAAAGATGGCCGGTCCCACGTGTCTCGTCACACCCACGGGTCTCCGCTGTGCTGCAGATGTGGGTAGAGGTCGGAGAGGTCTGGGAGTCCGGGTCTCGTCGAGCTCCGAGGTCTGGTTCCGGCAGCGCAAAGATGCTCCTTGGAGTGCAACCTGCGCTTTATAAAAACCCCATCACATCACAGGAAGGACGACAAAGTTCCGTTAGGACGCTTGATGGTGCCTGCTTGTGTAGGGTGGTCACTCCTTGGTCACAAGGGAGATATCTTCAGTCTTCTGTGGAGCAGAACGTCGAAGTCCAGAGTTTCTTATTGTAAAGTCGTTCAGGATAATCTAATTTGGAATGGGACCAGCTCCTACCTTTATACTGCTAAAGGGGGCTGTACTAGCGACTAGGTCCCTCCCATGGGTGGGACCACGAAGGGGGAGGTTACACCCCCTATCCTTTGTCCGGTTTCGCGCCAGAGCTGGGGCAGGACTGCCCCAGCAACTGGTTTGAACCGGGGAATGCACAGGGACACCTTGTGTGCCCCAGGCATGTCTCATTCCTTTCAGCCTGCCCTACCTCAATACACAAAATCCTGTCTGGGGTGGTGCTAGCACCTCCCAAGGCAGGAAACCCTTTGTCCAGGCCACCCTCGCTGGAAGGACTCCCAGCAGCAGGAGGTCAGACTTGTGTCTGTGGTGGCAGCATCCATTTTGTGATGCTGAGGCTCTGTTTAACTTTAACCTGGGTTTTCAGTTATGGACATGTCGTATCCCTCTAGAAGGGTGGAATGCTACCCCCGTCCCCAGACCTGGCGAGGGGGTAGTATTCCAAATCTTATGACACCTTACTCGACATGTTTTGATAATGCAATGCAAAAGTTAGCAATAACCGCAAGGATTATAATGCATTTAAGAGTATATGGTATAGCGTTATCATGGAACAGCTATAAGGACATGGTTCCGAAAGCTGCAGACAGGCTCAGCTCATGCTAGAGCACCATCTCACATAATTCCAAGCACTCTGCCTTCAGGATTGATAAGGCCTGCCATAGGAGTGACTTATAGGAATATATGTCTCCATTTTGGGTTAGATATAGGTATACTATTTCTACAGCAAAGGGTGATTACACTACCTTGCCCCAGCTGTGTTACCAGCCAGTTGTGTCTGTTTAGATGGCCAGCCAGGGGTGGCATATTACATGCTGCAGACCCTGGTAGGCCTTGAGTGCACTTATGCCCTGGGTACCTATGGGGACCCAATACCAATTGGTAAATGCACCTAAAGTACATGTGTGTCAATTTAGAGAGAGAACAGCTAGGCTGTGGGTCTGATTAGCAGGCCCACAGCCAGGGAAAGTCGTAAACCAGTGAAGCAAAAAGCAAAAATCTGTAGTGACCGTAGGATTGCAGACCCTACTCTCCTACACCCCAGCAATACCAACCCCAGTGGTGGGTCTGCGAACCAATGATCACACCAAAAAGCCCGGGAGAAAAGAAGGGCTGAAAAAGTCATCTCTCCGGACTTGGCTGTCCAGGCAGTAGTTTCTAGCGTACGTGTGCAGCGAGGCCCACGTAGATGCCTGACCGATGTCCTGCAAGGGGACTCCCCGACCCAGGGCAGTAGTAGCCGCCGTGGCCCGAGTGGAATAGGCACGCAGCCCCACAGGAGGCTCTTTTTTAGCCAGGGAATAACAAGCCTTTATGCACAAAATAACCCATCGAGAAATGGTTCGTTTGTGCACCGCCCGACCATTCTTAGCGCCCACGTAACCAACAAAGAGCTGGTCATCCACCCGGAACTGGCGAGTGCTGTCCAGATAGAATGAGATTGCACGTTTTGGGTCCAGACGGTGGAGCCGCTCTTCCTCTTTTAAATGTAAATGTACAGGAATTTATTTATCGCAAATCACCAACCGGTTTCTAAGCGCTTGCTTAGGGAACCCGTCCTGGTATTCCCCTGTGAGATAACCCCGGCAGGGTATCCGCAAGGTGAAAGCCCAGCACCCGCCGCGAGGGGCTGATGTGGAGATTAAGCAAGATATTGCCGAAAGTGTCGCAGAGTGTGAACCCGTGAATCGAGTAGGCACCGGAGCGAGAATTGTCGAGTCCATGGACATTTTAGGACTCAAGGCCCCGCCGAGCCGGGAATTGAACCCTGGTCCCGGGCTGACCTCTGCTTCCAGGTCTGCCTCCGCTAACCAGTGAGCCACACTTCTACACTCTCTTCCTCTTTCGAGGGATGCGGAAAGAAGGTGGGCAAGGTTATGGACTGCCCGATGTGGAAGGTTGTGACTACTTTGGGCAGGAAAGAGGGACGTGTTCTCAAGACAACTGTCAGGATGGACAGAAAGGAAAGGAGGCTTAGAAGATAAGAGTCTGGAGCTCACTCACCCTCCTGGCAGAGGTGATGGCAACCAGAAATGCAGTCTTAAGAGTAAGAAGACGGAGAGGACAATTGTGAAGCGGCTCAAAAGGAGCGCACATCAGATAAGTAAGAACACGATTCAAGTCCCACTGAGGCATCACGAAAGGGACAGGAGGAAACATGTGAGTGATGCCCTTCAAGGATCTATTTTCAACTGGGGACTTGAAAAGAGAAGGCTGACCAGGAAGCCTTAAGAAGGCTGAAATGGCAGAGAGTTGGCTTCTTATAGTGCCCAGAGCAGAGCCCTGCTGGGCAAGAGAAAGAAGAAAGAGGAGAACCTCTAAAATTTGTTCCACGGAGGGACGTCTGGCTGCCAGAATGACATCACAGACTTCAGGAGGCAAGTCAAATGGCCTCAACTGCCGCCGCTCAATCTCATGAAGAGGCAGACGAATCGGGGGATCGACTGACATGCTGAGCAGCTCGGGATACCAGTATCTTCACGCCCAGTCCAGAGCCACAAGGATGACTTGGGCCCGGTGGCACCTGATCTTCTTCAGCACTCTGGGCAGAAGTGGTACAGGCGGTAAGGCGTACAACAGACCGCAGCTCCACTCGTGACTAAAAGCGTCTCTGAGCGAGTGCCACCTTGGAAATTCCAACGCGCAGAACTGATGACATTGCGCGTTCTCTTCGGTGGCGAATAGATCTAACCAAGGCTATCCCCACTGCCGAAAGAGGCCTTGCGTCGCGTCCGATTTCAGACGCCATTCGTGATCCATCATGCACCAGCGGCTGGGTTCGTCCGCCCTGGCGTTCTGGGAACCTGCCAGGTGTTGAACCACCAGGGTGATGCCCTGGTGTTCCAGCCATGTCCAGAGGTGCAGAGCCTCGTGACAAAGGATCCATGACCCCACCCCGCCCTGTTTGTTGAAGTACCACATGGCGGTGGTGTTGTCCGTGAACACCTGCACTACACTTCCCTGGACAGAGTGAAGGAATGCCTTCAGTGCAAGTCGGATCGCCCACAGCTCCAGAAGGTTGATGTGGAGCCGGGACTCCGCCGGAGACCAGAGGCCTCTGATCTCCGCCTCTCCCATGTGGCCCCTTCAGCCCAGGAGAGACGAATCAGTCACTACTACGTGCTCCTGTTGGGGTAGGGAGAGGGATCTGCCGCTGACCCAATCGCGGTCCGTGACCCACCACTGCAACTGTCTCACAGTGCCCTCAGAGATCAGGACGTGGTCGGACAGGTTGCCCTGATGCTGGGCCCAATGAAACTTCAGGTCCCACTGCAGAGCCCGCATCCGCCACCTGGCGTGATGCACCAGAAGGATGAAGGAGGCCATCAGCCCCAGAAGCGGCAGCGTCAACCTGACCGAGACTCGGGATAAAGGATGAAAGATCAGAATCAGAGCCTGAATATCCCGAACCCGCTGCTCAGGAGGATAAACCCGAAACTGCGCCGAGTCCAGAACCGCTCCGATGAAGAGGAGCTTCTGAGAGGGACACAGGTGTGACTTCGGCACATTGATGGAGAACCCCAGCAGGTGCAGGACGACGGCCGTAGTCTGGAGGTGGCTGACGACTGTCTGTGGCAAGCCCGCCTTCAACAACCAGTCGTCGAGATAGGGGAAGACCGACACCCCTAATCTGCGCAGATGAGCTGCGACCACCGCCATTACTTTCGTGAACACCCGTGGGGTGCTGGTAAGGTCAAAGGGGAGCATGGTGAACAGAAAATGCTCGTGGCCTACCGTGAACCGCAGGTAACGCCGGTGGATCGGCAATGTGAAAATAAGCGTCCTGCAAGTCTCCAGGGTCTAGGGCAGCTAAGACCTGAGCCAATGTCAGCATCTTTAACTTCTCCTTCCGGAGGAAGCCGTTGAAGTTCTGTGAGTCCAAGATAGGGCAAGGGCCCCCTTTGCCCTTCTTGGGTACCAGAAAGTAGTGGGAGTAACAAACACACCCTACTTCTGGCCCAGGAACGCGCTCGATGGCCCCCTTGGCCAAGAGGGCCGCAACTTCCTCTTGCAGAAGTTTCAAGTGATCCCCCGAAACACGGTGGTACTGCAGTGGCATGGCTGGAGGGTACACCTCGAAGGGGAGGGAGTAGCCCCTTCGGACGATTTGCAGCACCCACCTGTCCGATGTGACAGTGCGCCAGTGGTGGTGATGATGGCGAACCCTGCCCTCCACTGGCATCACATGGGCCTGAAGGCTCGGACTAGAGAGAGTTTCGAGGCGGATGCTCCAGGGGTAGGTGTGGACTGGCCTCGCCGCTGTCCCCGACCGCCGCCACAGCGGTTTCCACATCCTCCAACGCGCTGGATGGTAGTCTGCGGCCCGTGGCTGGCAGGACGAGTGGGGGCGCCCCTTCCTTGGCCACGAAAGGAGCGAAAGGCAGCTGTTTGCTGGCGCGGGTCGAGAGGTCCAAGGACTTGGCCTTAGCCCTGGAGTCCTTAAAGCGCTCAAGCGCATGGACTGCCATCGAATGGCATGTCTATAAGTGTGTTTTGGACATCAGCCGAGAAGTTGGCGGACCTCAACCAGGCGCGGCGACGAATCGAACGGCATGTCCATAAGTGTGTTTAGGACATCAGCCGAGAAGTTGGCGGACCTCAACCAGGCGCGGCGACGAATCGCCACCGTCGTTGCCATCGCTCTGCCTAGTGAGTCAGTAGTGTCCAGCCCACACCGGATGGAATAACGCGCCGCATCTCGACCATCCACAAGGGCTTGGCCGAGTTTAGCCCAGACCTCCACCGGGCAATCTGGTAGCACATCCGCGACCGTATCCCACAGAGAGTGGGTGTAGCGGCCCGAGAGGCATGCGATGTTGACTGACCGCAATCCTAAACTCAGAGAGGAGAATACTTTCTTCCCGTATTGCTCGTACCTCTTGGATTCCCGGTCGGGGGGGAGCAGACGGGAATGCGGTCTGGGAATTTGAGGCCTGGATGACCATGCTCTCTGGGGTGGGGTGGATAGACAGAAAACAGGGGTCGCCCGGAGCCAGGCGGTGGTGCCTGGCCACGTTCCAATCCACAGGCTGACCTGTGGTAGGCTTGGACCAAGTGCCCAGAAGAACGTCTGCTAAGGCCTCATTAAACGGCAGCAGAGGCTCGGCCGAGCTTGCCTGCGGTTTAAGGACCTCAGTGAGGAGGTAAGTCCTCACGGCCGTGACGGGGAGCTCAAGGCCCAAGGCCTTGGCCGCCCTCATCAGCACCATGCTATAGGCAGCCCCCTCCTCCTTAGCCACGCTAGGAGGGGAGACAAAACCAGTGTTGGTCGAAGTGTCCAGACCATTGGCATCCCCAAGCTCTCCTGTCCAGTCCGCAGAAGACTGACACTCATGTGCCAGAGGGTCCTCAAACCCCTCCCAACCCCCCTAGTCACCCATTGCCTGGTACTCATGCTCAAAGGATGGGCCGGGTCATAGAAATAGAAATCTCCAAGCGGCGTCGAATGCGGCGCCGCTCCGACCGGCGTCGTCCTGGGGCGCCGGGGGCGCCAGAAGAGCGATGGTACCTCTTTGACTTCTTGTGCCTCTTACCTGAGGACTTCGAGCCCGAAGACCGATGACTACTCCCGGAACTGTGGTGACTCCGGCCCCGCGACCGGTACCTCGACCTCCTTTCGGACCGGGACCTTGAGCGGCGCGGAGCGGACTGCCGAAGCTCGAGTCGCTTGAGGGACCGCTCCAGTCTAGCTTTAGACTCAGGGCCCGGCAGTCGGAGCAGGACTTGTCGTCGTGGTCCAGGCCTAGACAGTGCAGGCACCGGCGATGGGGGTGGGTAACAGACATCAGTCGGCGCAGGGCTTGAACCCGGGCATCCCTACCGGCACCGTCGGAGTCGAGAGACTCCGATAAGTAGATCAAAAAGGATTGTAAAAAGTTAGTCAAAAATTGACTAGGGTACAACTTTTTCCGAATCTGCGCTTGCTGGCGCGGAAAAAAGAAGAACTGACGTCAGCACACAGAGGCGGCGTCTAAGTACTCCGACGACGTAATCAAGGGCGCCGACGGACGCGGAGCCGCGGACGACGCCTACTGATGCGCATGGGTACTGCTACGCAAAAAATGTCCGGATCCAGTCTGACGCCTGGGGATATTCTACGGTAAGGAATCTATCACTAACGTGTCTTTCAGATACGCCCTTTGCTGACCCATATTTCTCACTACACAATGGGATCACGACCACTGATATCATTTTCTTCACTAAACGTAGAGCTCAATGGAGGAAAGCCTTCTTAGCCTTACTCGCGATTTCCTCCATGAGGAAATCCGCACATGGTCTAATGATCTACACTGCACCATCACAACTCTTCCAAGCAACAGCTACCATCACCATTTACAGCAACAGAACTATTCTCATTCAGTCCACGGATAGCAGTCTAAACCTATTTGAGAACATCTTCCCTATTATTAAAGGGCATGTATCTAATCCACCTACTTCCACCGAACTGACCTTCACACCTAGCACCCCGGACACCGCAACTCCTACCCCTTATGCCACCCTCCCACCCCCTAACCCCCTGCCATCAAGGAGCTCTGAGCCCTACCCCTCCCTCCAACACGTCTCCTCTCTTCACCTAACCCTCACAAATTTCCAACTTGCACGACTGTAAGAACAAACGCACCTCTTACCCAATATGTTAGGTCCCCCGCAACGTCCATAGCCCCCCCACCTCTAGTCCCTCCTCCTCCATCGCATTCCTTCCCCCTACCTCCGCCCTGCCCCACAACAACACCTTCTTCCTCCCCCAACCTAGTACTGTAACCACTCACGCACCCTCTATAGAAGTTGTTCCCTCTCCGGTTCCAATCAGAGACCACTCCCCCTCTAATAACTCTCCCACATCAACTCTCCCACATTAAACCTCTCTTCCCCTGCACCTTCCTTATTCCACTTGGTCACCTCGAACTCTGAACCTCTCCATCCCAGTCAATACCCCTGTGATCACCAGGTGGTGTATAAAAGGTATCCACACCACCACCACTCTAATGGAATTAATGAATTTTGCACTTGTAAAGCGCACTTATACCCCAACCGGGGTTTCCTGGCGCTGTACGCATAGCGCTGTGGAACCCTTGCTGGCTTTTCCCTGTGAAATGTCCACTCCTGGGCACCCCAAAGGTGAAGCCAGGCATGCCAGCGCTGTTGGGGCCGTTGTGGAGATTAAACAAGCTATTGCCCAGAGTTGCAGAGTGGGACCCATGATTAGAATAGGCACTGAGGCGAGAATGATCAGATCCGAGGAAATTGAGCCCAAGACCCGGCGAGGCAGGAATTGAACCCTGGTCCCGGGCCAGACCTCTGCATCAGGGTCTGCCGCTCTAACCATTGAGTCAAACTTCTCCACATTGAGAAACTTCTCTAACCCACCTTTAGAACATTTCCCACACCCTATTACTCCCCTTCTCCTACCCAACGCACCCACTACCCAGTTAGCCGCAATTACAACTCTTCTAATCACACCCGCTCATACGTTTCCACCAATTACTACACCAGAGCATACTTCACTGCTGTACACACCTACCACACCACTTCTCCCACCACCAACCACTCCTACTACCCATACTTCCATGCCAACGATGTGCCCAACACTACTCATCACCCCCTTCTCCTCCCTTGCCTTCATCAGATTTCACACCGAACCAAACCTCCTCAACTCATGCCTCGGTCTACCACCACTACAACACTTTGGACAAGATTATGTCCTCTCTTCTCCAAATTAAAGACAAACTCATACTTTCAAAGAGTTGATCTCGAATCAACCCAGGCACCCCACACCCCCAGAACCCTTTCACCCAACAAGCCCACCCACCCTCCACTTTCACACAATCAGAATCCTCCTTACTGGACCTCCATTCCCTCACGTAATTCTGCCACCCGTCCTCTGCGAAGCATCAACCCACTTTTGGCATACGACATACGCTCCCTCCTGCACTCCTATGATCTCGCACATACCACCCACACCTTCCCATCCCTACTATCCACCCCAACCCTCACAGGTCCTCCACACAGAATGATAGATGTATCGTTGCCAATAATCTTTAAAAAGTCGCACTCACTCCAGACCCCTCCTCCTCCCTTATCACTCCCCGGCTTAAATGCACACTTTTGAACTGTAGATCAGCCCCTATACACGCATCAGACCTTGCTGACCTCATTATCACACATGACGTAGACCTGACCATCCTCACCGAAACCTGGTTAACAGAATCTTCCTCGTCACTCATTGACATTCTAGTTCCCACTAATTACCACATCATCAGACTGGACAGGAGTGACAAGATAGGAGGTGGAATCGCATGTATTCACCGGAGCAACCTCTCAGTAATCAGAGCCATATCCCCTATATTCTCCTCCTATGAACACTGCCTTGACATCAACAGCGAAGGCAATCCTGTATGTTCCTTACATATTATCTACCACCCACCAGGGGACAACCTCACCTTTACTGAACACCTCATGGACATGATCACAACGAACTCTGGATGACAACACACAAATATTCCTTGGTGATTTCAACCTCCACTGGAATGATCACAATGCCTCTGTGGTCAATAGTCTCAAAAACTTCCTCAGCGCTCTAGACCTCACCCAAATTTGCAACAGCCCTACTCACGATAAAGGCTCTATCCTGGATCTAATCATTTCCAAAGACAACTCCATCCAACTCGAGTCAATCCAACCATGTGACTGGTCTGACCACCACATTATCATTCTTCATTGATGAAAAAGTGAAATCTAACGCGGTTCAATCCACCTGACCAAAGGTCTGGAAGAGAGACTTCAAGAAACTCAATCCCAACTCTCTACCTTATCCCAGCTACAATCTTCTCCTACCCCCTACGGGCGCCTCTGATGTACAGGTTCTCACCGACCACTACCTTAAGTCGATGACCTCTATTATCAACGAGGTTGACACCCTTCAGTTAAAGAGAGTTTCCTCTAAAAACTCTAAACCATGGTATGATGGGCTGCTTAACGAAGACAGACGAGCTATGAGACTGGCGGAACACAATTGGAGATCAGTACCTTCAGCTATGCACCTCAAAACACTTAAGAAAAAAAGAAACGCTTACTTTAGAAAAATCAAATGCTCGAAAGCAGCTTTCTTTAGCCACCAGCTTGACCAAGCAAGAAACCGACCAAAAAAACTGTTGGTTAATCAAAACTCAATCCAAGGACGAACCTCAATGACTACAAAACACTTCTAGTACACTACCGACCTGTGAAGAATTCTCTACTTTCTTTAATCTAAAGCCAGACAACATCAGGAAAGATCTCTTCACTGATCTAAGCCTATACTCTAGCCCCCCACAGCAAAACGCCCCTTGATCTAAAAAACAATGCTTCGTGGTCATCCTTCGAAACCTACTCGGAAGAATCTATAGGTAAGATTCTCAGTACACTGAAGCCCTTTAATCACCTCACTGATCATCTACCCGCAAAGCCTGTAAAGGACTTTATCTCATTGCTTCTCCAGCTCTGGACCAAAATCATTAATAGCTCACTTCAACAAGGATGCATCCCGGACTCCCTCAAAGTGGGACAAGTATCGCCCATACTAAAGAAACCCACAGCAGACCCCACCGAGCTGAACAACTATCGCCCTATCACCAATATCCCTACCTTGGCCAAACTGTTAGAAAAATGTGTACACCTCCAACTGACAAAACACATTGAGCACTTTGACCTCCTCAACTCACACCAATCAGGCTTCTGAGCAGGCCACAGTACGGAATCAGCCATGACACACAATTGATGACGCGCTTCAAATTCTTGATTAGAACGGTACTTGCCTCCTCATCCTACTCGACCTCTCATCAGCCTTTGATACGGTCAAACACGAGAATTTACTCGATCTGCTGAATCTCAGAATGGGTCTATCAGGGACAGTACTCAAGTGGTTTACCTCCTTTCTGCATAACCGGACTCAGAAATTCAAGATTAACAATACTATGTCCACACCCGTTCCTGTAACATTAGGTGTCCCACAAGGATCCTCCCTATCCCCAACATTGTTCAATCTAGTCATGGAACTACTCACCGCACTGCTTCAAGCATCTAATGTGCAATTTCACAAGTACGCAGACGATACCCAACTCAACCTTAAAATACACACCCCTGAAGACCTCAAACTACTCAACACAACGCTTAGGAACACACAGACTTGGCTGGCAGAGAATCATCTCAAACTTAACGCTCTAAAAACAGAATTCCTCCTAATAGCACCTCCCACCAAAGTCCCCATCACTCAGGCCTGGCTTAATCATCTCACTGCACTCAACGTTCAACCTACTATCGTTGACTCAGCGAAATCTTAAGGCATAACCCTTGATTGCAATCTCAATATGCAACATCATATCAGCAATGCAACAAAGGGAGCTAATTTCCAAATCGACGTATTGCAGAAGCTGAAACCCTTCCTCCCAGCCAATGACTTCAGTCCAAGCCCTAGTTATCCCTCAAGTGGATGATGGAAGTGTTGCCCTCTCTGGCCTCCCCATTTCGACAACTGCACCCTTAAGAGCCTCTATTAATGCTGCAGAGAGACTAATTACGGGCTAAAAAAAATGCTCACACATCTCTCCCGACTTAAAATCCTTAAACTGGCTGCCATACGAAGACAGAATACACCTGAAAATCGCATGCATGACACACAAGGCTATACACCACAACTCGCCCAGTTACCTCGCTCAGAAACGGACAATCTCGAGTGGCTCAAGAGCCACAAGAAGCGCAGAAAATCTTTTGAAACCTCAAAGATTCCACAAGAAAAAAACATATAAACGCTCCTTCTCAGAGATGGCGCCCAGGATCTGGAATGCCCTCCCTCCAGAAACCAGACTTCTCTCATCCACGGCATCCCTCAAAAAGACGTAAAATCGCTCCGCTTAGCTAAATTCACATGAATATAGACTAAAGAAATCTCATAACTCATTTTTCCTCCCATGACTATGTACAGCCAGACCACCTATTTACCGTTCTACCTGACCTTGTTTCTATTGTTAACCATTTGCTCATCTTTGCACAAAATAACTTGTTTAATTATTACTCCTTTGTCTTTTTATCCCATTTGTGTGTAAAGCGCTCTGATATCCGTAAGGATCTTGTTTGCGCTCTATAAAACTTTAAAAATAAATCAAATAAAATAAACCAGGGATTGATAGATCTTAGAGATCTTATGATCCTGGAGATCCCCATGAACACCTTTGCTTCTTTTGGGCTAAACTCCGCCAGTGACTCCAAGCCCTCAAGGCCAGGGGCAAGGCCATGCCGAAACTGGAGGTATTCATAGAATTGAGTTTTCAGCATGTGGAAGTCGGTCTGTAGATCCTGAAAGAACTTGAGGACCGACCCTCGCATCACATCCCCCAGGGTAGAGATCCTATCCTACCCCAGCCCCAGAATCCAGACTAAGTGGCTAATTGTGGCAGGTGCCCGCTGTTCCATAGAGGAGGTCTCCTGTGTTAGTGTATTCCACCACCCCATCCTCTTAGGGCCTGCCGCCAAATTGGGAACACGACCTTCGTCGCCAACGGCAAGAAATTCCGTAGCTTTGCAAAGTACAGTATTGTGTGTAAGGAGAGATCCCCCATGCGGCGCCGCTCGACGACAAAGGCTGGGTCATCCCCCCATACAACCACACGTTGAGGACTAGGAGGTGCGAGGCCATATAGTAGGAAAGAGTATCGAAGTTGCCAGCCCCCCACAGTATGTAGAAAGGAGTTACTGTTTAGTTTGCCATGTCGCACAGCGAGTCTTCTGTGCAACATAGCTGAAAATTCCGAAAAAAAAAAAATCACGAGCACTATGGAGGTAGCAGTAGGTAGGGGGAGTGGGGAGGAAATCGTACCATAATCAGTTGGGAGCAGTGGACGGGCACAGATTAACTTCAATCAATTTATGCTTGGACGCCACAGCAATAACTGAAAGTGCCATTTCACTGGCCAATTAAGAAGGCTGTAAAGAATGTGACACAGAGCCAACAAATGTTAACACCTTCGCTGCGGCGGCTATTCCGCCGCAGCGGTAAAGGGGCGGGGCGGCCGCGCGGCAGCCGCATGCTGGTGACTGAGCCGCTCCGTCACCAGCCGCGGTTGAGCTATGCTGGTGACGGAGCGGTTCCGTCATGACCCGCCCCGCTCATTAGAACGCCCTCGCAGGCGCGAAATCAGCGCCGCGCAGGCGCGGCGGCTGGGCCATGATGGAACCGCTCCGTCATCAGCACAGCTCAACTGTAGCTGATGACGGAGCGGTTCCGTCATCAGCAGGGGAGGGGTTAAGTAATGGGTGGGCTCCAAGCCCTTTTAGTACACAATAGTACCCTAGCGCATGCCCTCACCGGCTCGACCCTACAGTGCACCTCTCAACACAGTTCTTACAGCAAGTCACTGGGCTACCAACACTATTTGAAGCCATGTAAGGGATAGATACCATCTGGTGAGTAGTTTGTAAGTATTTTCTTTGTGTATGATGCAAATGGAAGATTTTGTGGCTCTCTAACAAATTTTGTTTCGTGTTGTCTGTTATCTCTAAGCAGCAGTCCCTTTCCCAGTACTATGTGCAACTTTTTTTGGCTATAGGGCAAATGTCGGAGTACGCGTTGCAACAAACTTTCAGAGTTATTTTTTCATGAATACTGTCTCTAATGGGGTTTTCTCGTGGGTTGCTACTTCCTTCACCACCCTGGAGCCAGCTAAATGCAGCAGTTCTGATCGTCAAATCATCTACTCTGCTAAGAAGCCACCCCTCCCGAATCTCTTCTCGAGAAAGTATCTCACTATTCGAATAGAGCTCACCAAAAGAAGGTATGTTGCCACTGTTCCAGAGCCTAAAATTATGGTCAGTAATTCCTGGTGGGAAATCTCGATTGCAAATGATAGGAGCGAATAGTGAGGGAAACGTGATAGATCTTTTCTTGTGTACGACATGCTGCCAGTATTCCAGAAGGATCTGCAGTGCGGTAAGCATTTGTTTTTTCCCCTAAGTGAGCTCTGTGCAGAAGCCAAAGTATAGCATGTAGTGGTATCAGAGACATGTTGCGCTACATCAACTCAACCCTTATTGCCAGGATTGTGATTTCAGTCAAGGACTCGATGGAGCTGACCAGCTTGATGTAGGTTTCCATGTTCCAAAAGCCTAAGACCCCTTCTGAAGCTGCTTGTGTAAAGTTACCCTCGAAACTCTGGGAAACTGACACTTCCAAAGAAAAGAAAGGAATTTTCTCTGAATTTGTTTAATTATGGGTTTCAGGAACTGCGCTGACAGGGTCTGTGTTGCACAAAGGAGAAGCGGCCAAAAGTTCATTTTCAGAGGTGTCAACCTCCATAGCCAAGAGATTGAGTTTACCTGTGCAACAGAGATTTTTATACAACACCCGAAAACTGTCCATCAAGTTAATGGCAGGATATTTTATAAATTCTCATGTCTAGGCAAATAAATTGACCAAGAAGTGCCTGGATGACCTCAATATTGCTTGCTATTCCCATGCCACAGGATTTAGTGTAATTTAAGAGGAAGCCGAAGACCTCTTTAAAACAAGCTAATTTCCCCAATGCTGGGATAAAGTTTTTCAGACTCTGTATGGAACATTAAAAAATCGACAAACTGCTAACTTGAACTCTTGGACATCCACTTTGTCTACCTTTGTAGCCAGGTTGTTCTGCGCTTTTTGAATAAAGGGTTCCATTGTAAGCGAAAAAATCAGTTGGAATGGGGGCTACCCAGCCTTGTTACCCTCGTAACAGGCATTCAGGAGTAGTATTCATCCTTTACTGTCATGAGCGCAACAGGTTTTTGCAGTCGCTTCATTTATAGCCCTACAGGAATCTTGTCCACACTAACTATGTAGGACCAGTTCACCCTATCAGAGGCCTTTTGTGGGTCAAATGAAGGACCACTGGGGTTCTGATATTATTCCTTGTGTGGGGGTCTATGATAAAACCAGCTTGTTGTGGAGACATCAGTTTGGCCCAGATCAGGTGCCATCCGGATACCAACCGCAAGGTGAATATATTCAAATCGGTGTTGAGCAATGCAATTGGAGACACAGAGCAAGCTGTTAGTGGCTCCACTAAAATATGTATAAAGGTCTTACAGAAGGAGGCCAAAAACAGCCAGTTCCCAGTGCCTTTATGCCAGACAAATTGCGATTGGCTGTCTGAACCTCCTCAACCGAGATTTCCTCACCAAATGGAGAGCAATCAGTCTCAACGTAGTCACAAAATTAGGGCCAAGTAAGCCTCCTGAATATTTAATAATGAACTCTCCTCTGTAAAGAGATTGGCAATAGGTGATAAAATCCTTGAAAATATTATTAGGGTCAGAGTGCAAAGTACTATGCTTGTCCATAATTTCTGGCCCGTGATTTTATGTGAGGGCGACTGAATTTATTGGCGAACAACCTGTCCTCTTGTTTCCCTTCTTTGAAGGAGTGCTTAATGTAAAATAGTTTCTTGGCTGCGTCACGCAATAGTTATTGTCCCAGCTCCCCTCGTGCTTTCGTAGGGCTCTATGGATGCTAGTTGAATTGTCCTATTTACTCTGTGTTTCCATGTCACCATAGACTGAATCAACCTGATTGCAACAGGTACTCTACCCTTTAGCACTGACATTCAAATAGAGACTTACAGAAGCAAAGTGGTGGCTTGATCACTAATGTTCGGAGCCAGTGCTATATGGTCCCTCCAAGCAGGATTGCTACGGAGGGCTTGTGCCAGTCACTGCAGTGTTTTTTCTAGAGTAACTGGTTGTTGGGTTATTACTGTTTTGTTTATATTTGTCATCCACTGTATGCATTTTCACCACACAATCAGCATCACATTATATGGCAATTTGGTTTTTCCGCTTGGTACACATTGGCTGATAGGAGAAGAGAATTTAAACCTACCCCACTTTCGGCTCTGCGTTCGCCGTTGATGTCGTGGTTGCCAAGATGACGTCGGGGCAGCTACTTAGACACCACCCTCGTGCACGGACGTCAGTTTTGTACAGAACTTTCCGGGCCAGGAACGAAGAGCCATGCAAGATACTGACCACTGGTGCATTGAAACTAGGGCCCTGAAAGGGATGACCTTAACCCTAGAAATCAGAGTTCTCAGAACGGGGAGGATGGATGGGGCAGTAAAGAATCTATCACCAACTAATATTTCTTACAGATAAGTAACTTGTTCATCTGAAAGTAACACATAGTGATAGATTCCTTACCTTAGAATAGATACCCCAGCAATACCAACCCCGGTGGTGGGTCTGCAAACCAAGATCACACCAGGAAGCCCCGGAGAACAGAACGGCCAAAGAAGCAGTCTCTCCGAATTTGGCTGTCCAGGCAATAGTGCTTAGTAAAAGTGTGCAAAGATGCCCACATAGCTGCTTGACAGATGTCTTGTAGGGGGACACCACGTCCCAACGCCATAGTGGCAGCCGTCGCCCTGGTGGAAGGGCGCACAGCACCATGGGAGGCTCCTTTTTCACTAGAGAATAACAGGCTTTAATACACAAGACGACCCATCGGGAGATAGTACGCTTGTGTATGGCCCGACCTTTCTTGGCGCCTACGTAGCCAACAAAGAGATGATCATCCACCCAGAACTGTTGTGTGCGATGAAGGTAAAATGAGAGCGCACTTTTTGGGTCCAGACGGTGGAGCCTCTCTTCCTCTCTGGAAGGATGTGGAGGCAGAAAGAAGGTGGGCAATGTGATGGTCTGCCCGATGTGAAACGCAGTGACAACCTTTAGCAGAAAGGATGAACGTGCTCTTAGCACAATATTGTCCGGATGGACTGACAGAAAAGAAGGCTTACAAGAAAGAGCCTGGAGCTCGCTCACTCACTCTCCTAAGAGAGGTAATGGCAACCAGGAAAGTAGTCTTCAGAGTTAAAAAACAATGAGGACAGTTGTTAAGAGGCTCAAAGGGAGCGCACTTATGTAAGAACCAGGTTCAAGTCCCACGGTGGCATGGCGGAGGGAATAGGAGGGAAAAGATGACTAATGCCTATGAGGAATCTATTTACAACAGGGGACTTGAAAAGAGAGGGCTGATCAGAAAGCCTAAGAAAGGCTGAAATAGCAGAAAGGTAGCCCTTGATAGTGCACAGAGCAGAGTCATGCTGGGCCAAAGAAAGAAGGAACAGAAAGACCTCTGAAAGAGGGGCAGAGAGGGGATCCACAGCCTTTGCTGTGCACCATGTCACAAACGTGTTCCACCTGCAGCGCATACTAACTTAGTGGAGGGACACCTGGCTGCCAGAATGACATCACAGACTTCAGGAGGCAAGTCGAAAGGAATCAACTGCCGCCGCTCAATCTCCATGCAAAGAGGTGGAGACTGGGCAGGTTTGGGACCGCCCCCTGCTGCTGCGACAGGAGATTCTCCCGAAGAGGCAGTCGGATTGGGGGATCGATGGTCATAATGAATAGCTCGGGAAAACAAACTCTTTGAACCCAGTCCGGAGCCACAAGGAGGACTTGGGCCCAGTCGCACCTGATCTTCAGCACTCTGGGCAGAAGTGGTAAAGGCGGAATGGCGTACAACAGACCGCAACTCCACTCGCGGCGAAAAGCGTTGCCTTGCAAGTGCCGCCTTGTGAAATTCCAACGCGCAGAGCTTCTGACATTGCACGTAGTCTTCAGTGGCGAATAGATCTAACCAAGGCTCTCCCGACTGTTGAAAGAGACCGTGCGCCACATCAGAGTGAAGACGCCATTCGTGATCCATCATGTGCCTGCGGCTGAGTTCTTCTGCCCTGGCTTTCTGTGAACCTGCCAGGTGTTGAACCACCAAGGAAATGCCCTGATGTTCCAGCCATGTTCAGAGGCGCAGGGCCACCTGACAGTCCACAACCCCACTCGCCTTGTTTGTTGCAGTACCACATGGCGGTGGTGTTGTCTGTGAACACCTGCACTACTCTCCCCTTCACAGAGGGAAGAAATGCCTTCAGTGCAAGACGGATCGCCCGAAGCTCCGGAAGGTTGTTATGGAGCCTAGACTCCGCCTAGACTCCGCCAGAGACCAGAAGCCTCTGATCTCTGCCTCTTTCATGTGGCCCCCCACAATCGCAGGAGGGACGCATCCGTCACTACTGTGTAGTCTGGATGGGGAAGGGAGAGGGATCTGCCATTTACCCAATGCCGGTTCGTGAGTGACCACTGCAGCTGTTGTGCCGTGCCCTCCGAGATCCGGACATAATAGGATAGGTTTCAGCGATGCTGCGCCCACTTCAATCCTGGACTCGCAGTTCGGGAGGCTAGGCCTGGAAGCGAGTCCTTAATGGGCACCAGACAGTAGTTGGGACAACAACAACGTCCTACTTCTGGCGCAGGAATGCGCTCGATGGCCCCCTTGGCCAAGATGGCCACGACTTCATGTTGAAGTGCCAAATGATTCCCTGACATGCTGTGGTACTGGGGTGGCATGGCTGGAGGGGACTATTTGTAAAACCCACCTGTCCGAAGTGATGGTGGGCCAGTGGAGGACATGATTTCGAATCCTTCTGCCCACTGGCGTTTGATGGGCCTGAAAGACCAGACTAGGAAAGTGTGGTGGCCGGGTTTGAGGTGGACTGACCAGCCCGCTGGCCCCCTGACCCGCCTCGGTGGGTCCCACATCCTCAGCTGCGCTGAGACTGTTGCTGCGCCACCGGCCTGTGGCTGCGCAGGACTGTGGCTCTGAAGAGAACGTGTCGGGCACCTCTTCCGTGGCCACGAAAGGAGCGAAAAGCAGAAGGCAGAGGAGGGCACGTGGCGGAAAGGCCCAAGGACTTGGCAGTAGCCCGCAAGTCCTTAAAGCGCTCCAACGCACTGCACGGTCTGCTTTATTGCCAAAAAGGCAAATGCCATCAAAGGGCATGTCCATCAGAGTGTTCTGGACACCCCCCGGAAAACAAGTTGTCCTCAGCCAGGCATGGCGACTGAGTGCCACTGTTGTGGCAATCGTTCTGCATAGCGAGTCGGCGGTGTTTAGGCCACATCGAATCATGAGCTTTGCTGCATCTTTCCCTTCAGCAATAGCTTGAGTGCACTGTCCGGGCCTCCTTCGGACACTGATGTAGCACCTGCACCGCCGTATCCCACACAGAGTGGGAATAACGGCGCAAGAGGCATGCAGTGTTCACATACCGCAGCCCTGGACAGGCGGAAGAAAAAAAATCTTCTTACCGTACTGCTCCAGTTTCTAGGATTCCCTGTCCGGGGTACTTTAGGGAATAAGCTTTGGGACGCAGAGGATTGGACAACCAAGCTCTCAGGGGTGGGGTGTTGGGAAAGGAAAATTTGGTCACCTGGGGCCGGGCAACGTTCCTATCCACAGAAGCCTCTGTGTTGGGCCTGGACTAGGTGCCAAAAAGAAGGTCTGAAAGTGCATCATTCCCAGAGGTAGCCGGCAGCTGAAGGACTTCTGCCAGGAGGTTAGTCTCGACTGCAGGGAGTTCGAGGTGGAGAGCCTCGGCCGCCCTACGCAACACCACTGCTTAACTTGCACCCTCCTCTGTAGCCACGGTAGGAGGAGTTAGCATGCCAAGGTCAGGAGAGATGTCAAGACCACTGGCATCCCTCAGTTCTTCTGCCCAGTCCAGGTCAAACTCACACTGTGCTGTGAGAGGGTCCTCAGACCCCTCCAAGTCCACCCCATCCTCCGAAGGCTGGACATAGGGGATAGAAAGGCCCCGTCGGAATCAGCGTCGAGAGACGCCGTTCTGGCGCCGTGTCCACATCAGGGTTGAAACCAGGGACAACGTCATCCGGCGGCACAGGCGACATGCAGGTGGGGTCGACGTCGGTGGAGGTGTCAAAAGGGCAACCAGCGTCGACCAGGATCCAGGCCTGGATCCTTGGGGACCCTGCGACACCAGAGCGGACAGCGATGCCAGTGCCGCTGACAGTGAAGGGCGAGGGCCCCCAGTCGGGTCTGCCGGCCCGATTGCCCAAAGAGGCGGGCCATGGCTGACAGAAATTCCTACAGCTGGGCCGGAGTTGCAGACGAACCCGGGAAGGGCAGGTAGGAAAACGTCGACTGCGTAGGCTCTGCTGGAGCCGCGGGGGAGGCACCACCCGCACCCTTAGCCGGGTCGGGCGAAGGGAAGCCGGAGAGCGATGGCGCTTCTTCGACTTCTTGTGCTGCTTTGCCTTACCTGACCCGGAGTGCGAAGACTTCGATCCAGAGGAACGATGGCGGTGGCTCCGCCACTGGTCCCTCAATCTCCCACGATACTGGGACATTGAACGGTGCGGAGCCGACTGCCGGACTTCAAGCAACTTTCGGGACTGCTCCCGCAAAGTCTTCGGCAGCATGACCCGACAGACGGGGCATGACTTGGGGTCATGGTCGCACCCCAGGCAGTCGAGACACACGCGGTGCGGGTCGTTCACCGATATCATGAGATGACAATCCCCGCAGGACTTGAAGCCGGGCATCCCTACGGCACCAGGAGTCGATCGACTCGAAAAATAGAGACAAAAAGGCCTTGAAAAACTCAGTCAAAAAGTGACTGGGGGTACCGCTCTCTCCGGATCTGCGCTTGCTGGCGCGGAAAAAAAATAAAAAGCTGACGTCAGTGCGCGAGTGCAGCGTCTAAGTAGCTGCTGCGACGTCATCTCGGCGACCTTGACACCAATGACGGACTCGGATCCGCACAATGCCACCTTCTGACGCGCATGGGTACTGCTGACGAAAACTTTCTGGATCCAGTCTGACGCATGGGGGTAATTCTAAGGTAAGGCATCTATCAAAACGTGTTTCTTTCAGATAAACCCATCCGGGGCTATGTTGCTCCTCTGCTGGAATGCTAATAACACTCTGTGCGTGCGTATTGGCCCAGGACGAAGAGTTGGTAGAATCTGCTGGAATAAGGCCTATATATATTCTTCCAGATCTTTGGAGGATGTTTACTTCAGGCCTCCTAGAATTCTAATGCTTCTCCTGGAGTGATTTCTCCAAATCCCCATCTTATCAGACAGGTCCTTATGGAGACTTTCCAATTAAGACAGTTGCTATGAAAATCTTCCTGGTCAGGGGCAGTATGACATTTTCCACCAGATCCAGACAATTGTCAACTTTCTGGATGGAATGGTCAAGTTCAGAGATCACTTTGGTAATATCCTGCTGTCATGTGTCTGGGGATTTCTGTGAGGCATGCCCGAAGGACAAGTTACTTCCCTTCAGTAATGCTCTTTCTGGTACAGATTATCTAGTGGCAGCTTGCTCACCTTTGGAAATATTGCCTAGGCATCAGACTGATGCGGAAACCTTTCCACAGTACTGCAGCGCACCAGAAGATGGCGCATACGCTCTGGCGCCTGGATGTGACATGCAGGGCCTATATCTGTGCAACCCACACCCTTTGACATTGGCTCCTTTTGGGACTGTCTACGCCTCCCGCCGCAGAGCTCCAAAAGCAAATTGATAGACCTCACCTTCTGAATAGATACCCAAGTAGTAGCTAAGTGGTGGTGCACTGTAGATAGACTTAAACCAGAAAGTCCTGCTGGATCGAGCAGGCTAAGTGCCCTTCCCGGCAGACTTGGATGTCGAGACAGTAGTGCTACATGAACATATGGAGGGCTGCCAAAGTAGCAGCCTGGTAGTGGTCTAAGCAGGGACTCCACGTGCTAACACAGTGATAGCAACTTTGGCACTGGTGGAAAGAGCTTGCAGTCCTTCTGGAGATTGCTTTTTTGCCAATGCCCAGAAGATCATAACGCAAAGCACAATCCAGGGCGAGATGTATGCTTCTGCACAGCCTTGCCTTTTTTCGCTCTGGCGAACCCTACAAATAGTTAACTGTTCAACCGGTGGACTTCGGTATAATCCATTTTAAGAAGGATCCTTCCCAGTGGACCCTGAGGAAACCCCGTGGTAGATGGAGGGTTGGGTAGTCACCCCACCGGTGGTTACCCCAGGAACCAGGATACCTACATCAGCGAAGCCGGGTGCACAGGAACGAAGTGATGTCGGAAACCGCTGTAGACCACAATGGAGGACATCAGAAAAGATGCCGCTGGCGAAGAAGGTTAAGGAGTCCGGTGGAATCCACGGATGGATTCTTGAAGAGGAGTACATGCAAGCAGAGGGGACAGTCTACGCCACCCTGAAGTGACTAGGAGGCACAGAAGACCAATGACCACCAAACACTATAGATGCAGCAGTGATGATGGTGACCTTAGCACAGCAGCTGTGTGGACCAGGCGATGCTGTGGAAGTCCAGGAGCCGTTCACAAGCTGTCCCACCCCAGAAGTCGAGAACCAGAGGTTCGGTATCCAGCGGGAACACTAACAAGCATTGGCAGCAGCAACAGACATGATAAACAAAAAAGGTGCAGCTTTGGGACCATCAAGGTCCAGGAGACTCATCCAATGCAGGAGAGTCAGAGCAGGCCCTGAGCAAGCAGGGGAGCACTGAAGCAAAGAAAACCCTCAAGAGGACCCACAGGCCAAAACGCACAGGAGTGCAAGAGGATCTTTAACAGCTTACCAAAGATGCAGGCCCACGGTGCAGAGGATGATGTGAGAGTGAAGATCTTGGTAGCCAGAGATGCTGGAGGCTGGAGCTTCTTGTAGCCTGAAGATCTCTGGAAGACCCAGTCAACAAGCCTTGGCAAGGGCAGGTCAAAGACGTGCACAGGGGTTCTGTTCCAGTGGTTCTGACGAGGGATACTGGCCTCAAACTTGCTGAGAAGATAGTGCAGGCCTCTAGGAAGTTTCAGAACCACCACCTGTGTTGCTGAGCCTTTTTGAGTCCGCTTGGTTGTGGTGCCTGGAGATGCAGGGGAGAGACTCCTTCCCTCCAAGGGAGATTCCATCGGGTGTCTTTAATGCACACAGGCCAAGAGAAGAACCTGGATTAAGTGCAGGCACAGATGATGCAGAAAACTGGCAGGACGTCGAGACCAGGAGCAGCAGGAGACTTCCTTGGTGCAGTCTTGGTTCCTAGGCGAAGTCAAACGAAATCCAAAGTGCCTAGACGGTAGAAGTTAAAGGGGTTTCAGGTTTAAATCTTGTTCCATGACAAATCTGAAGAGCCACCCACAGGTAAGTCCTTAAGTAACCTAGGGAAAGGGTTGGGACGACTCAAGGATACCTCCCAGGGTAGTGCTGTGCAGGAAGGGGACCAAATGCGCCCTTCAAAGCAAACTGGTGGTGCTAGCAAATGCCCCCACCCCAGCTCAATACACTAAGTCCTGCGTGGGGAGGTGGTCACACCTCCCTACGACAGGAAACAGATTGTTCTACCTTTCCCTGCTCAAGCTTAGCTCAGCAGGAGTACGGCAGACTTGTGTCTTTGGTTGGCAGCAGCACTCACTTGCTGTTAGACCCTGAAAGGTTGGTATCAGGTATACAAAGGGCACCCTAGGGGAGCCCCCCCAGTACCTGGGATGCTACATCCAACACTGGAATCGGTATTGGGGTAGGATTCCAACATGTTTTGGTTTTGGTGTAGTCACTTTATAGTTAGACATCTTGTATTCGTATTTGACTTCATGTCCACATGGTGTACAGTAGTCGGGTACAATTTGCACTGCATTACATGTGGTATCAACATTTTAAAAGGTGCGAACTGCGTGTCCGTTTCGGACGGGGGGTGGGGGGAGTGCTGCTCTGCTTATGTATGGTATATTCAAACAATGTTTGTTTGAGAGGTCGAGAGGACTACTGCTACACCCAGTCCCTCAAGACAGTCGTTAGACCTTTCTTTACTGCAAGTGGTAGTGCAAAGGGGAAATCCATATTCATAACCGAACTGGGAATGTAACGCAGGCATGTGTGTGTGGGTGTGGGGGGTGACTTGGGGAGAGGGTGGGTGTAGGGGGCGTCGCTCTGCTATGGTTCGTTATCTACGGGCAGTGGGTCTTGTCGCTGCTGGTGAAGAGGTCTATTGTGGGTGGCCGGAGGGGTGGGCTAGTGCGGGGGGTCCGGGGCCCGGGTGGATCGATGGGTGTTGGGTCCAGGTTCCTCTTGGGTGGCCTGTGGGGTCTCCCCGTGCATAGCCTGTGTTTGTGTAAAGTTATGAAGGATCATCGCCCATTCCATTGATATGGGGTTCCGTGGTATACCACGTGCTTCTTCCTGCCTGATTATATCTTCTTCGGCCGCGCCCCATTTCTTGACCGCCCCCCACCATGCGAATTTACTGCGTTTAACGAGGAGTATGGCTAAGGTTGCAAATTTGGTCTCTACCTTTTTGCGGTTATGTCGTCTGAAGTTGCCGAGGGCATATGCTTCCCATGTGTGAAGTTCCGTCAGGCCCGTGACCTCTTGTATTGTATTGTGCACTGTTGCCCAGAAATCTTGTAGTGTGGGGCATGTCCAAAATATGTGTATAAAGGGGGCATCAGGAGTGTGGCAGCGGGAGCAGTCGAATTGTGATGCTGGAAAGAAGCGCTTAAGCCGAGCCGGCGTAAGGTACGCGCGGTGTAGGACGTTAAATTGGAAATTTTTGAATCTTTGGTTGCAAGACACTTTTTTGTGGGGTACTTGGGCTGTGAACCACTCTTTGTCATGGAGGGCTCGGTCAAACTCCTCCTCCCATCGGAGCCGCAGTCGCGTCAGTGGTGTATGTGTGAGTTCCATCATGGATTTATAGATCCACGTGATATGGTGCCTCCCCGTGCCCATGTGTAGGAGTGTATGTAGTACTGGGTGCGTCTTGGGCTCTCCTTTCGTGAGGTCCCACGTCCTTCTGCAGTCTGCCACCAGCTGTCGGTGTATCAGGAATTGTCCTACCGGGAGCCCGCTCTCTTCGGTCAATTCTGCAAACAATGTCAGCTGACAGTCAGTGAACAGGGTGTCTATCTCTGTGAGTGCATGCTCTGTCCATATTTGTAGTTCTCCCGAAGTATAGTGCCCTTGTCCCTTGGGGAAGCCTACCAGTGGCAGAAATGGTGAATACATGGGTGTGGTCCTGGACAGGCGGTGAATGCGCAGAATGTAGGATCTGGCTACTTTAACCAACAGGGAATATGTAGGATTGGGCTTGGTACCTGGGAGAAGCATCCGGATTAACTCCGGATTGCTATTTGCCCCATTTGGGTGTCTGTTTCCCAGAGGCTGTGGTGCTCTGTCCAGCGTGACAGCCACTGTAGTTGTGCTGCGAGAAAATACGCTTCAAAGGATGGGGCGCCCAGCCCTCCCCTATCTCGCGCCAGTTGTGGAGTTGATAGGGCTACTCTACGCCGGCCCTTTCCCCATATTAAAGAAATTAGTAATGAGCTTAGTTCCTGAAAAAAGGAGTGTGGCGGAATGACCGGGACATTGGCGAAATAGTACAGGAGTCGGGGTACCATGATAATTTTTGATAGTGCTACCATTCCTATTGGGGCTAAGGGCCCAAGTCTGCCAGAAGTTGATTTGGTTTTTTAGTCCGCGGAGGGCTCGGTAATGGTAGCCCTCCAAGAGGTCCTGTGGGGTGTGATAAGAGTCTGGTACCCAAGTATCGTGGGGCAACCCCCACCCATGCTAGTAAATGAAAATGTAAATTGATACTTGTATAGCGCACTACTCACCCGCAAAGGTCTCAAGGCGCTTGTACGAATACCGCTGTGGAACCCATCCTGGCTTTCCCTGTGAGGCATCCACTCCTGGGCACCCCAAGGTGGAGGCCAGGCATCCTTAGCGTTGTGGGGGCCGTTGTGGAGATTAAGCAAGCTATTGCCCAGAGTTGCAGAGTGGGAATCCATGATTGGAATAGGCACCGAGGCGAGAATTATCAGGTCCGTGGAATTTTGAGCCCAAGACCCCGCCGAGGCGGGGATTTGAACTCTGGTCCCGGGCTAGATCTCTGCATCAGGGTCTGCCGCTCTAATCATTGAGCTACACTTCTCCACTAGTGTCACGTCTCCGAACCCTATTTCCCTGTGAGATGAATTTGGGTGTAGGGGGTAGATGGAGGATTTATCCCAGTTTACCTTCAACCCCGTGGCGTTCTCGAAGTCTGCTAGTGTGGTCCAGAGAGTGGTGAGATCTGCTGTGATATCCTTAACATAGATGAGGAGATCGTCCACATACAGGGATACTCTATGTATACGGCCTCCCAGTGGTATACCCCATTGCTCGCCCTTTTCTCGCAGTCGTATCGCCAGCGGTTCCATGGCTATGGCAAATATGACCGGGGCATCCCTGGCGTGTTCCGCGAGTGATTGAGATGGAGGAGAGATGAGCCGGCCTATTCTGACCCGTGTTGTGAGTCCGGTATCTAAGAGCAGGGTGTACGCTATGAATTGGGGGCCTAGGCCCACCTGCTGTCGCACCTTAAATAAATACTGCCATGCCAGGGTATCGAAGGCTTCTCGAGATCCATTACAAGGCAGCCCATGTTTGGGAACCTGCCCCGCACACTGTCTTGGAATTGTAACAGCCGGCGTATATTTTGGGAAGTACTCCTCCCAGGGACGAATCAGCACTGGTCGGAGTGTATATGTCTGGGGAGTACCTCTGTAATGCTGTCCGCTAGGATTCTCCAGAGTATTTTGCAATCCGCGGTCAGAAGAGTGATGGGGCAGTATGAGTTCCAGAGGAGGGGGTCTCGGTCCAGCGTGGGGAACGTCACCAGTATAGATTCCCGCATAGACTGGGGGAGTTGCCCTACCTCCAATGCCTCTTGAGAGACCGTGTCTAGCTGTGGGACCAAGCATCTGGCTAAAGTGGCATATTGCTCTATGGGGAAGCAGTCATGCCATGGGGCCTTGTTTTTTGCCATGTGATGAATGGCGTGTTTGATCTCTGTCACCGTGAGTAGGTCTTCCAGTGACTCCCGTTCTTCATCCATTATCTGGTTATGGTGTCTGGCCAGTATATTACGAATATGTTCCTCCCTGTCTGGATCGGTTCCCTGTAGAGTGTGGTGTAGTAGTCGTGTAAGGCTGATATTATGTCCGCCTGTGCATATACCACCTACCCCGTAGTATTCCTAATGCCGATAATCGGTTGCGTTTGCGTGTCCTATCTAAGGGGACAGGCTAGTAGGTTGCCGGCGCGATTTCCTTCGTTATGGGCTCTGGTGGCGTAGGTGCCACACTTATATCACCATAGGTCTGCACACGCCTCCTTGTATTTGGTTTTGGCTTCAGCTAAGTGTGCAGGGGGGATCTCCTGTTGGTCTACTGCTTTAGACAGACGTGCCACTTGTTGTTCTGTGGTTTGCACAGTCCTCACTAATGTTTGCTGTACCCCAGTGATTTGCCAGATGCATGCTCCCCCTAGGACCACCTGGAAGGCGTCCCACTCAATTGCTCTAGTTGTGCGGTGCCTGTGTTTTCGGGAAAATAGTGTTGACTGCTCATGTTGGAACAGTGGGTCTGTGAGGCAGTCTCTGGGAAGTCGCCACCTGGGGATCTGGGGCGTGGGTGGACGCCACCGGAGGGTCACGATATGTGCATCATGGTCCGATATAACCCTACCCAAGTAGTCAGCGTGTCAAATAAGTGGGAGAATAGTCTGTGTGCACATGAAGCAGTCTAATCGGACTTGTAAGTTGTGAGGGATGGAGTGGAATGAGTAGATTTATGTTGCTCAGATGTGTGTGCCGCCACATGTCCGTTAATGACCAATGGGTGGCCCAAGCTCGAAGTCCGGCAGTGTGGGAGTGTCTGGCTTTGGGGTGAGATCTGTCCAGTGTGAGATCTAGGGAGCAGTTGTAATCCCCCTAATATCCACAGTGAGGATGGGAAATTCGCCAGGTTGCTCGTTAGAGTTCCCCAAAATGGCGCCTAGCCTGCGTTGGGGGCACATAGGTAAGCATGGGCGAATTTTGCGAATCTGGCGTTCGCGAATTTGCGAACTCGCAATCCGCAAAATCCGTGAATTCTCGTGAATTTTTTTTTTGTGTTCGCAAGGGTTTCTGCCAGTTCGCGAGGGTTTTGTACCAGTTCACAATTGCGTACTTGCGGCTCGCAACGGTTGCGACTATGTTGTTTCTACGTCTGGTTCATCATCACAGGTTCACAGCACCCTGTTTCACCACTGCCACCTTGTTTCATCCATGCCACCCTCTGGTACATCAATGCCACCCTCTGGTACATCACTGTAGATTATGGGGGGGGGGGGAGGAAAGCAAGCACACCTGCCCTGCTTCAACTGACATGAATTAATTTGGGGTTGATTTATTAATGTGTCACTGTTTTAAAATACCAGTCTGGCACCTGCTTCCTTATCTGTAATTTGCTTTCTGTTGCAGTGCAATTTTTTTTCCCAGGACCTTTGTGGCCTACTTTTAGCTATTCTATGAGCCTGCTGTGAAGCAGGGTCATAGAATTGTTGCAACTAGCAACTGAACTCTGGAGGGGCCCCAGTCAGGAAGCATTACAGGGAATGGTTACTAATGATGAGTTTGAACTTTTGCACCTGCTGAGTGCTTTCAGTTTTGCAAAACTCGTTTTTCTGCAGAGCAGCAACTGTAATGCCCCAAACAAACTTACTTGTGAAAGTTGATTTCTAATCCAAAAGTTATCCAAAGAAAGTCAAAAGGCCTCAAATCCAAAAAAGTGTAGGCAAATGTCAACCTGAGGAGTTATTCTGATAAAAATCATCATTTTCAGAAGGTCTATGCTGCTTGCTAGTGGATTTCTTGTGCAGAATTGCAAATTTTGTAATTTCGCGAGTGCGAGATTGTTGCTGCCCGCCACACCTACATGTTCACAATTGCGAACTCTCGCGATGGGTCGCCAAACTCCCGCGGGATCCCGCAGCAAGATCCAAAATGGCGCAGCACTAGCAAAATAGAGAAACACAACTCGGCAAACACTGAATGACGGTAAGTGAACGCCGCACGCCGCAATATTGTATCACCAAGAAAAAAAATCCGCTGCGTGCCAATTTGCGGTGTTTTGGTAAATTCGCGAGAGTTCGCAGATTGCAAATTTACAGGAAATCCGCAAAATCCGCGAGCGGAACGGATTTTCCGCCCATGCTTACACATAGGCTGCCTATGAGGATGGCTGACCGCCTAGTAACCCCTCCAGTAGTGCGTATCGTCCTTTGGGGTCTATCTTCCTGCTGGTCGAATCCAGATCAGGGCTCCACGCGCATGTGCAGAGTAGGTCGTGGCACAGAATGTGCCCCGCCACTTCTTCTGAAGTTTGCCCAGTTTCCCCTCATGTGAAAGGAGTCTCTTGCAGTAGAATGACCTGCGCCTGCTGTCGTTTAATTTATGCATATATAGCGCATCCTAGCTCTCCGTGTGTATCCCCCTAGCATTTAGGGTTAGAAAAGTAACATCTGTTTGGGTATTGTCGGGTGATAGGTTCCACTGTTATGGCGATGGGTCTCAGGGGGTGTGTGGCCTCCCTTCCATTGCACGTTAACATTACCAGATATATAACGTGGAGCTGTAGGTGGGTGCCCTCGCCCTTCATGTTGGTGGAAGTGGGAGGTCTTGGTGTATCAGGAAGGTAAACAAATAACCGGGAGAAGGGAACAGTCCCAATACGGAGGACCTATCGCTGGGAGCAATATGTCCAAACTGACTCTCATAGAGGGGGAGAGTGCAAAAACGTTACTTGGGGATCAATAGAAGTCATCTGGTCAAGGAACCATTGTGGAAATGCTGCATGAGTGGGATTAGTGGGCTTCAGCTGCGGAAGGCAGCGCTGGGCTGTTAGGGTAGTTTTGTCCCCATATGTTATTAGGGGGTTTCTCAAATTATATAGTCAGCAGTTTGGAGGGGTGACCAGGGGTGGGGTGATTGAGTCCTCTCTAGGAGATGTCCCTTCACTGTCTTCGGCTCCATCCGAGGAGAAGTGATGTGGAGCCCGGTCTATGTCGTCTGCAGGCAGGTCGGCCTGAATAGGAGTGACCGCCTGTAGAGCCCTTCGTCACTCCTGCATGATTTGCTCCAGGTCCGGAGATTCCAGGGTGTGAGGTGATGTTGCACTGTCTCTCTTGCTACCTCGCTGCTTCACTCTGCGCCTCCTGATCCATGGTGCCCCCGATCTACGATCTTGTGTGGTCTCCTCCTTGGAGAGCTTTGTGCAGTGCAGATCCGCCCAATCATGGGTCTCTTCAACGCTCACAAAGAAAATGGTGGAGTCTTTGTGGATGACTGAGTCGGGCCGGAAATAGCAGAGAGTATTGTATATTATTCGCTCATAGCCTGTGGTTCACCTCCAGGAACTCTGATCTCTGCCTTTGCACCGCACGTGCGTAATCTGGAAAGAACATGACCTGGTTGTTCTCAACCCGTATGGTACCAGATTGTCTGGCAGCCCGGAGCACTACATCCCAATCTCAAAAGTGCTGGAATTTCCCTAGCATTGGCCAGCGTGGGGGTCCTGGTTGAGGTCTTCCAGCCGGGACTCGAAGGGCACGTTTGACGGAGAAGAAGGCTGTGCGGTACGTTTTTGGAGTGAAGGATTTCACCCATGCTTCAATGTACTCCACCAGGTTCGTACCTTCAATTCCCTCCAGGAGTCCCAGGAGTCCCAGCACACAGATGTTACCGCACCTCTAGCGCCCTTCCAGGTCGTCCACACGCTCCTCCCTGGTGGTCAGGCGTCCCAGGATGGTTTGGAGGGTTGTTTGATGTGTGTTGACGGTGGCTCGCATTTCGGCCAGGGCCTTTTTCTCCGTCCGTTACTGTGTCTGCTAATTTGCGTTGATCGTCCCGGAGGAGGCGAATGTCCGTGGTCAGGGTGCCGAGACGTTCCTCCATAGACACCCTCGAGAGCTCAATAGTTACCAGGACTTGGTCGAGCTTGTTCGAAATCGAGTGATCCGAGGGTGTCGTTGGTGTCTTAGACGAGGTGCGGGCATTCGGAAGGTCCTCCGGCACAGTTTCTGGTACCGTCGTGTCTGCGAGAACTTTAGCTTCCCTATTATGCTGCCTGGAGCTGGTGCCACTGGAGGTTCTGGTGTTGTCCGTCGATTGTGCGGTCCTCCAGTCCAGGAGATCGTGCGCTGCCTCCCCTCGGTGGTCACCTCCAGACCAGCCTAGTCCGCACCTCCCCTCCCCTGTGGGTACTTAAAGTGCGCGGGGAAGTGCGCCTCGTGAACTCAGTTCATATGATGGGTGCTGGGAGGCCTCCCTCCAAAGATACAAGTGGGGGAGAAGGCTGGATCAAGATGGGTGTTGTCCAGGCGGCCATCTTAAGGTCAGGCAGCTACCATCTGTAGTGCCTCTGACCAGTCTAGGTCCGTGTAAAGGGGGATGGGGGGGGGGGGGGGGGGGGGGAGGGGAAGTGAGTTCGTACTGGGAACTGCAAGCTGTTCAAGGGGTCTCACAGCCTACCTCTGCTGCAGTGTTGGACGGTTGGAGGGGAGGAATTGCGCTCCCCCCCCCCCATCCTCTCAGGCACAGGGTGCCACCATGAGTAATCGCCAACTGTCCGTGTATTGTCAGCTTACAGGGATCCGATCTGTCCCTAGACGGTGCCGCTATGGAGTCAGAGGCAGCTTCGGATCTCTGAGCCAAGTATCCATTGCTTCCCTAAGGCTCGTGGCGGCCTCCTGCACAGTTTTATGCCCTGAATGTTGCCTCCTCAATCCTCTGCGCCTTGTCTCCCGCGTCGTGGGCTAAGTCGTGGAAGCTTGATGTGCGGCGTTGGCTTGGCCGATCCAGAGACAGGGTTAAGGACGAGTAGTCGCCATTTTGATTCGGGCGCCGGAGCCGATGAAGTCTGAATTTCAGCCAGATTTACTCTTCTACCGGCCGTAGAGATCACTGCCCAGTGCTCCCTATGTTCCGATACCTGAATATCGGTGTCCCAGCCGGGTCTGATGTGATGAAGCAGGCAAGATGCTTGCCCGATCGTGGAGCCTCAGAAAGGCACGACTGCCATCGCAGCCGTCTAGGCCACCAAATTGATGTCCACTATATGTATTAAATGGCTGATCGCACTTACACAGCCTGGAGAATAGACTCTGGGGTTTGTAGGTGAACCCTGCTCATGCAGAGGCACTCTCACACCTGTAACCAAGCACCCTGGCCTCAGGACTGAAGACCCTATCATAGGGGTGACAAATAGGTTTTAAGTGCAGTGACCTCCGATATAAGGAAACATCTGTTGAAAGTGGTGCTAGCATGAGCTTAGTAAGGTTGCAATGGCATGCCTGCAGTCAGTCAGTTTGAGTGGTCTCTCAAGGGTGGCCCAATACATGCTGCAGCCCATGGGAAACCCCTGGTGTGCCTATTCCCTGGGTATACTAGTAGCCAGTTGGGAAGGTACCAAAGTACTTAAAACTGCCAAATTCAGGGAGGAAGCATAGTGACTGGAGTCCTTTATTAGCAGGATCCCAGTTAGATTAGTCAGAAAACAGAGCAACAGCAGGCAAAAAGTAGGAGTAACCTTACTAGAAGGATCCTACCTACCTACACCATCCATTTCCAGAGGCGCAAGGCCTCATAATACAGGGTCTGTGACCCCACCCCGCCCGCTGGACTACCACATGGTAGTGATGTTGTCCTTGAGCATCTGTACCATCCTCCTTTTGAAATCCAGGAGTTAATCTGGAAGATCTGGATCATAACCACATTGTCCAGGACTCTCTCAGCGGAAAAGCATGAAACAGAGCAGTGTTCAGAATAGCTTTGATGAAGGGGACCATCTGAGGAGGAGTCAGGTGTGACTTTGGCACATTGATAGTAAACCCCTAAGATGACAGGAGGTGCGCTGTAGTTGGTAGAGGACGGCCTGCGGGTGAGCCAGACTTCAAGAGCCAGTTGTCGATCTAGGGTAAGACGGTCACCCCTGATCTCAGAAGGTGTGCTGCTACCATAGCCATCACTTTTGTGAATACCCTAAGGGCTCTGGTGAGACCCAAGGGGAGCAAAGAAAACTGAAATTGCTACTCTTCACCACAACCAAAGCCTAGAGCAGGGCAATGGCACCTAGCGAGTTGCCTGTTAACTTCAGATGCCAGAACAGGGCTTGACCCAAGCCCCAAGGAAGGTATCAGTCAGGGCCTCATTGAAACAGAAAACTGTCTCAGAAGCAGACAGGTTGCAGGACCTCAGTCAATAAGTTTGATCTTTACCTCCATTGTGGGAAGCTGGAAGTCAAGGACTTCAGTCACCCTACACATAACTAGAATGCAGGAAGCACATTCTTTCGTGACTGGGGCAGGAAGAGAAGAAAGGGCTGTTTTTGAGGAAGTGCCCTGCCTACTAGCTTCCTGCAAGTCCTCATACTAAATGTCCTTGGTATACGGCTGAGCGACCTCTCATCATCACCCTAGTCATAGTTGTTTTCGGAGAAGGTCCAAAAAAAGGGATGCAAAGAATGTTGCCTGCCTTGTGGTAATGCAAGTGCAGAAATAGGCACCACTATCTAATTCGCGCACAACTTCTATCAAAGTAGGAAAGGTGTTGATATAGCATTAATGAAGATAATCAGGCACACCTCTTCGGCTGGCTAAGTTGGCACTGACACACCCCTGCCTGGCTTGAGTATGGGTGAGGGGGTGGCATCAGAACTCGAGCGAAAGGCAGAAGTTGCTGGAACGGTCCACCTGGCACTGAGGGCTAACACGCGGGCAGTAGTCCAGAATGATTGCCTCTCTGCTCCCTGGGGTCTGGCTGTGCTGGAACCAGCTGTGGAATTGGCACTGAAGCTGGCCAACTTTGAGAGCAGGAAAGTTGGCGCCATCCACACGCTTCAGCAGACAGTTGGGACTGGGGTCAAAGAGCAGAACTCTGCTTGGACCTCTTGTGCTTGCACTAAGGACTTGGAGCGTGACTAAGACCAGGCTCTAGAGCAACTTTGTCGATTCTGGGAAAGGGAGCAGGACTGGGATCAAGCCTTGGAGCAGTTCGGACACTGGCTTTTTGTGCTTGGCAACGTTTAGCCTTGCGTTCCCTGATGGACTTTGGGTTCATCGATGCACTGTGTCTGCAGATTTTGGAGTCTTGCAATTTCTGGAGTCGTGGCCCGACCACAGGAAAACATGGTGAGGATCCGCCACGGACCTCTGCTTGTGACAGTCCTTCCAGGGTTTAAAACCCCTCTATCGGATGACATTACTTGCACACTAGAAATCATTTTCGAAGAAAAATTGTGAAGAAAATGTCTCAGAGACCAGAAGACCAGAGAAGCTTGGAGTTCACATATAATATTGTAAAAATGATATGAGTGCACAGGAGTGGCATCTATATAGGCCCTGCATCACATTTATAAAGGGGAACAGCGTCAGTACGGAGTCATATGGTGCCACCTTCCGGTGCGCAGAGGTTTGATGGAAAAGTTTCTGGATCCAGTCTGATGCCTGGGGAATATTCATAAGATGAGGAATCTGCAGCTAGAAGTCTCTATTAGAATGTCCGCCTTAGTTGATGCCTGCTATAGATGACAAGGGAACCCAATTCTATTTGTCAGTGACCCTGGGTAGTTTTAAACACAGAGGTCCCTAAACAACGACAATGAAATAAGGATATATAAATACAGACCCAGAGTCAGTACTATATTTCAAGCTGTCCTCTCTCTTTATTTCACCTGATTCTTTCACTACTTTCACCTTTCAAATATAGACGCCGTTTTAGGCACAATACACCACATATACAGCGCGATAGTCATGTGACTCCATACATGACCCTCCACTTTCGGTAGTTGGTCTTTAACATAGCGGGATCCTCAGTTTCTCGCTCACCTCTTTTTGCATGCCAGAAGTGAAGATGCCTTGATCTCAGTGCTTCGTTTGCACTTGGTAAGCCCTTCCCCGGAACCACCGTCAGCAAATCCCAGAGGTGAAATGCGTTACTTACCGGTAACTGCAGTTATCCAGTATTGGTATCTTTCATAGATTCACATGCCTGAATCCTTCCCCGTCGTCGGGATGGGAGTCCCTGGTACATAAATAAAGTAATGTCCCATTAGACATACAGAGTAATAGGCCAAAGGCCCCACATTAGTAACAGATCCATGTCCTTTTGGGAAAAGGACCAAACACTAGAGCCTCTAGAACCCTCCTTCAAGGAGCTTCTGTCCCTCAGATTTTTGTAAGCACAGTGCTAAGTAGGCGTATTACTGAGAGAATTAGATGAGTCCTTCCAGGGGAGGCGGGAGGGTTGCATGTGAATCTATGAAAGATACCAATACTGGATAACTGCAGTTACAGGTAAGTAACACATTTCTTATCCAGTATTAGGGTATCTTTCATAGATTCACATGCCTGAATCAGAGTAGCAAGCAATGATAAGCACATTTCGGCTGGTACAGCATATACAAATTCACCAGATAATAACAAATCAAAGTGACACATCGAAAGTTATCAAATTGTAATCAAAGATACCATTAAGAAATACAATAGAGAAATGTGTGTATACAAGAAAGGATGGTGGGATGAAAAGAAGGCTCATCTCTAGCGAAATAGTCAAGTCAAGTCAAGTCAATAAATTTGTATAGCGCGCTACATACCCAGAGGGTCTCAAGGCGCTTGAAGATGGGTGGGGAATTACTTGTCAAATATCCACGTTTTAAGTTGCTTTCTGAATGCTAGGTGGTTCTGAGTAAGGCGAAGGTGAGTGGGAAGTGAGTTCCAGGTTTTAGCTGCCAGGTAGGAGAAGGATCTACCTCCCATGGTGGATTTGTTGATGCGAGGTACAGTGGCAAGGGCTTGGTTGGAGGATCGTAGCTGGCGGGAGGGTGTGTAGAAGGACAGTCGTGTGTAGAAGGACAGTCGTGTGTTGAGGCATTCGGGTCCGATTTCGTAGAGTGCTTTGTGTGCGTGGGTTAGGAGCCGGAAAGTGATCCTCTTATTGACGGGGAGCCAGTGGAGGTTTTTCAGGTGGCCAGAGATGTGTTCTTTACGCGGGATGTCTAATATGAGCCTGGCTGAAGCGTTCTGGATGCGTTGGAGTTTTTTCTGGATTTTTGCGGTGGTACCGGCGTAGAGGGTGTTTCCGTAGTCCAGTCGGCTCGTGACCAGAGCGTGAGTGACTGTTTTTCTAGTTTCGGTGGGGATCCAGCGAAATGTTTTTTTGAGCATGCGAAGAATGTTGAAGCAAGATGAAGAAACGGCGTTGACTTGTCTGTTCATCGAGAGTGAGGAATCCAGGATGACGCCCAGGTTCCGTGCGTGGTCCGTCGGGATAGGTGCTTTTCCAAGGGCCTCTGGCCACCAAGAGTCATCCCAGGCGGAGGGGGAGGTGCCTAGGATGAGGACTTCTGTTTTGTCTGAGTTCAGTTTCAGGCGGCTGTGCTTCATCCATTCGGCTACTTCTTCCATTCCTTCATGTAGGTTGGTTTTGGCAGTGTTAGGGTCTCTGGTGAGTGATAGGATCAGTTGAGTGTCGTCGGCGTAGGAGATGATGTTGAGGTTGTGTTGGCGTGCGATGACCGCGAGGGGGCTCATGTATACGTTGAAGAGGGTGGGGCTGAGTGAAGATCCTTGTGGTACGCCGCAGATGACTTCAGTGGCCTCTGACTTGAATGGTGGGAGGCGGACTCTCTGGGTTCTTCCGGTGAGGAACGAGGTGATCCATTCCAGTGCTTTTCCATGGATTCCGACGTTTCTGAGGCGTTGTAAAAGGGTGCTATGACAGACCGTGTCGAAGGCTGCGGAGAGGTCGAGGAGGATGAGGGCGACTGTGTCTCCATTGTCCAGTAGAGTTCGAATGTCGTCTGTTGCTGCGATGAGGGCGGTTTCAGTGCTGTGCTTGGCTCGGAAGCCGGATTGTGAGGAGTCGAGGGATTTGTTGGTTTCGAGGAATGCGGCGAGCTGGTTGTTGACCGCTTTCTCGATGACTTTGGCCGGGAATGGAAGGAGTGAGATAGGGCGGTAGTTTTTGAGTTCGGTGGGGTCAGCTGTGGGTTTCTTCAGGAGGGCGCTGAGTTCGGCATGTTTCCAGCTTTCCAGGAAGGTTGCGGAGTTGAGGGAGCAGTTGATGACGTCTCGGAGGTGCGGTGCTATAATGGAGTCTGCTTTGTTAAAGATGTGGTGAGGGCATGGGTCTGTGGGGGATCCTGAGTGGATAGAGTTCATCAGACGGATGGTGTCCTCAGTGGAGATTGGCTTCCAGTCATTGAGGATGTTCAGGGGGGAGTGGGGGTCCTGCAAGGGGTTGGGTGGGTTGGTCTTCGGGTCGGTTGTCGAAGCTGTTGTGGATGTCTGCAATTTTGTTGTGGAAGAATGAGGCTAGGGAGTCGCAGAGGGCTTGAGAGGGGGTGATGTCGTTGGAGTTGGCCGAGGGGTTGGTAAATTCCTTGACGATGTTGAATAATTCCTTGCTGTTGTGGGCGTTGTTATCTAGTCGGTCCTTGAAGGCGGCTTTCTTGGCATTCCGGATCAGTTGGTGGTGTATGCGGGTGGCGTTTTTGAAGGCGTCCTTGGTGCTGGTGGTTGGGTCTTTTTTCCAGGCCTTCTCAAGGGAGCGGCAGAGTTTGGCATTCTAATAGAGACTTCTAGCTGCAGATTCCTCATCTTATGAATATTCCCCAGGCATCAGACTGGATCCAGAAACTTTTCCATCAAACCTCTGCGCACCGGAAGGTGGCACCATTTGACTCCGTACTGACGCTGTTCCCCTTTATAAATGTGATGCAGGGCCTATATAGATGCCACTCCTGTGCACTCATATCATTTTTACAATATTAGATGTGAACTCCAAGCTTCTCTGGTCTTCTGGTCTCTGAGACATTTTCTTCACAATTTTTCTTCGAAAATGATTTCTAGTGTGCAAGTAATGTCATCCGGTATCCAAGCAGAAACGCTTGGTGAATGTATGCGGCATCTTCCAAGTTGCCGCTCTGCAAATGTCTATGATGGGCACACCTGCAAAGAGCGCCTTGGATGTAGATATGGCTCTAGTGGAATGGGGCCGTACTTTAGAATGAGGTTGCCCCACTTGCTTGTGACAGAATGTAATAGCTGCAGAGATCCAGCGAGAGATACTTTGTTTAGTGAGTGGAAGACCTTTTTTAGGTCGACTGTAAGCCACAAAGAGTTGGTTGGATTTGCGGAAGGTCTTTGTCTTCTCAATATAAAACTTTAGGCAGCGTTTAAGATCCAGAGAATGCAGAGTTCTCTCTGCCATAGTGCGAGGATTTGGAAAGAAAGAACGTAAGACCACAGGCTCGTTGAGATGGAAGTCCGACGGGACTTTCGGTACAAATTTTGGATTTGTTCGTAATATCACCCTGTCTTGTTTGAAATGAAGGAAAGGATCGTGAATTGAAAAGCCTGGAGCTTACTTACTCGTCTCGTTGAGGTAAGGGCGAGAAGGAGCGCCGTTTTCCAAGAGAGATACTTAAGATCAGCTCTGTGTATCGGCTTAAAGGGATGTTTCATGAGCTGAGAAAGAACTGTGTTGAGTTGCCAAGAGGTAGGTAAAGTCTTCACAGGAGGAAAAGTCCTGAACAGGCATTTCAGAAACTGCTTGATCAACCTGTTAGACCAAAGAGAAGGGCCAGCAGAAGATCCTCTGTAACGGGATATTGCCGGCAAGTGAACCCTGATGGAAGTGAGCAAGACCTGAGTTCGGCAAATGGAGAAAGTAAGGCAATATTTGTACTTGAGAAGAAAAAGGGTGTATTTTCTGTGACTTGCACCAAATGCAGGACCTTTTCCACTTTAAAGAGTATGTCTTGTTAGTACTGTCCGCTCAGCTCTACAATCTGGCGGAATGTCTAGATTCTGAAATTCCTTGAACTCAGGAGCCAAGACTATAACCTGAGAGATGCCGGATCCGAAAGCTGGACTTGCTGGTGGTTCATTGAGGGGGGAGGGAACGGTTTCAACTGGATTGGTGGTTCCAAGGAGAGAAGATGAAGCTCTGTGAACCAATGCGGTCGTGGCCAAGCTGGGGCTATCCGAGTGAGCATGCAAGGCTCCGCTTTCAATTTCCTGGGAACTCTGGGAATCATTTGAAATGTAGGACAAGCATATGCAAAGACGTTGCACCATGCAATCGAAAATGCATTCCCTAGAGATCCCTTTTGTGGATGCCAGCTTGCAAAGTGTTGGCATTTGGCGTTCTGCCTTGTAGCGAATAGATCTATGAGAGGAGTGCCCCATTGTGAGAATATTTGATTGAGAGTCCACTGGTCCAATTCCCACTCGTGACACGCTTCCTGTAGCCTGCTCTGAGAATCGGCCAGAACGTTGTCCGTTCCTGGGACGTACTCTGCCCGAAGGGAAATATTGTGAATGATCAACCAGTTCCAGATTTTTTTGCGACTTGTGAGAGTGTGTTAGCGAGCGAGTCCCTCCCAGTTTGTTGAGATAATGCATTGTTGTGGTATTGTCCGTATGCACAAGCACTAGAGAATTCCTGATTCTTAGTAGGAAAGCTTGAAGGGCGGGGAAGACCGCTCACAGTTAGACGAGATTTATATGAAATTTTTTCTCGAAGGGGGACCACTTCCCACTTATCTGCAGTTCTTTGAGGAAAGCTCCCCAACCTTCCAGTGAAGCGTCTGTTGTGTTGATATGCGGCGAAGCTGGAAGCAAGAAAGGCAAGCTTTGAGAAAGGTTTCGAGGACAAATCCACCACCGCAGAGCCTTGACCATTTGAGGGGTCATTCGTATGACATCGTCGAATTAACCTGTGCATTGGACCCATTGAGCTGAAAGCGCCTCTTGAAGAGGGCGCATGCAGAGACGACAGTGTGGAACCAGTGAAATGCATGATGACATCATCCCGAGCAGAGACTTGAAAAGGCGAACTGTTAAGGACCTCTTGGAACTTATGAGAATAGCCAATGAAAGAAGCCTGTCCTTTCTTTCTTGTGATGGAAACGCCTTCCTCCGGGTCGGGTCGAGGGTAGCGACTACAGGAAATTTATATGCTGGGAAGGCGGGAGGACCGATTCTTAAGATTTAGTGCGAGTCCCAAGAAATCAAAAAGCTGTAGACATGTGTTGGAAGACCTGGACGTGTCTTCTAGGGATGGTACCTTGATTAGTCAGTTGTCCAGATTTGGAAATACTTGATGGTGTTGTTGCCTGAGATATGCAGCCACTAGAGATAAACATTTTGTAAAAATGCAGGGTGTAGATCTGAGCCCGAACAGTAGGACACGGAACTGAAAGTGTCAGCCCGCTACTGCAAACCTCAAGAACTTCTTGTGATTCCGGTGAATAGGGATGTGAAAATAAGCATCCTGAAGATCCAGAGACACCATGTAGTCCTCCGCATCGAGAAGTAGTAGAACTTCCTGAATTGTCACAATACAAAACTGCTTTTTCAAGAATCTGTTGACGGATCTTAGGTCTAAAATTGGTCTCCATCCTGTCCCCCATTGAGAAAGAGGAACCCTTTCTATAGCTCCCTTCTGGAGCATAAGTGAAATCTCCCGGAGTAGAATTCGTAGATTTTTGTGAAGCATAGGTCGGGGAGCGGTTCAGGGAGGAATTTGAGTAAACTCCAGTGAATGACCGAACTAAACCAATTGCAGAACCGAACGGTCCGTTGTAATTTGTTTCCAATTTTTCAGAAAATGGGAAATTCTTCCTCCAACTTTTGAGGGCAGAGATGAAATGAAGAATGGCTGAAGTGAAGGGCCATTGTCGGCGAGCAGCGCCTTTGTTGACCCTTGCCACGAAAGGAGGATTTAGTATAGGAGGATTGCAGCTGCTGACGCTGTTGGTACTGTGGTCGATATTGTTGACCAGAAGAGTAGGACGACCGATTCTGGTAATCACCTCCAGAAGAGGACTGCCCTCTTCCTCTTGAGCCACGAAAGGAAGGATTTTTGAATTGGAGGGTACCTAAAGCTCTGGCCGTGTCAGTATCCTTTTTTTACATTGGAGAGCTTCATCAATATGCGGCTCGAAAAGAAGCTGGCCATCCTAGGGCATATCCAAATTTTCGTTTGTATTTCAGGTCAAAATCAAGTTGCTTTCAAACAACCCTGCCGTCTTAACACTGCTGCGCCAGCCAGCTGTCGAAATCCAGAAGATGCGATAACCATCGCACAATCTATTATTTCCGATGCCGAGCGTTCACCTTCAAGCAAGATCTTTTTTGCTTCTTTTGATTCTTCTGGAAAGGCTGCCAGATACGGAGCTATGTCTGCCGATAACTGTCTGTTATAACGTCCTAACAGGGCAAAGGCATTGGACGCCCGTACTGTTAACGCAGACATTGAAGAAAAACGCTTTACGATGTTATCAAGCTTTCAGCCTTCCTTATCCGGAGGAGCGGTTAGCGGGGCAGAAGGATTTTTTTATTTTCTTTGAGGAGCCTGTGTTATGACAGAGTCCGGTTTGGGATATCCTATCGAGCAAGCTGGAGCAATATTGGGCGCTCTGTATTCCAGACAAGGCAATACTGGGGGCACCGAGGAAGGGTTATGCATAATCTGCACACCCTGACCCCATAAGTATTGTATCATGGGTATCGATCCGATTTCTTGAAAGACTCCTTAAAATCATACAAGAAGCAATCTTGTTGGTGTGAAGTCATGGGTATTTGAAAACATTGCACCGCTCTCTCAACTAGGTTATGAAATCCCCCGAGGTCCTCAGGTGGTGAGTCAGCCTGCCCAGGCACCGGATAAGCAGCACAGGGAATGACAGTCCCATTCATCATGTGTAGACTGGGAATCATGGAGTTCCCCCTCTTCATGTGGATCTTCCTCATCATCAGTAGATGGAGGATGTGGCGAAACGACAGGCTCCGGCTGTAAATTCAAAGGTGGAGGCCGTGATCTTGGTGGTGGAGAAACCGTTGGGGGTTGAGATGTAGGAAACCTCTGTTTATAGTCTGTAATGAGGAACTGTAGGCTTGAAACCAAGGATGCTGGTAGGCAAACCATAGGCCGAGGAGGCAGCTGGTATTATTCCCGATAAGCTGTCTGATGCTCTTGATCTTGGTCCTCCTCATCTGAACTATCTTGGTACTTTACATTAAGTTCAGAGGGGCTTGTCGCTGTTTGAAACATACTGCCCTCGTCAGAATCCTCCTCTTCCAGAAGACATGCTGGAGGCAGTGGTTGGACCCTACTTGGAGAAGTCAGGGCCGGTGTCAACGTACACTTCGTGATTTTTTTAGATGTACGCATGTACTTTTTAAATTTGAATCGGTCGTCGTAGACTAGGCCGTCAGCGGTGTGGTCGTCGACAGGTTTCATTGCCGATGGAGTTATCGTCGACTGAGCCGCCGTCGACACCGCTGCCGTCGACTATGGAGATTTCGCCGACGGAGCCTTCGTCGACGATGGAGTTGATGTCGACGGAACAGTCTTCGTTGTTGAGCCCGTTGACGACCCAGTCGTCGGCGATCGTAGAGTCGACTGTTGCTTAGACGTCGACTATGTCTTCTTTATCTTTATTGTCGACGACAGTATTACCGACCGTCTACGATGGAGTTGTCGTCGTCGTAAATAATGAAGAAGCCGCACCAGACGTGGAGACAGTCGTCGTCGACGAAGTCACACATAAGGCCGTAGACACAGATCTTCTCGTCGTTGAAGCCACCGTCGATGTCGTTGTCGGAGTGGAAGAAGGCTTCTTAAAGGTGTGAACAACTTCCTGAGTGGACACCTTCGGTGGTAGAGACTTAAAATGAACCTCTGGAGACTTATGTGTCTTCTTTTGAGGAGGCTGCGACGAAGGGCCTGGAAAAGCTACCCGTGGTCTTTTCTGAGAGGATTTTGAGGATATGGAAGAACCCTCACTCTCCTCAGAAGACTCCAGTTGGTCTTTATCTTTAAGCCTCTGCCTCCAAATTAAGAGGCGTCCCTCCCGATCTTTGAGGGTCTTAGTGGAAAAGGTACAACATATCTTGCAGTCCTGAGTGGTCTAGGTAAAGGCAGTAGAGACAATCTTTATGATGGTCATCCACATGAAGTCTTTTTACCACAGGGCCAAAAAAGGCCTTAGGTGTCTCAGCCATTAAGAACCAAAGATCTTCAATCAGAAGATGTAAATATGAAGCAAGAAAACACTGAAAATCCAGAAGAGAAGTAAACTGAGCAGAGCTCAGAGAAGGCTCCCTTAGCACAACGTGCGGTAGAAAATCTGAGGGACAGGAGCTCCTTCCAAGAGGGTTCTGGAGGGGGTGATAGCTGATTGTATCTTCTCTAGAGTTTGGTCCTTTTTACGAAAGGACATGGATATGTTACTAATGTAGGGCCTTTGGTCTATTACTTTATATATCTAATGGGACATTACTTTATTTATGTACCGGGGACTCCCATCCCAACGACGGGGAATGATTCAGGCATGTGAATCTATGGAAGATCCCCTAATACGGGATAATATGCGGTTCTCCACATTTACTTTTACCTACCCGTTCCCTCTTAGGTCCATCGAGACCTTTGCTCAAGTCAAGTCGGTTTGTAACCACGGACAATGCTCACATTTTTTCCAGTGTATTCTCTACTGGAACACCGGTATGTTGCCCATTTTTTCATCAATCACCATGCATGTAATTCAGGAAGTCTTGCGGTTCACTGCATTGACTTTTCACTCTCCCATTTAGGTAGCTCGAGGCAATTTTAGACAAATACGCTACCTTACCTCGCAGCAACCTCATAGGACATGCTGCTGCGGTCCTCCTAGCGGCCTGTTTTTCATACGGTAAGCTCCCACTTCCACAAGTCAACACAGCCAACTATTTTAGGGCTACCGGCCAATGTTTTCCACATTGTGTGCCACAGGGGACACAGTTTCTCATTCGGCACCGGCTCACCATGACATTCTGGTTCAATGTCCCGTGTTATCCTCACACGTACACTCTAGGGCCACTGGCACCTGTTTTTCACATCATGTACCACAGTTAAAGGTCACCCAGTTTTTCTCTTAAAACCGATTCACTTGGATATGATGGCCCATGTCACATCACACCACTCTGCCTCAGATCTAGACCTTTTTTCACAGCTAGATCACGTGTCCTTTGCGCCGAAGTTCTCTTAAATCAGTCACCGGCTCACATGCATCTGCATATTTTTCACCGTTTTTTAAACTCATCATAAGGAGTCATAATCTAGTGAATAGTCCCGCCCATGTGCGTGGACCCTGGAGCAATCAAAAATAATCTCTTAAAGTGTCGAAAAATGCAGAACTGCACAGACACTTAGGAGAGAATTAAAGACAGATAATGCAGCCTATAAAACCAGGCTACACTGTCCAGTAATCCAACTAGAAATTCCACCAAAAAACCACAAACAGCAAAGCCTGTCCAGATTTCCCTTGCCTCAACAGCAAAACCCCTCTGGAATGATAGAGAGGAAGACCTGGACAGACAAGCCCCATAGGCTGCCATTATGTGGCTCAGAACAGGATACTGTGCCTTTAAGAGAACTTTCCAGAACTTCACAGTATCCCAGAATGCACTGCAGGTCCCTTTTACTTTCAGTTCTTTTTGAAGGCATAACACGCCAGACCTGTATAATCCCTTACATGAATATCTCTCTCCACCGGGAAAGAGGGGGGGCGCTTAAGACTATAACCGAGATACCCCTACTACAGAACTGGAGTTACAGGACAGAAACTACTCCTTCTGTAGTAGGGGATCTCCGTGTATAGTCATAATCTAGTGACTAAAATAGCAAGCCCATTCCCACACCAAAGCGGCGGTGGAGACCGAGCATTAACACCACTATTGTGCGAACAGATTTCGCAGCGAAGCCTGCCCAACCTGAGCGTCTGCCCTGGCATCAGTGTCCAGGCAGTAATGCTTAGCAAAGGTATGGACCGACTTCCAAGTGGCCGCCTTGCTGATTTCTGCAATTGGAACATTACGGAGCAAAGCCGTCGTGGCCGCTTTGCTCCTGGTGGAATGAGCCTTAGGTTTACCTCCTAAGGTCTTATTAGCCTTTTGGTAACACAGTTGTATGCAGGACACAATCCACCTAGAGATGGACTGTTTTGAGGTAGCAAGACCTGTCCTGACTGACCCATAATTGACAAACAATTGGTCTGACCTACGAATATCTTTGGTCTTATCCAGTTAAAATTTCAACACCCTCCTAACATCCAGGGAATGCCAAGACTTTTCCGCTGGAGATGAAGGATTCTGAAAAAACGTAGGCAAAGTTATAGTCTGGTTGACATGAAAATCAGAAATAACCTTGGGAAGAAATTTAGGGTGAGTATGCATAACAACCTTAGCAGCATGAAATACAGTATAAGGTTCTTGGCAACAACGCCTGAATTTCACTCACCCTGCGGGCCGATGTAATGGCCACGAGGAACGCCGCATTCCAGGACAGGTGCTGCAACAAAGCCTTATGAATAGGTTCAAAAGGCTCCTTCATCAGGATGGAATACTTTCTTCAAGCCTTCCAAAAAATCTTTGATCACAGGGATCTGGAAGAAGGAAGTCTGTGAAGGGCATTTCCTGTAGGCAGTCAATGCAGCGAGATGAACCGTAATGGAATGAACATTAAGGCCAGACTGAGCCAAATACAGAAGGTAAGGAAGGATGACTTCTTCCTTGCACGTCGTCGGGTCATAGTTCTTGGACTTGCACCAGATACAGAACCTCTTCCACTTGTAAGCATAGGAAGTCCGAGTGGAAGGTCGGTTAGCCTCCTTCAGTATGTCCATGCAATCTTCGGGTAGATTCAAATGGCCATACTGCACTCAGGAGCCATGCCGCCAAACTCAAAGACGAGGGTTGGGGTGCAACATCTGCCCCCCGAACTTCGTGAGAAGGTCCGGCCTGCAGGCAACCGTATGTGAGGAAGGAGAGACCGGTGAAGCAGGTCCGTGAACCACCACTCCCTGGGCCATTCCGGGGCAATCAGGATCATCCGCTCCCTGTGTGAGAAGTTGGCCTGATATATGATGCTCACTAGTTCTAGTGATCACCTTGTATCAGTCTAAAACCCTTATGGTGATTGGTTGTAAGTCAACCTTATAGACCAGCTATCCTAATGGTAGCATGGACAAAGCAGTCTTAGGCTAAACTCTTGACATGTGAAGCCAGCTGTTTTACCACATATAACCCCGTGAATACCAGATGAAAGGACACCACACAGGTTGTTATGAAAATAAACAATATATTTATTAATAACAAACACCTCTAAACTCTTTATGAGGTCAGAGGGCTAAGCACATGACAAGACTCTTAGGAAAAATAAGTTTAAGTTGCACAAATACAAGGTTGTCCTAGGGGCACGTCAAACCATATACTAAACAAGTGGTATAAGGAAATAAATATGAGGAATTGAGCTGTCCAGAGGCTGTAGGATCGCTAGGACTACACTACCCTGACCTTAGGTAAGTGGCAGGAGGCCCACGGAACACGTGTGCAGAGTGTGAACTCACACGCGAGATGCGTAACAGCCAATTGACTTTACAATTTACGATAAAGATGAGTACAACAGTTCGGACTAGTTAAGACCAAAACGACTAGAAATCTGAACACTAGGAGAGGTAATCTACCATTGAGCACCGAAATGCTCTTGTTACCTCACCCACGGGCTGCAGGTGCATAGGAGTCAAAGTGTGTCGGGTTTCCGCGTTGAAGTATATGGAGCCTTGAAGAAAGATGCTGCAGGCGACCAGGAGGAAGCTGTCCGGAGTGATCCAAGGGTGGATCAAGGAAGATGAAGACCTGAAAGCAGAGGGGACAATGTTCAAAGTCACTAGTCAGTGACTGGAGTGGAACCAGGAAGGAACCAGATGCTGTTGTCACGATCAGGTGAAGAGTGGACGCTCGACTCTGCAGCCACGTGGACCAGTTGGTGTCTTCGACGACCACGATGGAGGCTTGAGCTGTCCCACGCTGGCTCTCGCTGTCGGCGGTTTTGGTTCCGGATTCGGCGTCAACAGGCCTTGGCAAAGGCAACCCACGCAGTGAGTGGAAAATGCGTCTGGTGCGGACCAGGAGGGTCCGGGGTGCTCCTCCTTTGCAGGGAAGCACGGGCCAGTCTGAAGCAACCAGACCAGCGGTGTAGATTTCAAGGATCATCGTCTAAGAGGCCACTAGCCAGCCGGCAAGTGACCAGACAACGCGTCGAGCAGCAATCAAGCAAAAGGGCCCCACGCAGATCTCGTTGACGCTGGATGGCTGATCTTCTGTGGAGGAGCTGCTCGGGGCTGGGCTTCTCAATCCCCAAAGCACTTCATCGAGGATGCCTCTGAAGTCGTGCTGGAAGCGAAGTGCAGTTTCTCCAAGATGGCCGGTCCCAAGTGTCCAGTCGCACCCACGGATCTCCGCTGTGCTGCAGATGTAGGTAGAGGTCGGAGAGGTCTGGAAGTCCGGGTCTCGTCGGGCTCTGAAGTCTGGATCCACCAGGAAGACGACAAAGTGAACCGCTGGAACGCTTGATGGTGCCTGCTTGTGCAGGGTGGTCACTCATGGCCCCAAGGGAGAGTTCAACAGTTTTCTGTGGAGCAGAACATCGAAGTCCAGAGTTTCTTCTTGTAGTTTCAAATCAGGATTAATCTAATTTGGAATGGGACCAGCTCCTACCTTTATTCTCCTAAAGGGGGCTGTACTGGGACTAGGTCCCTCCTATGGGTGGGACCACGAAGGGGGTGGTTACACCCCCTATGCTTTGTCCGGTTTCGCGCCAGAGCTGGGGCTGGAGTGCCCCAGCAACTGGTTTGAACCGGGGTATGCACAGGAACACCTTGTGTGCCCCAGGCATGTCTCATTCCTTTCAGCCTGCCCTACCTCAATACACAAAATCCTGTCTGGGGTGGTGCTAGCACCTCCCAAGGCAGGAAACCCTTTGTCCAGGCCTCCCTCGCTGGAAGGACTCCCAGCAGCAGGAGGTCAGACTCGTGTCTGTGGTAGCAGCATCCATTTTGTGTTGCCGATACTCAAGTTAACTGTAACCGGGGTTCACAGTTACATACATGTCGTGTCCCTCTAAAAGGGACCTTACTCGACATGTTTTGATAATGCTATACCAAAGTCTGATTAGCAGGCCCACAGCCAGGGAAGTCGTAAACCAGTGAAGCAAAAAGAAAAAATCTGGGGTGACCATAGGATTGCAGACCCTACTCTCCTACACCCTGGACTGGGACAGCTTGATGAGCACTGCCGGAATCAGGGGAATGGGTGGAAAAGCGTACAGAAAGCTGTTCGACCAGTTGATCCATAGAGCATTCCCCAGCGTCCCCTGCTGGTAGTACCTGGAGGCGAAGTCTCAGCATTTGCTGTTTTAGGCGGTGGCGAACAGATCTACGTCTGGAGTCCCCCACCTTGCGAAGACTTCTCCTAGTACTTCGTCGTTGATGACCCATTCGTGGTTTTCCTGAATCAGTCTGCTCAGTGCGTCCGCCAGAACATTCTGCACACCTGGTAGATGGGCAGCCGTTATAGTCAGTCCTCTGGCCAGAAGCCATCGCCAGATCGCCTGCGCCTCCTGCGACAGAGTGTGTTATCTTGAGCCCCCCTGCTTGTTGAGGTAATACATTGTGGTCGTATTGTCCGTCTGTACAAGCAGAGTGTTGGTTTGGAAGGACGGATGAAAGGCCTTCAGTGCCAAGTGAACAGCTCTGAGTTCCAGGAAATCGATGTGATACGTGTACTCCGTCAGGGACCACGTTCCTTGAATCTGTAAGTCTCCGGAATGCGACCCCCAGGCGTGGAGGGAAACATCCGTCGCAATAGCTCGAGTGGGAATGTCCTTGTGGAAGGGAACCCCTCTGAGGAGATTCTCCGCTGAACACCACCACTTCAGAGACTGAAGAGCATGCAGCGACAGTCTTATCTTGTCGTCCCAAGACCCTTTCCTCTGATCCCACTGATCCTCCAAGCACTCCTGCAACGGTCTCATGTGCAGTTGTGCGTGTGGCGTGAGGAAGATACAAGAGGCCATCGATCCCAGTAGAGAAGACACCGTTGTAGATGGAGTGGTCATAAGAGCCTGAGCCTTCCGAAGAAGTGATAATCGTCGCTCCTCCGAAGGAGACACGCTTGCCGACAGCTTATCGATGGTGGCTCCCAAGTACTGAATGCACTGGACCGGAGTCGGGACAGATTTGGACATGTTTATGTTAAGCCTGGGCGTAGTTCGCGTAGCCGCACTCCGCGAGCTACACGAAGATGCACTTGCACTCCGCGAACTACGCATAGCTCCGCGAGCATGCGTAGTAGCTTGCTTGACCCGTTCGCGAGCCATTTTTCGTCTTCGGGAGCGCCGTGGAACTCTGGAACCTGCTCGACACCACATCTCCAGACGTCGCCTTCCTCACGGAAACATGGATGAACGCCCCCTCAGCCCCCGACATCGCCGTCGCCATCCCGGACAGATACAAGATCACCCGGAGAGACCGCGTCAACGAGACAGGAGGAGGCATCGCCATCGTCCACAAGAACACCATCCGCATCACGACCAATCAGACGACACCCTCACAGCCGCTTAACGTCTTCACTTCCAGATACACACCGACCCCAAGACCACACTCAGAGGCACCCTCATCTACAGACCCCCAGGACCTCGCACACAATTCAGCGAAGACATCGCACACTTCATCAGCCCGCATGCCCTCGCCTCCGCTGACTACATCCTCCTAGGGGACCTCAACTTCCACCTGAAGAACAACAACGACAACACCACCACCACCCTGCTGGACAACCTCGCCAACCTCGGACTCATGCAACTGGTGAACACCCCCACCCACTACGCCGGACACACGCTTGACCCAGTCTTCTCCTCCAGCAAGTACATCTCCTTCAGCCACTCCACCGGACTCCACTGGACAGACCACAGCTGCGTCCACTTCAGCTTCAGAAAGACCACGACTCACCACCACCCGCAACAGGTTTCCTGCAGGAACTGGAACAAGATCACCACCGACCAGCTCACCACTTCACTGAGCCAGAACCCTCCCGCCAGCTCAACGGACCCCAACCAAGCAGCCAACAACCTCACACAGTGGATCACCAATTGCGCTCGCCCAACCAGCCTCGACCACTCGCAGTCCGGCTTCCGCGCCAACTACAGCACCGAGACCGCCCTCATCGCAGCCACTGACGACATCCGAGCCCTGCTCGACAACTGGGAAACAGCGGCCCTCATCCTCCTGGACCTCTCCGCAGCATTCGATACGGTCTGCCACCGCACCCTAGTGCAGCGCCTCAGCAACATCGGAATCCAAGAGAAGGCACTGGAGTGGATCATCTCATTCCTCACCGGAAGAACCCAGAGAGTCCGCCTCCCCCCGTACAGATCCAAGGCCACCGAAGTCATATGTGGCGTACCACAAGGATCATCACTCAGCCCCACCCTCTTCAACGTCTACATGAGCCCCCTCGCAGCCATCGTACGCCAACACAACCTCAACATCATCTTCTACGCCGACGACACCCAGTTGATCCTCTCCCTCATCAACGACCCAGGAACCGCCAGAACCAACATACATGAAGGGATGAAAGACGTAGTCGAGTGGATGAGGAACAGCCGCCTGAAACTGAACTCAGACAAGACGGAAGTCCTCATCCTTGGATCATCACCCTCCGCCTGGGACGACTCCTGGTGGCCCCCTGCCCTGGGCAGCGCACCCAAACCAACGGACCAAGCACGCAACCTGGGCTTCATCCTGGACTCCTCCCTCTCGATGACCAGACAAGTCAACGCCGTCTCATCATCATGCTTCAACATCTTCCGATGGCTCGCCACCGAAACCAGGAAGACGGTCACACAGGCACTCGTCACCAGCCAACTGGACTACGGAAACACCCTCTATACCGGAACCACAGCCAAACTCCAGAAAAGACTAACACATCCATAACGCCTCCGCACAACTCATCTTGGACATCCCCCGATACAGCCACATCTCTGGACACCTGAGAGACCTTCACTGGCAAGAGAATCACGTTCCAACTCCTCACCCACGCCCACAAGGCCCTCCACGACCTGGGCCCCAGGTACCTCAACAACCGCCTGACCTTCTACACTCCCACCCGCCAGCTACGATCGAACAGCCACGCCCTCGCCACCGTGCCACGCATCTGAAGATCCACCATGGGAGGAAGATCCTTCTCCTACCTGGCAGCCAAGACTTGGAACTCCCTCCCCATCCACCTCCGCCTGACCCAAGACCACCTCTGCTTCAGGAAGCAACTCAAGACATGGCTGTTCGAGCAGTAGTGGACCCCCCTCCCCCAAGCGCCTTGAGACCCTCTGGGTGAGTAGCGAGCTATACAAATATCCTGATTGATTGATTGATTGCCTGCATGCTCGGGATGCGTAGCGCGCGAAGTTACCCATGAGGTTTGTCCCGCCCGCTTGCGTCCCCTTATTTCCGGTCACTACTAACGTGTTCGCGAGTTATTCTGTGCCAGATTGCAGTTTCTGCGTGTTCGGCAACTCTATCTTCCCGAAAAGCATCCTCGCGCACGCGAAAATGCTATTGAGTGCGCGAGAACTACGCTACGCAGCAGTTCGCGGAGTATTCGACAACTTCGCGTTCTCCGCGGAGCGCGGAGTTGCCGAAACTCCGCGAACGGAGCGTAGTTCTTCGCCCAGGGCTAGTTTATGTCCAACCCCAGCTTGTTCAAGAGAACACACGTGTTCTGGAAGTGTGCTTGAGCTTCTGAGAAGGAGGAGGCCTTGATCAACCAATCGTCCAGATACGCGTAGACAAACACCTTGTTCTTCCTTAGTTGCGCTGCTACCACTGCCATGCACTTTGAGAAGGTTCTGGGCGCAGACTTCAGTCCGAATAGCAGTACCGTGTACTGATAATGATCGGCGCTGACTTGGAATCGCAGGAACTTCCTGTGTTTGTGTGCAATGGGCACATGGAAGTGCGCATCCTGTAGGTCTATTGCACATAGCCAGTCTCCCTGTTGCAACTGAGGATAATTCTGATGCAACGACAGCATGCAAAACTTCTCTCTGCGAATCCACTTGTTTGCCTGTCGCAAGTCCAGAATGGGCCTGAACTCGTTCTTGTCCTTCTTGCGAACCAGGAAGAACCGGGAGTACAGACCTCTTCCTCTTTGAGACAGAGGTACGTCTTCTCTCGCCCTTTTCCCTAACAGGATATCGGCCTCCGCCTGGAGCTCGCGCAGTTGAAACTGCGAGATGACCGGAGGAATTGATGGAGGCGGGCTGGTGAATCGAAGACTGTATTCATTGCAAACAATATTCAGCACCCACTTGTCCCGAGTAATTTTTCTTCACTCTGCGAGAAAAAGTATAATGCTTCCCCCCGACCGGAGCGGGTAACGGATGTAGGGGAAGTAACCGCTCAGGGTCGAGACCCAGCCGGGCCCTTGTTCGCTGTAGAGGACTGCTGTCCCCCTCTACCCTTCTGGCGCTTCTGGAAAGGTCTCCGGAACTGCTGTTGCTGCTGCTGCTGTCCCGAAGTCTGCCCTCGTCCACTTCCCTGTACACCGAACCGTCTCTGGAACGGGCGGTAGGCTTTCTTTTCTTTGGGCTTCTCCAAGCCAACAGCCGTCAGGGTCTCCACCTCCGCCTTCATGCGGACCATCTCATCATCTGCATGCTTGCCGAACAGGGTTTCCCCCGAGAAGGGCAGATTGGCCACCCGCTGCTGGGCCTCCGGCTTGAGTGATGTGAGCCTGAGCCAAGCATGGCGCCGCTGGTTGATCCCATGACAGTACCCATGGGCGGCAAAAAGAGATACATCTGCAGCCGCGCTTATGACCTGGTTTGAAACCAGCATCCCCTCTGAGTATCTCTTGGAAGTCCTCCCTCTTATCTCTTGGCAGGAGTTCCGTGAACTGTTGAAGGGATTCCCACAGGGCACGGTCATACCGCCCTAGCAACGCTGCATCGCTGGATGCCTTCATGGCCGTGGTTGCCATCCTACAAGCCCTCCAACCAGCCGAGTCGATTCATCGGCTCTCCTTATCGGGCGGTACGGTTGAAGACAGAGGTAGAATGTAGCTTCCTGGCCGCCGTCACTATAACAGAGTCCGGAACCGGGTCTATCCGGAGAAAAGCCGGGTCCGAATCCGGGGCCCTGTACTTCTTCAGAAGTCGGGAGGGAGCGGCCTTCGCCACCGCTGGCGTGAGGAACAGATCCTCCGCAGGCTCTACCAAACGAGGTACTAGCGGCAGAAGAGGGCGAGACAAATGCTTCTTGTGAAGCGTCTCAAATATCTCACACGTCGTGGGTGTTGGAGCAGTCACCGTGATTCCCAATTTCGCTGCCCCCCTCAGGAGAACATCCTGGAACCTGCTGATGTCGTCCACCGGAGACACCCTTGTCCCTGGGGATTCTGACAAGGTCGGTGAATAGGTCCTGGTGTAGTCCGTGCGGGACCTCGATCCACGCCTCCTATGGCAACGTGTTGACCTGGTGGAGGATCTACGTCGACTCCTCGATCTCCCCCTCCGTCCGGAGCGTGATCGTGACCTCCTTGGCTTCGGTCGATCCACTGGTTCCACCGGAGCGGGCGACTTTGGTTTGGCCGGGGCCCTCGGCTGAGGGGTCCCTTTGGGAGGAGTCGGAAGTCGGGGCAGTGATACCGACCTCGGAGGGACCGGAGGCGGCCTGTCTGCTGGCAGCTGAGGTCGAGGCATAGGTTGAGGAAGTGGTGGTAGAGGAGGAGTAGGGGCCCTCGGAGGGAGTCCCCTCGGTAATGGAGGCGGGGGTGTAACCGGCCTCTGTGACTGTATACACCATGGAGTACACCGAACCCGGTGATCCGCCTTCCATTCCAGCCTGGGACGTTGGCGAACCACCCATGGCGCCAGATCTCCTTCCACGTCTCTTCGGCGTCGAAGAACGGCAACCGGACGGCGAGCATAGGTCCCTCAACGGCGAGCGTCTTCTCCTCGACGGCGAGCGTCTTCTCCTCGACGTCGACCGTCTTTCCCTCGACGGCGACCTCCTTCGCCTTGACGGCGACCTCCTTCGCCTCGACGGCGAACTCCTGCACCTCGACGGCGACCCTTTGTGCCTCAAGGGCGACCTCCTTCGCATCGACGCGATCTGCGCCTCGACGGCAATCTTCTCTTCGACGACGAGGATCCCCTCGACGATGATCTTCTCCTTTTCGCCGACTGCGAACGACTGTCGCCTCGACGGCGCTGGGCCTTTCGACGACGATCACTCGACGTTGACTCAGACGAGGACGACGACGAAATCGTCACAGGAGACCTCGACGGCGGTCTGTTCAGTCGCTTCGACCCAGAGCCCTGGGGAGACAGGGGAACAGGCTGTAGTCATCCCTCTCGACGTCGTAGTCGGCACAATCGACCCAGACAGAGAATGGGGACGCTTGCTGGTCTTCCTGCCCCTGGGGAGCCCCCCAGAGGCCTCAGCACAGGCAGAGGAAGCCCTCCAGACCCACCTTGCACCTTCAGCCTTCTTTCCTCAAGGCCCTGAAGCCTGATCTTCTTTCTGTCCTTCAGGGTCCTGCCAGAGAAGTCCTGACAAATCACACACTTCTCTGGGACATGGGAAGAGGGAAGGAAGAGGATACACACCTTATGTGGATTCGATTTGGCCTTCTTCCTGGAGCACTCTGGATATTTTTCGAATAATGCAGGCATATTGACAATCAAAGAGTGCACCAAAGGATTAACAGGAAGAAAGGCACCAACGTACTTTAAAAAAGCACTCAAAAACTTGACAAAAAAGTGAAAAAACACCAATAAACCCTTTTATTCACTAGATTATGACTATACACGGAGATCCCCTACTACAGAAGGAGTAGTTTCTGTTCTATAACTCCAGTTCTGTAGTAGGGGTATCTCGGTTATAGTCGTAAGCGCCCGCCCTCCTCCCCGGTGGAGATAGATATTCATGTAAGGAATGCTACAAGTCTGGCGTGTTACGCCTTCAAAAAGAACTGAAAGTAAAAGGGACCTGCAGTGCATTCTGGGATACTGTGAAGTTCTGGAAAGTTCTCTTAAAGGCACAGTATCCTGTTCTGAGGCACATAATGGCAGCCTACGGGGCTTGTCTGTCCAGGTCTTCCTCTCTATCATTCCAGAGGGGTTTTGCTGTTGAGGCAAGGGAAATCTGGACAGGCTTTGCTGTTTGTGGATTTTTGGTGGAATTTCTAGTTGAAGTACTGGACAGTGTAACCTGGTTTTATAGGCTGCATTATCGGTCTTTAATTCTCTCTGAAGTGTCTGTGCAGTTCTGCATTTTTCGACACTTTTTTTGATTGCTCCGGGGTCCACGCACATGGGCGGGACTATTCACTAGATTAGGACTATACACAGAGATCCCCTACTACAGAACTGTCTTTCCCATTTTCCCTTTCTCTTATTACTTTTACAGGCAATTTTACTCAGGCATGTAACACAATGTCCTGATGATGATCCCAAAAATGTTTAAAAGGGATCAAAACGTTGTCGAATATATACACCGTAAACACTTTTCTACTTAATATTACTCTTGTGTAAAGGTGTCCCAACACATTTCTACTTGTGATATTTGAATGTGCATGCACCGGAAGCGCAGTGGACGAGCGCAGCGGGCGCGACGATTGCGCGCCGATGGCGCGCATAAGGCAAGCTCGTCTGTGCTCGTCCGCGCAGAGTCCGGGCCCAGGGCCACCCCCCCTACATCCCAAGGTTCTGAGCCCAGATACTATAGTGCTGAAACCCTCCACAGCCTTAGGCCTTCCAGTAGCATGTGCACTCGACACACCTTTCATGCCGTTACCTTGCCACAAGTCTGTCCCAAATGCCATCTACCCCTTAACACCAGACCCGGAACTCACATTTGACTTTCGTATGTTCCTACTGAGCTGTCGCTCCCTGTCCAAACACTGCGCCGAAATGGCACTGTTAATAGAGGAACATACTCCAGATATATAGTTTCTTACAGAGACATGGCTGACACCTGAGTCCGACCCTGCGGTGGTAGACGCTCTTCCGCCAGACTTCCAAATCAGTCGGCTAGACCGACCCAAAGGGAGAGGAGGAGGCCTGGCAATTATCTATAAAGAACAGTATCATTTTAGAGCTGTCGCTGAAACCACCCCGGACTGTGAGAGTCTTGCCTTTAACATCGAACTCTCACCCAACAGCTGCTTCTCAGGCACTCTTGTCTACCGCCCCTCGGTCCCCCGAAGCAGTTCCATGGAAACCTACCTTCAAGGGTGGCCGAACGAGTCAGTACCACAGCCAACTTTACCCTGCTGGGTGACCTCAACCTGCATTTTGACTCCTCACTAGACCACATAGCCGCCTCCCTAGCAGACTACCTAGCTGCCCTCCATCTCGCGGTGGATAATTGGTCCACTAAACTTGCCAGCACTCAACCCCGTGTTCACGAGGACCCTGGCCTAGCCAACCAGGCCTACGTCAACTGGATCACACAAACTCTAGACACTACTCTCCCAACAAGTAAGACTACGCTGAAACGCCCCCACAAAACTGCCCCCTGGTACACGGTCTCCCTCAGGGACAAGAAACGTCTATGCAGGAGGCTGGAAAGGCGCTGGCGCTCAGATTACTCAGCTGTCAATAAAACCCGCTACCGAGAATCTATCAGCGAATACAAAACGCAAGTTAAATCAGCTCAGGCCACATATTTCTCTGATAGAATAGTGATGGCCAAGTCCAAACCGAAGCAGCTCTTTCACATAGTGAAACAGCTAACGAGGCCTTCCCCCGCCTTGCAGGTCGAAAAAACCACCACCCATTGCAACAATGTTGCAGAATTCTTCTTCCAAAAAGTAAACACCATCTATTCAGCCACCCCCCCCCCTCGAAACATATCACCTCGTCTACCCAACCGAATAAATCCCCAGCATCATACCCCCTCCTACTACCCCAATCCACCTTGGCTCACTTTACCCTATTGGACCTCACTACCCTTGAATCCTTAGCGAAGAGAGTCAAATCTGGATCCCCCGACGACCCCGCCCCCCCAGACATAATAATGGCCGCCTCCCAGATCACCCTGCCTATAATTAAGGAGGTATTAAACACCTCAATCACCTCAGGTACCGTTCCGGTCGTCTGGAAGCAGGCCATGGTCATAGCGCTCCTAAAAAAGCCCAGTCTAGAGCCAACTGACCTGGGCAATTATCGACCCATCTCTCTGCTCCCCTGGGTGAGCAAGATCCTAGAAAGACATGTAAATCATCATCTAGTTAACTTTCTGGAAAGCTTCAACTTACTAGATCCCACGCAGACGGGTTTCAGACCGAAACACGGGACCGAGACCGCCCTCCTCATGGTCACCGAGGAAGCTAGGAAAATCCTGGATCAAGGAGGGTCAGTGGCAGTGATCCTCCTTGACCTAAGCGCAGCGTTCGATACAGTTAGCCACGTCACCCTGCTACACCGTATGTCCTGTGCCGGGATCAAGGACAAAGCCTGGCTATGGTTCAAATCCTTTTTAGAAGACAGATCTTTCAGAGTCTTTGAAGGTGAGCCTGTCTCCTCCAGCAGACCCCTGAAGTGTGGAGTCCCCCAGGGCTCCTCCCTGAGCCCCGCACTCTTCAACCTGTACATGAGGCCACTGGCTGAAGTTGTCCGCCCTTTCGGGATTAAGATCATCTCGTATGCGGACGACACACAGCTGGTGGTCTCACTGGCGCAGGAGGACAACCGACCTGCGTCAGGTGGGCTCAGAGAATGCCTAGAATAGGTGAAGACCTGGATGTCCTCCTCATCCCTCAAGCTGAACGGGGACAAAACGGAGCTGATGCTCCTAGGCCCCCCCAGATCTTCGCCCCCCGTGTCTGGGCCCTCCACCAACTCCTAAAGATAATATCAAAAGCCTGGGAGTTTGGTTGGACAACTCCCTTTCCTTCAACGTGCAGGCCACAAAACTGTCTGCCACCTGTTTTGGCATCATGAGGATGCTAAAGAAAATCTTCCCTCTCCTTCCCATGGAAGCCAAACAGGTGGCTATACAAGGGCTTATACAATCTCGCCTTGATTTTAATAATGTGCTCTATATCGGCGCCCCAGAGTACACTCTACGCAGGCTGCAAACAGTGCAGAACTGCGCAGCCCGTCTACTGCTGGAGATCCCTCGCAGACAATCAGTGAGGGCCGGACTGGTTAGCCTTCATTGGCTACCGGTCCGCCAAAGAATTCTATTTAAGGCAATGTGTATTGCCCATCAAGCCTTCTGGGACACTGGTTCGAGTATTACTCGTGACCTAGTCACTCACTACATCCCCAACAGAAGTCTTCGCTCTAGCCAGAACTTTTTAGCAGTGAAACCCAGAATAAAAAAATCCAGATCCGGCGGCAGGTCCTTTGCCCATAACGCCTCCAGAACTTGGAATACCCTTCCACTGCACCTCAGGGCCAATTCCAATCTCACTGCGTTTCGCAAACAGCTTAAAACCTTCCTTTTTAACTCACTGCTTTAGACCCTTCCCCCTCCCCGTCTGGCAGGTTTTGGTTATTGCTAGCGCTTGGACACCTGAGGGCAGCAATTCGCGCTTTACAAATCCAAATCAAATCAAACATACAAGCAATTTGCTCTGACGGAGCCTCTATTATTTTTCTGATTTGTTTATGCTCTATAAACACACTTAGAAGGATGCAGGCTTGTGTCCCCCTTTGTTTCAGTGTTAATTTTACATATTAAAAGCATTCCTGTCTGGCTGGACAGCTTTAAATATAGTGCTGACTGAGTCTATATTCATCTCTCCTTACATCTATTGTCCTTGTTTAGGGACCACAGTGGTTAAAACTCTTAGTTGATGGTGCGTGCAGGTTGGCATCTGGCAAGGCAGGTAAGTCACCTGATTGAGCGACTGCAGCAAAGTCTTGACTAAATCCTCTCCACCTTTTGTGCTTATAGTATGTCCCTTTCAAAGGAGCCCTGGCAGATATACCCAAAGGAAGTCAGCCAGGCCGTTGACTGTTGGTTGGAGGGGGTAGTCAGCTGCTGGTGTTTGCCAAACCTGAGATTCCCTCTAATCGAATCCATGAACTGCGTGCTTCAGTGAAGGTGGCATCCAGCCAGCTGAGAAAGTTTTGCATGGTCAGCTGTCCCAGGAGCCGATGGGATCAGCAGTTAATCTAGGATAGTGGACATTTGCACTATGGGACAAGTTACTTACATTCGGTAACAAGTTATCTGGTAGAGCAGTGGTCTTCAAACTTCTTGAAGATGCGCCCCCCTATTGAAAAAATAAAATTCTTCGGGCCCCCCCTCAGAATTTTTCACTATTATTCTATTAAATTGGCAATGTTTTAATGTGTCTTGAATTATTTTAACACAAAACATATTTAAACATTGCTAGTAAATTTTGTTTCCGTTTAAAAAATGGAACCAAATACATGGTTGCAGAACATACTATTCTGGTCAGGCAGGCCTTACTAACGTGTAAAAGTATCCACAGTATGATTATTAGAAATGGGGTTCAGCTATTTGAATAATATTTGGAGTCTCTTCCTTTTTTAAACCTACTCCCAGCTAGGATATCAATGATAAGAGGTTAGTGAGGGCCCATTAAAGAGCGATTACTGCAGCTTATTTATTGCATGCTTAAAACAAACAACATCTATCAGGAGGCTCCTTTTGGTCAGCGGCTGGTACCCCCCTGGGATCACTTGAGGTCCCCCTAAAGGGGCCAAACCCCAGTTTGAAGAGCAGTGTGGTAGAGACATAATCTAGCTGCAGATTCCTTACCTTGGAATATACCAGCCATCAAGCTGGATCTGGAAACTTTTATGCTCGAGCAATACCCTTACATATTGGGAGGTGGTGTCAGTCAGCCCATGTGACGTCCGAGTCGTCCGTACCGGAAATTATGTCTGATAAAGGCAACCTCGGAGCGCTGACGTCTGTTACTTTTCATGCCAGTAGCGTGGAGCAATGAAGTGCGCTGGCAGTGGTGTGATTAGAACATCTAGGGCTCTGAAAGGGACCAGCCCTGACCCCAACAAACTTGTCAGCAGTGCAGGGAGGATGGACGGGTTGATAAGGAATCTGTGGCTAGATTACGTCTCTACCAGATAATGTGTTACTGAAGGTAAGTCGGATAGAGACATCTAGCCTACGATATTCCTACCTCAGAACAGATGCCCCAGGAATACCACCCAAGGAGGAGGGACTGCAGACAAGTTTTGACCAGGAAGTCCTACAGGACAGATTGGCCCAAAAATCTGTTACTGCAGACTTGACTGTCCAGGCAGTATTGCTTAGTGAACATTGTAGGAAGGTACATCCTGACTATGGTTGCCCCCAACTTTTTTGCCCTGTGTTTTAGCTGGTTTTTGACATAGTCGACCTGGGGCCCTGCCAATCAGGACCCCAGGCCTACTGCTCTCTCTCTAAAATGGATTCCATGTACCTTAGGTACATTTCCAATTGGTACTGGGCCACTTTATCAGACCCTGTAACTCAGGGCATAGGTGTACCCAGGGCCTACCAGGGGCTGAAGCATGTATTATGCCACCCCTGGCTGGCCTCCTAAATTTGACACAACTGGCTGCATGACAGCTGGGGCAAAGTCGTGTAATCACCCTTTGCTGTAGATATAGTATACCTATATCTAACCCTAAAATGGACACACCGATTCCTATCAGTCACTCCTATGGCAGGCCTTGACAATCGTGAAGGCAGAGTGCTTGGAATCGTGTGAGATGGTGCTCTGGCATGAGCTGAGCCTGTCTGCAGCTTGCGGAACCAAGTCCTAATAGCTGTTCCATGATATCGCATACCATATACTCTTAAGTGCATTATAATCCTCGCGGTTAAATGCTATCTTTGGTATTGCTTTATCAAAACATGTCGAGTAAGGTGTCATACGAATTGGAAGCATTCCACCCTTCTAGAGGGACACGACATGTATGTAACAAACATGTGCAGTGATGCCCACGTTGCTGCCTGCCAAAAGTCAAGGACTGGAACATCAAGTTGCAACGCTGTGGTCGTAGCCTTAGCTCTGGTGGAATGAGCTCTTAAGACTTCAAGAGGTTTTTTCTTTTGCCAGAGCATAGCAAATGTTGATGCACAGGGCGACCCATCGCAAGATAGTCCTATTTTGCACCGCACAACTTTTGTTTGATTTAACATACCCCAGAAAGTGTTGGTCGACCATCAAGAACTCTTTAGTGCGGTCAAAGTATAATGACTATGCTCTTTTTGGGTCCAGACAGTGGAGTTGCTCCTCTTTTTTAGAAGGGTGCGGAGAAGCATAGAAAATGGGCAGGGTGACTTATGGCCACGTGGAAAGGCTTTACTATTTTCTGTAAGAAAGAATCCCTAGTGCGAAGCCCCAATTTATCAGGGAATCTGGTCAGGTAAGGAGGCTTGGATGACAGCCTACAATTCGCTCATCAACCTGGCTGAAGTTGCCACTAAAAAGGCAGTCTTGATGGAAAGCTGCCAGATGGGACAGTTGTGGGGAGGTTCGAACGGAGATCAGGAAGTTGAGAACTAAAGTAAGGTCCCACTGAGGCATGATGAATGGGGCAGGTGGGAACATGTGTACAAGCCCATTAAGAAATCGCTTTACAATATGGAATTGTATTAAAGAGGGTTTAACTGGAAAAAACACGTTACTTTCTTGTACACTGTGGTTTTCCAGTATCGATATCTTTCAGAGATTCACATGCTTGTATCTTCTCTGTCGTCATGGTGGGAGGCTTGAGACTCTCACCATGAAGACAGGGAATATACAAGCATGTGAATCTATGAAAGATACAATACTGGAGAAACCTCAGTCAATGACCTAATTGCAGTCTTGGAATCTTCAGTGATCCCAGGCAACATGAATAAGCAGGTTGATCTTAGACCTTAGAAAGCTGAAAAGGTGTTCTGAAATTGTGCATTGGATCAAAATGTGAGTTTGTTTAAAATAAGCAGTGCCACTTTCAATATAATAATGACAAGCACATGGTAACAGGTTTCTGGTGTATGAAATGAGAATGCAAATGCCACACTCACCTTTATTTCAGCTGCAATTTTATCACTAGCAAATCCGTCAACAGACAGCTGAAAAAACATTAAATCTAAGTTAATTTGAACCTTCTCTATTGACATATCAACATACAGACCAGCCAAAAGTCATAAATTCCTGAGAACATGAGCAGTTAAATTATTGTGGCTAAAAACCTGTCACTGCTGTTTTTAAGTTCAGGGTGGTTAAGTCCGCATGTTAATCGGAACAAAGAAAACTCCTGAAATATCAATAAGTATAGTGCCATTCTGCTGTAGTGTCCGAAAGCACTTTGTGCTTGCATCGAGCAATTCACTGAAGTGTATATTAGTTCCCAATGATAAAGCGGAGTAACATGAGCACAGAGATTAAACAGTCGTGCAGCAAGAGGTAAAAGTTAATTCTGTAAGGCTAGTACGTGAATTTAATACATGGCTCTGGGCCAAAAACACACGATTAATAATTTACTGAACATAGAGTATTTTTTTTTTTAACTACAATTCAAGAAGCAGGCTTTTCCTCACTCATCCTGTTGTATCCTTCAACTATCTCAACGGGTCCATATGCTTCAGTAATGTTTGCCATTCTAATATGATAGGTATATATGGCACAAAGTAAAATAGTTCTAAATGTAGCTCTCGAATAATGTGACATATACTAACAGACCAGTACATCTTTTTAAAGGCCTGATTATCCAATAGATGCTGGTAAATCAAATAACCTCTCGCTACGGTAATTATCAGGAATTGTGTCTAAATGACATTTTGAGTAGATTTCAAATTATTTTGTACCTTAAACCCTTGGATTCATATGGTTTTGCAACACTCACATCAGCCACCACTTCATCTGAATCCAACATGTTCCTCACAGGACCTGTGGTCCCCTTGCATTATCCATATACATGTCCCCTAAGTTTCATATCCAATCCTCAATAAGTCAAATATTTACGCCTCATTAATTCCACAAATCATGGTAACCTCTTGGTCTGCAATGATTTCCTAAACTCTCCCAACCCCACACCTCTCTGTCCCAGTTTTCATTCAAATCCCATATCATAATCCAGCCAGCAAACAGCACAATGTTCCTGTACCTTGATTAGCCGGGAGATGAGAAAACCTCCTTGGTAGCGATTATGAAGTTCATCCCAATTGTCCTTCACAAACTTCCAGGCAGCTTTCCTACCCTGCTTGCTGCCTCCTGCAACCCCACCAATGACAGAAACTGTGTCCTGGGGACGAACGTCTTCCTGAAAATAGAAAATAATTCAAATCCAGGAACATCGTTGACGCTTGCGATTTCATTGGTACACTGAGTATGGGACAAACTAATACCATTATTGCTACCTTCCACTTACTGAGAGTGCAAATGCAAGAACTTTTTGAATAAGGTCATGTGCAGGGATGGCACCGAGTACTTTCTCAATACGGTTCTTCTCCTCTTGCATGTCACCCTGTTTGTGAAGCTGGAAGGAGAAGCACAACAGATATTAACTTTGAACTACAAAATGAAAAATCTTCATGAACAAGTCATATAAAATATTTGAGGGAAGACAAATAAGTTAATTACTTTTGGTAATGATCTTTCAGATAGAAATTCTATTTACCCACAAATTACTCGATTTGGGAATATTCCCAGGAGCCAGATTGGCTCTGGAAACTCTTGCGATAGTGCCTGTGTGGCATCAGGTGGTGCCAATGGAGTCTGTCTAGCCACAGTTAGCTTATTGACCATTTCCACACCGTCAGATGTTGAGTACAACTGACAGATTGAGACCACTCCAAAGAACATGGAGGTGGTGTTTATTTGCCTGATGAATACTTCTAACTGCAAACACCTCACCTTGTGAATCATTACCAATTCAAATGCCACCTCCCATGAGGTGAGCCTAAGGATCTCACTTTTGAACATGAAACCTCCTAGGACTGAGGGGACAAAATTATTCTTCCTGTTTGCCAAATAATAAATTCAGAAGTGCCTAATGAAAATATGGACGGATGCCAAAGTGGCTGCCTGGCAGACATCGAAAACAGGCACACCAGGGCTGTAGCTGCTGTCCCTGCCCCAGTGGAATGAAGTTTAAGTTCCACAGGAAAGTCCTTTTTACCAAGGAATTATAGTGTGATGAAAGGGAGACTTAATCATGATAAAGCCTGTCTTTGAACCAACTTTTCTTTTAAATTATACTGGTGAACGCAACGAAGATTTCATCCTCCTATTGATCGTATTCCTTAGTCCCATCAGTGTACAAGTTAAGGACCCACTGTGAATCTAACTGGTGCAGCCTGCCTCCTCTTAAGTGGTGGACAGAAAAATGCTGGTTGCATAATGGACTGCCCAACATGTAGGGGTGATACTACTTTCAGAAGAAAGGATGCAGAACTCCCAAGTTACAGCTACCAAGCAAAGTAAAGAGACTTAACTCACAAAGCCTGCAGCTCACGGACACATCAAGCAGAAGTGATTGCACTGATAAGCATGTCAGGAAGGTGAGAAATAAATGGAAATCTCAATGTCATATAATGAAGGGGAGTATTAGTAGGCTATCCTGTTTTAGTTGTAAATCTAGAATAACTGACAACACCTTAATCAGTGTAACATAATAGCACGGATAAAACCCTGCTCAACTACAAATTAAATGTACATCAAAGAAGGTGAAGTGTGAAAGATGTTCTTGTCTTTCTTCCTGAAACTGCCAACATAATGTAATAAATTAAACAAGGTACATAACGAAAGACTGGTCTCAGATTCTTCTTCTTGGGTTTTGATGTTTAGGGATGTCACTAAAATTTTGTCTCTTCTTCCTTTTAATTCATTCAGTAGTTTGTGCTATAATTAAAGGTACGGGGTTTAGAAGCACATTTTAGGTCTGACCTGATTTTAAAAACTGTTAAGAATTTGGAAATATTAAAATCATATTTGATCTACTGGCAGTGTTTAATTATTTCACAGATTGGTAACATGGGTGGTTCATAAGTATGTTGGCCAATATGTACTATTACATTTACCCACAGAATGGACAAAAACAGTTCACTCATCAGCCTCCTTTTTTAGCAAATCCGTATCGATAGTAGGTCAATTGCTAAACACCCCAGGCTTTAAACATTCAATGCAATGAGTTGTGACAGAGACCTGTGGAAATACTGCTGTCACCATGAACATGGGATAGTAGTGATACCACGAAAAGACTTTCCACATACCAACAATGTTCCTAGGTGCAAGGGGATCCATTTCACGTGTGATACCTTTAGTTATTTCTGCCTTTTTACTTAATTGCACTTTATTGCTGGGGGTTTTTGAGCCCACATTTACAATGTTTACAGCAAAATATTAGGTCCTAAAATACAACACATTGTCTGTTGAAAAGTCATGAGTGAGAAATTTGTCAAGGGGCACTTGGCAGCTATGAATGTCCACACAACAGCTGCACCACCTTAATGTAGTCAGACGGAATGCAGACAAGCAGTGTGAAGAAAGCTTAAAGAATCATGGGGCACATTTATTTCATACAATACAACTCATTCAGCCAACTTTCTCTTTCACGTAATGCAGTGCAGAAAGAGCAGTAATGCACCACATCTACTTACATATGACACCCTTCTACTCTCTCCTAGCGCATGCACACATTACGCTGCCTAGAAGATACACTGTGACCATTGCGCATTGATACAAGAATGTCAAAAAAGATTCCCTTTTGGGTACAACCTTATATCATAGAAACAATTTTCAACCACCACAATACATTCAAATAGGAGCAATAAAGGAAAAATTTATTAAAATAAGACAGTTTATTCAGTTAAATTTGTTAAAAAAGGCTGATCATTTCTCTTCTTCAGACACAGATTAAAAATACACAATTTAAACACCATAAAATGTCATTACATTATACATCTACATATAAGTGGGAAACAAGGCTTAAGGAAAAGATGGATCCTATTAGCAAGAGGTAAGTACAGTAGCAACAATGGTAATCACGCTCTGATATCAAGCAAACTTTTCAGTCAGAGTTGTTGTCGCTAGAGCTTAAAGTACTTCAACTTAACAAAAGGGCATCGATGCGTTTCGGTGGGCACAGTATTTTTAGGAGCCAACACCTTCTTCAGGATATAATGGTTGAATCCCACATTAAAAGTAAAACATCTGTAACATAAGAAAAAGTGTCTTAGTTACGCATACCTACAACATTTTATATTAAAATATAACCAACAAAGTATTTCAAAAAACGATTCCCAAATGCTTCACAATACCTATATGCACCATTCTTACATACATAGATTACAGGCTTTTCATCAGAATTCAAAGTCAGGTTAGTGAAACCTTTCATTTTATGCAGTCTCCTATTTAATAGTGAGCACTGTGCAATTTCATCCTTGGCATATATGTACAATCTGCAACGTCCTATTAGCTTAGGCCCATTACAGCATCGCCCACACAGCCTTATTTTGTGTGTAATTGCCATGTTCCAATTACTCATGTCCTTTAGAATGCCATATAACCTGGCATATTCTGCACCATGGGTAAATAAATAATTACCTCATTCAGACACAGCTAGGAATCGTACAATGGCCAGCTTAAAAACTATTTCGATACCACAACAGTGATTATCTAAATATAGGAAAAAGAGAAATAATATAAGAACTACAGTTCTGTGGATATATCAGTTTAATTATAGAGACTACCAGCTGTATAAAATATTCAGACTTAAAACCACAGACCTTTCAATTTGATGTACTTTTTCGTTTGAGTATTCTTTGCCGGCCGTTCTTGCAGTCTCATAAAAGACAGGTCAATGCCTGATATCGTGCCTCTATTTGTTTTTATCGGTAGGTGAACAAAAAACCAATAAGTATTTCACCACGCTTGGCTACGATGCAGCTACGATAGGACATTGCAGATTGGACATATATGCCAAGGATGAAATTGCACAGTGCTCACTATTAAATAGGAGACTGATCAAAATGAAAGGTTTCACTAACCTGACTTTGAATTCTGATGAAAAGCCTGTAATCTGTGTATGTAAGAATGGTGCATAAAGTTGTTATTGTGGAGCATTTGGGAATCGTTTTTTGAAATACTTTGGTTATATTTTAATATAAAATGTTGTAGGTATGCTTATCTAAGACACTTTTTCTTATGTTACAGATGTTTTACTTTTAATGTGGGATTCAACCATTATATCCTGAAGGTGGTGTTGGCTCCTAAAAATACTGTGCCCACCGAAATGCGTCGATGCCCTTTTGTTGAGTTGAAGTACTTTAAGGATAAGTTACTTACCTGTAATACTAGTTCTCTTCCAGGGGTATCCTCATCAAAGTCATAAGCACTGAATATTCCCGCCCATGTGCGGGACCCCGGAAACAATATAAAAATATATATGTATAAAACACATATCTCGCTCCACATATATGTATGTACATATATCATTTTTCTCACATCAATGCAGCCCCAAAACTGAGGCTAAACAATGCAAACACATATACATGAACTGCAATTAGTAAGGAATCAAAAAACACATTAGGTCAAAAAACCCTTGAACTTTGTGTTTTAATGAGTCAAACCACTCATAAATCCTGAAAATTGCTTACAAATAGACAGTGTTAGCCCTCAGGCTGCATTGCAAAACAATAGCATAGAAAATGAAACCATTTTCACAATAACTGGCACCGTGCCTTTAAGGCAGCCATGACCCCAGGCTTCCCATCATGCCTCAGGGGTGACAGTTAGGTCAGTTGTTCTTTGCATAACCCTTAAGACAGGGCTAAACCACAATACTGAAATAGTACCAAATCTCATTTACCTGGGGAGGCGGGTGGGTTGCTTATGACTTTGATGAGGATACCCCTGGAAGAGAACTAGGATTACAGGTAAGTAACTTATCCTTCTCTTCCAGGGGATCCTCATCATCAATAGTCATAAGCACTGAATAGAATAGCAAGCCCATCAACCACCTGCAGGTAAATGAGAAGTAGATGACCCAACCAGAGCATAACAGCCAAATCTTCAGCTGTTAAACAGATTCCTCAGGGAGGCCTGGCCCACCTGGGTATCTGCTCTCGTGTCAGAATCTAGACAGTAATGTCTGGTAAATGTATGGACCGACCTCCAGGTCGCCGCTTTACAAATCTCAGACATGGGCACATCTTGCAGGTAAGCCGCCGTGGCTGCTCTACCTCTAGTAGAATGCGCCTTAGGAGTACCCCCTAAAGGCTTCTGCCCCAATTGGTAAGCAAGCTTGATACACGAAACGATCCACCTGGAGATAGAACGATTCGAGGCTGCATGACCAGTTCTGATCGATCCGTAGTTAACAAACAATTGATCAGAATGTCGAATAGACTTGGACCTGTCCCGATAGAACTTTAAAACCCTTTTCAGGTCCAAAGAGTGTAATGCCCTCTCAGCTGGAGTAGAGGGATTAGGAAAGAAAGTGGGTAAAGAGATAGACTGATTGACATGAAAATCTGATACCACTTTCGGCAGGAAAGAAGGATGCGTTCTAAGCACCACTCTGTTCAAATGAAAGACTGTATACGGTTCTTTAGTACATAGGGCCTGAATTTCGCTCACCCTACGTGCTGACGTAATCGCTATCAAAAAAGCCGCTTTCCAGGAAATATGCTGTAAAGTAGCTTTATGAATGGGCTCAAAAGGAGGGCCCATCAATTTTGATAGGACTAGGTTCAGCTCCCAAGGAGGAGCAGGAGGCCGTACAGGAGGGTACACCTTCTTTAGACCCTGCAGGAAATCTTTTACTGCTGGAAGCTGAAAAAAAGAAGTTTGTGAAGGTGATCGCCTATAAGCTGTAATAGCGGCTAAATGCACCTTAATGGAGTTAAACTTCAAACCCGCTTTAGTCAGGTACAACAAGTATGGTAGAACTGCTTCTTACTGACTCTTTACTGGGTTGTGACCATTCTGCATGCACCATATATAGAATCTCTTCCACTTGCACGCATAAGAATGCCTCGTGGAAGGACGTCGTGCTTCTTTTAGAATAGCCATGCAGTCCTGTGGCAGTCCTAGATGTCCGTACTGAATGACCTCAGGAGCCATGCTGCCAAGTTCAGTGACGGAAGGTTGGGATGGTGAATCCTCCCGTTCATCTTCGACAACAGGTCCTGCCTGCATGGAAGCCTCTTGTGAGGAGACACTGACAGGTGAAGTAGGTCTGTGTACCACCATTGTCTCGGCCAGTCGGGGGCAATCAGGATCATCGTTGTGCACGAATGGCTCAACTTGCTCACCACCTTCGGGATCTGCGGAAGGGGTGGAAAGGCGTACACAAACTGCCTTGACCAATCGATTAAAAGAGCATTCCCTCTCGTTCCTGGTCGATAGAACCTGGAGGCGAAGCTTGGGCATTTGGTGTTTTCGTCGTCCGCGAAGAGATCTATTGAAGGACGACCCCAAGACTGAAAAATGTCGTCTAGCACTTCGTCGTTGAGAACCCAGTCTTCTCTGTCTTCGAATTGCCGACTTAGTTCGTCCGCCCTCACGTTCTGCTCTCTTGGGAGGTGGACAGCCTGAACAGACAACTTGCGAGCCAGAAGCCAATGCCAGATGCGCTGAGCTTCCAGAGACGGAGTCCTTGAGCGTGTTCCTCCCTGCTTCTTTAAATAGTACATTGTGGTGGTGGTGTCCGTCTGTACTAGAACCATTTTCTCTTGAAGCGAGGGAAGGAACGCTTTGAGAGCCAGGTGAACCGCTCTCAATTCCAGCAAGTTGATATGATAGGTGCTTTCCTTGGGAGACCACAGACCCTGCACTTGTAGGGGTCCCATGTGCGCTCCCCATCCTTGTAATGATGCATCCGTGATGATCGTTTGTGTTGGAGGAGGTTGATGGAAGAAAACTCCCACCTGCAAGTTCTGTTTCTTCGTCCACCACTGGAGGGAAGATTGAGCTACCTCCGACAAAGTGATCCGATCGTCCCATCGATCTGAGTGTTGGTCCTCCAGATCCTGCTGAAGAGGACGCATCCGAAGTCTGGCGTTCGGGACTAGAAAGATGCAGGAAGCCATCGACCCCAAGAGTGAGGCTATCTTCCGCACTTTCTGGGACCTGTGGAGAAGAACTTGCTGGCACTTGAGGGCTATCGAAAACTGTCTCTCCTCCGAAGGAAACACTTTTCCTACTCCGGAGTCTAGCAGAGCTCCTAGGAAGTGGATCCTCTGAGTGGGCTGTGAGACAGACTTGCTGTAGTTTACATGCAGTCCTAGACGTTGACAAAGTTCCATGCATGTCTGGAATTGATTCCTTACATTGTCTGGAGTTGGACCTTTCAACAGCCAATCGTCTAAGTATGGGTATACGAAGACTCCCCTGCGGCGTAGAGCTGCCGCCACCACTGCGACACACTTCGTGAACACCCTGGGAGCCGACTTCAACCCAAACGGAAGGACTTTGAACTGGTAGTGAGAGGTCCCCCACCCGGAAACGAAGGAATCTCCTGTGATCTTGCCGTATTGGTATATGGAAGTACGCATCTTGCAGGTCCACCGAACACATCCAATCCCCCTGCCTGAGATGTGGATATATTTGGTGAAGCGCCAACATGCGAAACTTTTCTTTTCGGACATGCAGATTTAGTGTTCTTAAGTCCAGAATGGGCCTGTATTCTTCCTTTTGGCCCTCTTTTCTGACCAGAAAATACCTCGAGTACACTCCTTTCCCCCTTTGGGACACCGGAACTCTCTCGATGGCTTCTTTTTCGAGGAGTGTCGCTACTTCTGCCTTTAACCTTTGTAGCTGGTGGCTTGATGTCGACATCGGGGAAACAGGTGGAGGTAGACGATGGAAACGAAGACAGTACCCATTCTGCAGCGTAGACAACACCCATTGATCTTTTGTGATGGCCTGCCACTCTGTCCTGTGAGGTGCAATGCTTCCCCCCACTGGAGTGGGTAACGGCGCTGGGGGAAGTGAAGACTCATTGCTTCTGCTGAGATTTATTGAAGTTGTTGCCTTGGCGCTGATTTCCATTTCCCTTGGAATTGCCTTTGCCCTTGTACTGTGACTTTTGTTGGCCCTGCGGGGTCTGGCCTTTCTGCCAGTGAGGGGTTTGAACCCTCTGCTTCGAAGAACCTTTGTTGTTCGAACGGAATTTCTTCTTGAACTCCTTTTTCTTCTCGAGCCCCACCGCTTTGAGGGTGTCCAACTCGTTCTTCATCCGTTGCATCTCCTCATCCGCACTTGCTCCAAAAAGAGATGGGCCTGAAAAAGGAAGGTTCAGTATTCTGGCTTGAGCCTCTGGTTTTAATGCTGTGAGGCGTAACCAAGATGTTCTCCTTGCTGTAACTCCGTGCACATAGCCATTCGCCGCAAGTGTTGCTCCATCTGCTGCCGCCCCTATAATCTGATTGCAGACTTGACTGCCCTCCATCAGAACCTCCTCAAAGTCCTTTCTATCTTCCTGAGGAAGTTTTGCGGTAAACCTCTGAAGTGAGTCCCACAGAGACCGGTCATACCTGCCGAGTAGGGCTTCCGCATTTGAGACCTTGAGGAAAGAGGCTGAGGTGTTACACACCCTTCTCCCCCATGAGTCTTGCACCTTGCTTTCCTTATCCGGAGGAACAGTGGATGAGGAAGCCACCGCATTGGATTTTCTTGCCGCCGTGATTATAACTGAGTCTGGCGGGGGGTCAGCTTTGAGGAACAGAGGATCCTCTTCCGGAGGACGATACTTTTTGAGAATCCTCGCTGGAACGGACTTCACCGTAGCCGGAGTGAGCTTCGTTCACAGGTTCCATTATACCCGGAACCATCGGCAACAATGGTTTGGGTGCTGTTCTGTGTTGCAGGGTTTCAAATATGACAGTCGTCTTGATTTGTGGAGTTGTCATCGGTACTCCCAGCTTCAGGGCTCCCCTGCCCAAGATATCTTGGAACGAGAAAATATCTTCCGTTGGAGATACTCTCGAGCGTGGACTGTTTGTAAGAGTCGGGGAGTACTCCCTGTGAGATCGTGTTCTCGACGAACTTGAAGAGCTACGTGCCCTCCTGGACCTAGATCTCCTGTTTGAGTGCGACTCAGAACGAGACCGCTCTCTGTGACGAGAATGCCTTGTACTTGAGTGCCTAGAACAAGACCGTTCTCTGCGGGGAAGAGGCTTGTCTCGATATCGCTTTAGGCGATCTGCCGTCTCCTTGTCCTTTGCCCAGTGGTGAAGAGGTCTATTCCACCTTGGGGAAAGATGAATAGAAGGAGATTTGTGGCTGGAGTCCTTTACTGGTGTACGTGACCGTGGAGGTTGATCCGTTCGTTTCTGTTGCAATCTTGCAGGGGATTTGGACCTCCCCCTATTAGATGCGCCGCTTTGTTCATCCGAAGATCTGCCACTCCGAGATGATGAGGAGGATGAGGAAAGACTCACCAGAGATCCAGAGGAAGACCTCGACCGAGATCTTTCTTCTGCAATCCTCCGTCTCTTGGCAGGCGGATCCTGCACTGGAGATTGTTCCACCTCCACAGCCGATGCTGAACCTGGAGAACCCAACTGTGGCCTTAGGTCGTGAGTCTGGCCCAATGAGTCACTCTCCTTGTCCTGAACCACCTGATTCACAGGCGACCTCTCCTTTGACCTTGTAGGAGTAACGTTCTGTGGCTGCGAAGAACTTCGCTCCCTGGATCTTTGCTGATCCCTTGACGGAGGTCGTATCGACGCCGAGCAGGGAGGCGTTCCCTCGACGTCGACCGTGATTTCTCCAACGTCGACCTCGGGTGGCGATGACTTTTCTTCGACGTCGACGGTTGTCTGCTCGACGTCGATGGAGGCTGTTTCGACGCCGATCGCCGTTGACTCGATGGCGACTGGGCGTGCCTCGACTCCGAATGCCGCTTCGACGTGGAACGCTCTTGCCCAGGCGTTGACGTTGGCTGCTTAGATGTCGACCGATGATGTGTCGACAGAGGCTCCCTCGACGTCGAACGACCATGACTAGTCGTCGACGGAGGATGACTCGACGCCGAACGCCGATGGCCCGGCGTCGACTGAGAATGCCTCGACGTCACAGCATGACTATGCTGTTTCGACGTCATACGGCTCGCCGTCGGGCTCTTCCGCCTCGACGGTGACCTGTCCCTCGACGCTGACTGAAGCGGAGGTACCTTAGACGTAGACGGTGAAGACATCTTCTTCGTCGCCTGCTTCTCCAACGCCGATCCCGACATCGAATGTGAACCAGTCGGGGCTCCTCTCGACGTCGACCGCGTCTTCCGACTTTTCTGCTTCTTGGGAGATCTTCCTCTCTCAGAAAGCCCATAAACTCTAATCCTCTTCCGATCTTTAAGAGTCCTGGAAGTTAAAACCTGGCAGTGTTCACAGGTTTTAGAGGAATGAGATTCCGGTAGGCACAGGATACAGACTGAATGAGTATCAGACTTGGCCTTTTTCCTTCCACAGGAAGGACAGTTGTCAAAGAGAGGCATCCTTGACAGAAAAATGACCTTTTTTAAGCCCAAAAATGGTTTAAGCAACACTCTATGTCAAAAAGACGTCGAGTGAAGGCAAAAATTGTAGTTAAAGTTGAATATTTTTTGACAGAAAGCCAAAAAAGAAAGGAGCTGTTTCACCAGGGTCCTGACTGAAGGAGCCGGAAAGAACAACTGACCTAACTGTCACCCCTGAGGCATGATGGGAAGCCTGGGGTCATGGCTGCCTTAAAGGCACGGTGCCAGTTATTGTGAAAATGGTTTCATTTTCTATGCTTTTGTTTTGCAATGCAGCCTGAGGGATAACAATGTCTATTTATAAGCAATTTTCAGGATTTATGAGTGGTTTGACTCATTAAAACACAAAGTTCAAGGGTTTTTTGACCTAATGTGTTTTTTGATTCCTTACTAATTGCAGTTCATGTATATGTGTTTGCATTGTTTAGCCTCAGTTTTGGGGCTGCATTGATGTGAGAAAAATGATGTATGTACATACATATATGTGGAGCGAGATATGTGTTTTATACATATATATTTTTATATTGTTTCCGGGGTCCCGCACATGGGCGGGAATATTCAGTGCTTATGACTATTGATGAGGATCCCCTGGAAGAGAAGCTCTAGTGACAACTCTGACTGAAAAGTTTGCTTGATATCAGAGCATGAATACCATTGTTGCTACTGTACTTACCTCTTGCTAATAGGATCCATCTTTTCCTTAAGCCTTGTTTCCCACATATGATATGTAGATGTATAATGTAATGACATTTTATTGTGTTTAAATTGTGTATATTTTTAATCTGTGTCTGAAGAGAAATGATAAGCCTTTAACAAATTTAACTGAATAAACTGTCTTATTTTAATTCATGTTTCCTTTATTGCTCCTGTTTGAATGTGTTGTGGTGGTTGAAAATTGTTTCTAGGATATAAGGTTGTACCCAAAAGGGAATCTTTTTTGACATGTCTTCTGGTACCCTACCCTTTTGGACGCTGGGGTCCCTCTCTTTTGTTGGAGACATTGCTACAAGAATGCCTGTGTCACAGACAGGATTGTTTTGTGCAGCAAGAGATACCTTGTTGCACAAAAACAATCCTAAGAGTTAATTTATTTCTATGCATGACACAGATTGCATCACGCATAAAAAGAGAAATAACAAGGAGAAAAACAGGTCTCCTTGTTACGCCTCTCTGGTAGGTAGACCATTTTATTGCAATCCAGGCTTACTGCCTTTGGTCAATCTGGGATTGCATCAGATACCATGGTTGAATGCACGGGAACGTCTATACGCAACAGTTCAGAGAATCAGATCCTCGTTGCCCAATCTGGCCCCACCAGAATCAACTGCACTTTGTTACGCCGGACTTTCTTCAAGACCCACAGGATTAGCTGCAGACATGGAACTGCATAGAGGAGGCCAGAATCTTATGGAAGGCAGAATAAGTCACCTAGAAATTCACAAGGAAACACTAAAGTCCAAAGAACAAGTTATTTTCTTAGTTAAGACTCTTTCTGGTGGATATACCAACCACAGATTTATCACCTTGGAATATTTCCCAGCCGCCAGATTTTTTGTAGCAGTGCTCCCGCATGCCGTATGACTGTGCTGATTGCATACCACCCAGAAGTGATGGAGGCGAGCCGCATATAAGCGTCGACCTACCGGAATTACCTCTGCTTTGTCGTTCCCCCTTCTGCGCCCTCAGACCGAGTACAAAAAATTGTTCGCAACAGTATGCAGACTACTAACTTGGAACCATTTTAGAGGTTAAACAAGGAGACCACTCCACTGTACATGGAGGAGGGAGAGCAGTGAGAATCTGTGTCTAGATGGGGAATTCACAAGAAATAGTGTTACTGATGGTAAGTAACATGCTCTTCTAATGGATACTTCTAACTGCAGATTCCTCACCTTAGAATAGATAGCAGAGCAGTACCTCCACAAGGTGAAGGGTGTGTGAAGAGGGCTCAGAACATCTTACAGAACCAAGTAAGCAAGGTGCACTCCTCCCTGGACCTCGCTGTTAAGACACTAGTGCTGCATGAACCTATACATCAACAACCACGCCACAGCCTGGCATATGTACAAATGTACATGTACATGTATTTATATAGCGCAAATCACTGACCGAGGTCGGTATCTAAGCGCTTGCTTAGGGAACGTCCCCTGTGACATAACCCCGGCAGGGTATCCACAAGGTGAAAGCCAAGCATCCAGCCGCGAGGGGCCGTTGTGGAGATTAAGCAAGCTATTGCCCAGAGTCGCAGAGTGTGAACCCATGAGTCGAGAAGGCACCGGAGCGAGAATTATCGAGTCCGTGGAATTTTTTAGCCCAAGACCCGCCGAGGCGGGGAATTGAACCTTGGTCCAAGGCCGATCTCAGCTTCCGGGTCTGCCGCCTCTAACCCCTGAGCCACACTTCTCCACTGGCAAAGGCAAAGGCAGGCACCCCTTGCACGAACAGTGGTAGCGGCCTGGATCCAGGTGTAATGGCTTGCAGACCTTACAAGTCCTGCTTTTTGGTTTTAATACAGATTCTTTCAAGGAGTGTGGAGAATGCTGATAGTATAATGGACTGCCCAATGTACAAGCGAGACACAACTTTTGGTAAACCGACCACCAAGTCCACAGCACCAATTTGTCTGGTAAAACATAGTGTATGTAAGGAGGTTGTAACAACAGTACCTGCAGTTCACTCACACAATGAGCTGACTTAACTGCAATGAGGAAAACAAGTCTTCATGGTCAGGAGACACAGCAAACCGCTATGAATAGGCTCGAAATGCGTATACATGAGGAATGTTCAGACTAAATGAAGGTCCCACTGTAGCATCATAACTGGTTTGGTAGGAAACAAATGTGTCAAAAGTTTATTAAAATAATGATTTAAGCAAGTATTGTTGGTCCAAAAAATATAACTAGACTGAAAGGGCCAACAAATAACCGTTTAGAGTGCCCACTGCTAGAACTTGCTGGGCTAAAGACAAAATGAGAAATCTACCATCTCTGGAGGCTAATCAACAGAGGTTAACTGCCACCGTTCAGTCTCCACTCATGAAGGTGCAAGTAGAGAAGATTTAGGAGGAAGGCCCTGCCCTGTACTGCTGGGACAGGAAATCTATCCAAAGTGGTAGCTTGATGGGAGGTCAGATACTCATGATCGAGATACTAAACCCTCCTGGCCCAATCTGGGGCCACCAGGATGATTTAGGCTCGGTCATTATTTACAGTCTTCAGAAGACTATCAGGATATGTAGCAGCAGGAAGGCATAAAAGTCCCTTGTTCCATCCCAATCCGAATTACTCTCCTAATTAGTATTTTTGTGGAAATTCCAGAGTGCAAAAATGATGACTCGGAGTTAGATTGTGGTGAAAATATCTAATCAGGGTTCCCCTCCTCCCCCAAGCTCCTCCCCGCCAGTAGGAGATTCCCTGCTTTACATCAGGATGCAGACGCCACTTGTGATCTGCCAGATTATATCTGCTCAGTTTGACTCTTGTGGCATTAATGGACCCTGCCAGGTGTTGGAGACCAGAAAGAGGACCTGGCGGTATAGCCACCTCCAGAGATGAAAATCTTCTTGGCACAATAACTAGGACCCTTCTCACCTTGTTGCACTACTACAAGGTGGTGGTGTTGCCTGTGAGAACCTGTACCAGCCTCCCCTTGATGAATGGAAAGAACACTTTGGACCAGAAGGAGTGGTTTGTAGCTCCAGTAGATTTCTGTGGAGCTGGCCCTACACCAAGGACCACAGCCCTCAGATTACCACCTCCTTAGTAGACTCCCTCCAGCACCGCATCCTTCACCACTGTCCACTTTGATGGGAAAGGGAGAGTGGCCTGCTGCAGGACAAAGTGCAATCAGTCACCCACCACTGCAGAACTTGAACAATCTTGTCTGATTCCTGATTAGTGTTGGAAAGACGACCTTGATGCGGAGTCCACATGGATTTCCGTTTTCACAATGAAGGACTTGCATGTGCTACCGGGCACTGTTGGCACGGAAGAAGCCCAAGACTAACAGACGAAGATGCCTCAGATTCAACCTCAACTCGATCCAGGATTGAACCTGAAACTCTGGGGTCATAGCCCGAATATCCTGTACTTGGTGTTGTAGGGGAAAATTCCACTGCGTCCAGGAGCCACGATGAATGAAAGCCTCTTATCAGGAAAACAGATGGGATTTTGGCTCATGTACAGCGAAACCCAACAATGTTAATGGTTTGCAGCCTTCCAGAGGTGATCCACGACTAACTAAGACAAACCAGCCTTTAGCAGTTAGTCATCCAGGTATGGAAATACAGGAACTCCTAAACTCCGAAGATGGTCAGCCACCACTGCCACCAATTGTGTGAACACATGAGAAGCGATAGCACGGCCAAAGGGAGACATGGCAAATTGAAAAAAATCTTGATCCACTTTGAAGTGCACGTAATGTCGATGGGACTACTGGACAGGTCTATTTATTTATAAAGTTTTATGAAGCACGAACATGACCCTAGAGGGTATCAGTGTGCTTTACTTTACACAGTTTTGAAACATTTGATGAATGGGGTATTATACAGTTATTCATTATTCGACAGTCAATACAAAAGAGGTAGACAGTGGTATATAGGATAACATATGTGGCTAACAGTCACGTATGAATTAAAGTCTTAGGATGTGAATTTGTTCCTTGGAAGAATTTTTACTTTAAAGATGAAGAGGAAGAGTTTCTGCGTACATCTGGAGTGAAGGGTTTCCAAATCTTCAGTGCGATACCTGAGAATGCTCTGCAACCCGTTCTCTTTTTATGGAAGGATAGTGATTTCAGTAGTAGTGAACTCTCGCTTCGCGAATATCTGTAACCTCCCGACCACTCTAGCTTTTGTGCTAAGTAACTGGGGGTATTGTTATGTAAGGCTGTAGGAGTCATGCAGGCGATCTTTAGCTGTATTCTTGCCTCGTAGGGTAGCCAGTTCAGATTTTTCAAGGTCCTAGAAATGTGGTTAATTTATTTTGTTCCTGAGACCAGCCTTGCCGCAGGGTTAAGAGATGCCCTCAGCAGGACCAGCATTTATTTGGGAAGTCCGTATAGAGTAGTGCTTCCATAATCCAATCTTGGTAACACTAGGGCTTGTTCCGCCATTTTTACGTCTGTCTATATGAACATACTTGTCCTGAATTTCCAAGGGCACCATCCAGTTTCTTGTGTCCAGTGTAGATGGGACCTGAGCCAATGTGCGCATTTCGAATTTGTGCTTTGACAAGGTTTGCAGGGGTCTGGGTGGGCATGCGCAGCTAAGGACAAACCGTAGAGGTTTGGTGGCTCTTGTAGCAGAGGAAAAAATAAGTTACTTACCTATAGTTCTCTAGTACTGGCATCTTCCATAAATATGATTGCTTGAAGTCCCCGTCATCGTAGTGGGAATTCCACTGCATCAATATAAAGCAGTACAAAATGACATATTGCCTATAACGGCTAGAAAACATTTAATTCAGTAACTTAACCACATCATTTATTAAGAACTGAACTTCAGCCAATCAGACAATAACACTCCCTACAGATGCTTCAAACCCTCAGATTTTCAAGCACTACTGGGAAAAAAGAACCTAAGAAATAAGGGTAGCCTATATAGGGAGGAGGGTGAGCTGCATGTGAATCTAGTAAAGATGCAATAGTGGATAACTACTGCTAAAGGTAACTCATTTTCTTCTGCAGTATTGGATCTTTAATAGATTCACATGCTAGAATCAGAACAGTTACCAGCTTAAATATAAGACGATCATAATTACAATGAAAACAGTAGATGGTGGGTAACAGAATAGGCCATGGCTCATTTTATAGGAATAGCTGAAGCAACAATGCTTGTACCACAGCTGCATCACTATGTTCCTAAGACTGCAGGCAGTAGTGAGTGAACGTGTGCCTGTTCCTCCAGGATGCTGCTCAACATATTTCCTCAATAGGTACACAAGCAAAAAGAGAGGTGGTCGTTGAGGCAGCTCTGTTAGAGTGTGCTCTTACTTTGTTAGTCAAAGGTCTTCCAGCGTTACTCTGACAAAGCTGGATAGCTGCTGCAATCCACTGAGCTATACTTTGCTTGCAAATGAGAAAACCCTTACGATGGGTACTATATGTGACTAGTATTTGGTCTGATTTTCTGAATTGTTTTGATCGGTGTAGATGGAATGCGAGGCATTTTGTAACATCTGAAGTATGCAAGGATCGTTCAGCAGCACTCTGAGGATTCAGGAAGAATGTATTTAGGACAATCGATTCATTTAAACGAAAATCAGTTGGGACGTAAGTATAAGTTTGGGATTGGTTCAAACAACCACATGATTATATTTGAACTGCAGGAATGGTTCTGTAATAGTACACGCTTGAATTTAACTAACTCTTCTTGCTGATGTCAGAGATAAATAATGTGCCATTTTCTATGTTAAAAATGTCAGATCTGCTTTATGACTGGGCTCAAATTGAGCCCTTATTATTGCACAAGCACTGTATTAAGTTGCCAAGATGGATGAGGTATCTTTATTGGAGGAAAGACTCTGAAAGGGTCTTTAAGAAATTGTTTGATCTCTCTACTAGACCACAGAGAAAGTGAACTAGTCAACATTCTAAATATTGAGATTGCTGTTAACTACACTTAAATGTAAGTGTGTGCCAAACCAGAGTTTTCTAAATGCAGCATATAAGGCAGAATTCACTTAAGTGGTGCTGAGATAGGGTGAACTTCAGATTGTTGGCACTACAAACGCTTCCATTTCAGTTGGTACATTCTACGGTTAGTATGAGCTCCGGCTTCACAAGAATTTCTCTACAATCTTGAGGGATATTCATGTTTGCAAACTAATTGTATTCAGGTGCCGGCTGACGTGTACAAGGATGTCAGGTTTTGGATGAAGTGCCTAGTAGGGTTCATTGTCGGTAGTGTGGGCAGAAATTTCAGACGACTAGGACTCTCCTCCAATAGGAGCAGCAGTTCTGTAAACCAATGCTGTCTGGGCTATCTCGACCAAACAAAATCATTTGGCATGGTTCCCTTTTCATTCTACTGAGGAGTCTTGAGAGTAATGGGGTTGGGGGAGAAGCATAAGCAATGAACCCAGCCATATGATCGAAAACGTGCTCCCCAACAACCCGATAAGGGTGCTAACTTGCGTAGAACTAGCAAGTTCGATTTACCAGTGACAACCATATCTAGGTTTGGTCTGCCCCAACAATCGAAAATGTGGTCTATAACTTGTTGGTTGAGCTTCCATTAGTGACAGCTGTTATTGGTTCAGCTCAATATATCCGCTAGAACATGGACTGGTCCTGGAATGTGCTCCGCGTAGATTGTTATTTGATGCTGTAGAGCCCATTTCCAGCTATTTTGTGCTTATTGTGATAGAACTGTTGATCTTGTACCCCTCTGTTTAAATAATATATATTGGTGGCGTTGTCTGTAGAATCAATACTGCCCAACCTTTTATCCTGGGTAGGGATGACTGCAGACTGAGCGCTATAGCTTTGAGTTGCAGAAGATTTATGTGATTTTCATTTGGCATCAAGTCCATTTTCCACTGATTCTCAAATGCTCTAGGTATGAACCCACCCCTCTACAGACATGTCCGGGGTAATACATTCAGGTATCTGAGGTAGGAAGGTTAATCCTATGGACTGATTGGCATCCTTCCACCAGTTTAAAGAAGTTTCAATTTTTGGAGTAATTTGTATTATGTCGTCAAATGACCCTTTAACTTGAAGACACTGTTTGTCCAACTCTTCTGGTAAAGGCCACATTTTGAGGCGGCAATATGGTACTAGCGAAATGCAAGACGACATAATTAGAGTAGTGACTTGAATAGGCAAACTGAAACAAACTTTCTTTTCAGTAACCACTGTGCTAAGAGCTTGAGTATCATTCGCCTTTCTTGCAACAAGATTGCTTTGTCTTGAATCATGTTGAGTATTGCTCACGAGGACACTATCTTTGTCGAAGGTCCAAGTTGTTGAATAGCGTAAGAGATGCTCTTTTTGCCTGATGAGAAGTTAGTGTTCTTATTAACCCATCGTCGAGATATGAGAATATCTGAAAATCCATTTGTCTTAGGTGCAACTGGAGCTAAACATTGTGAAAATACGAGGAACCAATTTTATACCAAAAGGAAGAACTTTGAATTGATTAGTGCCGGCCAGCCTGAATCTGAAGAACTTGCAATGTTTTGGGAAGTGAATGTAGGTGCGACATAATTCTGTGATTGAGAAGATGCAGGTTGTCTTACAGAGTAATCCTGTGAAAAGATGGTTTCCTTAGATATTTGTTTGGCTTCTGCAGATCCAAAATGGGTCGCCACATTCCTGTCTTCTTTCTGATGAAAAACAATCGGGAAATAGAACCTGAGGCGGCTCCTCCGTGAGAGTGGAGGAGCGTCACCCCACTTAAGTGCCCTCCAGACCCCAGAAATGAAAAAAATAATTATAATTCAATACCATTTCATTTTTTATCATCCCGTCCTGAACAGAGTGTCAGGACAGGGAGGAGCCTGCTGAATGGCAGCAGGGAGGAGTTTTGGGCAGAGCGCTGCCTGTTGGCCGGCCGTATTGCAACAGCCAATCAGACATGCACACTTTAAACCTCTCAACTAGCTGTCATAAGACAGATGGGTAGAGAGCAAGTACAGGAATTCCAGTGCGGTGGTGAGCGTGTAGAGGGGCTGCTGCCTCCAATCGGGGCACTGCTCTCGAGTATCATGTGAGCCGCACCATGATTGGTCAAGGGAGTTTGCAGGGGCCCGCTCTGCAGTTGACGAAAGAGGAGGCCTGGAGTGTGGAGGACATGGAAGGTATTTTATAATGTATTTTTATTTTCCATTTGTCCCTCCACCGCCCCCTGCAGATGCCAGTAGCCACTGATAGAAACCCATTTCTTTCTGCGTGAGGAGTAATCTTTCTATAGTGCCTTTGTTGATCATTGTTAGTATTTCCTGCTGAAGCAGTTGCGGATGAGGTGGGATGCTACTATTCAGAAGGGTATTTGGAGGCTTTTGATAGAATTCCAAGGTATGACCGTAGGTGATTAGATCCAAAACCCACCTGTTGGTTATCAGTTTTCACTGATATAAATAATTTGTGATCGGACCCCCAATGTGCTGCCAGGAAAAAGAGGCTGTAACCTGCACAATCAAGTCTTAAATGTTTTCCTCTAGTGTCCCTGCCTTGAGAAGGTGCTTTTCTTCTCGGAACCGGTTTGCTATTAGCCACAGTTGGTGGCTATCTAAACCGTTGTTGGATATAAAAAGTTCGATACTGCAGATATCTATATAGTTGATGTCTAGACACTCAATGCCAGCCTCCTCATGATGTTGCAACAGAATCCCATGGGACACTGTATCAAATGCAGCGCTAAGTTGTAAGAGTATCAGCGCCGATGTTCATCCAGCATCTAAGGCCTCCCTCAGGTGTTCGTTCACAGCTAGGAGGGCTGTCTCTGTGCTGTGGCCCGGGCAGAAACCATTCTGAGAGCAGCCAAGCAAGTTATTTTCTAAGAAACCTGTCAGAATGGAGTTGATGTAAGACTCCGCGATTTTGGACACCCAAGGCAGGAGAGAGAGATAGAGTGAAAATGCTCCAGTTTAGAGCTTTCCAATGTGTGTTTCTATAGGAGAGGGGCCACCATGGCTTGTTTGTAAGCCCTAGGGACAACCGCCATAGACTGGAACATGTTAACCAGCTGACGAAAAGGAGAGAGGAGCAGAGGCAGAGACTCCAGGATTTGCTCAGGTTTAAGAGGATCTGCAGGAGAGCCTGACTTAACTTTCCTGCCAATCGCAAGTATATCATATTGAGAGTGGTAGAAAGACAGTGTGTAGGGGTAGCATAAGGCCTATGGACAGGGCCTGATCTAATCCCCTTGGGGGAGGAGTGGGGGGGGCGGGGGGGGGGGGGGGTTTGGGGACTTGTAGATGTTTTCGACCTTCATTACGAAGGAGGCAGCGAGATCCTCACATTGCCTGTCGGACAAAATCAGAGCCGCTTTAGGTGGCCCAGCGGATTTGAGATCTTTAAGTATTGAAAAAACATTTAGCAGGATTGCTGCTCTGATTTCGTCGGCAAAGTAGGCCGCCCTTTCTTTCTGAATAGCTATGTGGTAATTTTTGGTGGCTACCTGGTAATGTCCCTTCAGAACAGGGTCATAATCACGCCGCCATGCCTGTTCCAGCTTTTTCCAAACTTTCCGAATTGTGGCTAGTTTACTGTTGAACCATGGGCTGGATTTGCTATTACGACTCAGTGACCACTTAACATGAATAAGTGCATCGAGAGGCTTTCGAATCCAGTCGGATAAGGCTTTGTCGTCCGCATCAGTGTCATACTGCATACTAGGCGTATGCATAAGGAGGAGGGCATGAAATTGATCGATATCAACTTTGCACCAGGGGTGTTTTAAAACGGTCTTCCGTCCCCCCCTCTGGACAGGCTCTATCCCCAATGGTACCATGGGTACAAGATAGTGGTCGGACCAACTTATCGTGATAGGAGAGTTGACCGTGAGGGTGGGGAGATTAGAAAAGACATGGTCTACCAGGTGACCAGTAGAATGGGACAAGCAGGGACAAGTTGTGCCAACCGAAGGGTAGCAAGGTCTGCTAAAAAGTTAGTAATTTCACAGTCGGATATGTTGTCCAAGTGCAGGTTCAGGTCACCAATGATACTGAAGTTGGCAGATCTAATAGCCAAAGTACTTGCTGTATCAATCAGAGCATCCCTGAACTCTTTTGAGGACCATGGTGGGCAGTAAATCAGAAGCCCAGACATATTGAAGGAGGCGCTGAAGGTAATCCCAAAGCATGCACACTCACAGCCCATCAGGGCCTCTTTCACAAGGGTACATTTGTAGCTGGAATTGAAGATAATTGCAATGCCGCCATCTCGTGTCTCTCTATTGAGAGTCGTGATGCTAAACCCTTGAGGCAGGGCCAAGCCAGGCTCAGCCACCGTTACCGCTGACCGCCAAGTCTCCGTCAGGAGGAGAATGTCAGGAGACTCATCCTGCAACAGATCATACACATCTGAGAAGTGCTTTGCTACGGAGTGGCAGTTCAGACTGAGGAGTTTCATGGCAGGCATTGGAGGGGATGAGAACCCAACAATTGAAGCCACAGCTTGTACAACAAAATGGCCCTCAAGTAAGTGAAGCACTGGATGGTCGCAAGGACTGACCCTCTACCCAATAGACAATAGGTCAAACCAGGTGTAGGACTGCTTGTTAGTAGACAAACCGGCAGCATGTCTGGCTTTGTCCAGGCGCAGATGAGGTCGCCTTAGGTGCGCCAGCTGGTACATGGGATTTAAATGGAGGGGAGAGCAGCAAGATTAAACAGCCCCCTCAAGCACCCGAAAGTGAGTGAGCAACAAGGGTAGGCCAAAAAGTAAACGGGCCCGCCCTCCACGCAAACGGCACGCAGCCGCGGTGGAACGAGGCAAATACACCCAACAGGTGCCGGTTTTTAAGGACTGTCCCAGCACTTTCTGGCAAAACAAAGACATGTCACGTGTTTTGAGAGAGGGTCGGATGGATGTGCACATTAACAGAGCTGGTACAGGCGTAGCCGCAGGAGAAGACACCCTAGGAGCCGGAGAGTCCCTGCGCACTGGTGAATCCCTTGGTGCCGGAGAATGGGCCGGAGTCACCTGTGGAGAAGGTGTAGGCTACAGCAAGACGGCATCCTTGTCATGACGCCGCTGCGAGGGGGAGGCTGACCTCGAAACCCTGCCCTTTCGAAGATCGACGACTATATCCATGTCTTCTCTTCTTCTTATGCTTCATTGACTTCGAAGTATGCAGGGTAGATAACTTCGATCTCTTGCGACCTCTACTCCTTCACCCGCGCCATGAAGTTTCGCCTCATGTGCTTTCAGCGCCTTCGGGTTAATCTTCTGACAGCACGAACACCCTTTGACATCGTGGTCAGAAGAAAGACACCAGAGACAGTCATTGTGGGGATCCGTGATGGACATATGGCCCCCACACTCTGCAGGGCTTGAAACCTGATTTCTTCTAGGAAGCCATCCTCACTGCAATACGAAGTAGAAGCTAGAAACAGTAATCACAAGTAAAGTGGAGAGTCCCAGAAAAAACCGTTCCGCTTCAACAGCGCAGTATAAAAGGAACTGACATCAGCACGCAGACTAGGCCCTCTAATGGCTCCCATGACATCGCGCAGTCGCGAACGGAGTAGTGCTATTGTGACGTCCTTGTCAAACCTGGGAGAACTAAGAAAATAATTTCCGTAGAATGCTGGTGCAGGGGTAATTCAAAAGGTGAGGAATACACAGGCAGAAGTATCCATCATAAATACTATGCAGAAAAACTGAGGAACCTAGCGCCTTTCACCCTTGAAGCATGCCAGCATAAGCTAATTGCAGAGGTCGATCTGCTTACATGCTCACACTGCAAGTTTAATCTGCATCAGATAGGGCCAACTCCCACTAGTAAGCGCAAATGAAGGTCCCTAATTATAAACTGCAGGTCACTAGCGAAACATACAAACAAGATCTAGGAGTCTCATGGAAAAACAGCCCAATGCTATTTCTGACAGGTATTCGAGATGCCTTACCTCAAAAATACGGAATATTAAGACATGACCGCCCTATTAAGAGGTGGGGGATTAGCAATTATCCATACACTTTCCCTCAAATGTACCTTCAAGGCTCGATATTGAGCCCCACTCTTCAATCTTTATATGGGCCCCTTGCAGAAATTGTGGAAAAATACAAAGTAACCATTGTATCTTACGTGGATGATACGCAATTGACCGACACCATATCCCAGGACACAGAGACAGCTGCCAATCAGTTCTCTCTTGTTTAGGGGAGCTTGCCTCATGAATGTCCAGCATTTGCATTACATTGAATGGCAGTAAGAACTGAAGTATTGATCATGGGGAAAGTCCCTTCAATCTGGTCTACGGCTTGGTGGCCCCAGATCTTAGGGCCAACCCTTACCCCCAAATAAACCAAAAACCTTGGGGTCTGGCTTGATCCCAAACTTTCCTTGGAGAATCAAATTAGAAAGGTAGCTGGAAAATGCTTCGCAACTCTTAAAGGCCCAAGAAAAATCTTTGACCTACCTCTCACGGCCAGAAAAACTCTTGCACATGCTCTAGTCACAGCTCAGATTGACCACGGCAAAATCCTTTATCCTGGAGCCACTAAAAAATGTCAACAAACTTCAACGCATCCAGAATGTGGCTGCCGATTGGTGCTGAATCTTCCCAGAGGATCATCCTCCTCTTCTGGACACCCTCCACTGGTTGCCAGTGGAAAAAAGGATCATCTATAAAGCTATGTGCTATTGCAACAGATTCTGTAGGGGATAGGGCCAAGCTATCTCCATCCCATATTCCTGTAAGTAATGTGAGGTCGACGGGAGCCCACCTAGTCAAAGTGCCCAAATTCCAAAGGGCCAGGATGGGAGCGCGATCCTTTGGCTAAATGGCAGCTAAAAAGTGAAACACCTTACAGCTGACCCTGAGAGCTGAACCCACTGAGAGCATCTTTCGTAAAGATCTAAAAACCTGGAATTTTTTTATCCTTAAGCCGAGATTCTCCTTATGCATTCCTGTACTCTTCTTCCTGCCTTAGGTGCTATTTCTGCTCTACTTCTGGGGGAGTCTGCATCCTAGCATGGGGACACACCGTTGGGTATAACCAGGCGCTCTACAAATGGAATTATTCTAATAAGCAGCCAGAGCACACACAAGAAATGTGAGGACCAAATTAAGGTCCCACTGCAGCATGTCAAAAGGCATAGATGGAAACGTATGTACTAGGCCTTTTAAGAAATTATTTACAATAGGGGACGTAAATAAAGAGGCTTGGTTCGGCAGCTGAAAAATGTGGAGAGCAGAAAGATAACCCTTGAGATTACCCAAAGTGAGCCCTGCTGGGCAAGGGTACAATATTGTACACATTTTTGCCAACGGCAGGCGTATACCGTCTTAGTGGAGGACAGCCAAAATAACATTACATACTCCAGAAGGCTATTAACTGAAGCCGCTCAATCTCCACGTAAGGAGGTGGAGAGTTGACCGGTTCGGCTGGAGGACCATCGCCTGCTGCTGAAACAGAAGCTCCTCCTGAAGGGGCAGCCTAATCTGTAAATCGATGCTCATTCGGAGAAGCTCTGAAAACCAGACTCACCAGCCAGTCTGGAGCAACAAGAATGACTTGGGCACAGTCGTTCTTGATCTTCAGAACTCCGGGCGGAAGTGGTATGGGCGAAAAAGAGTAAAGGAGGTAAGAGCTCCACTCACGACAAAAAGTGTCGCTGAGTGATAGCCACCTTGGAAACTCCAGTGCGAAGTATTGCTGACACTGCACGTTCTCTTCAGAGGCGAATGGATCTAACCAAGTTTCTCCCCACTGTTGAGAAACCTTGCGCTACCTTCGACTGGAGACGCCACTCGGGATTCTCTAGGCATCGACAGCTAGGTTTGTCCGCCCTGGAGTTCAGAGAACCTGCCAGGTGTTGAACCACCAGGTTTATGCTCTGCAGTTCCAGCCATTTCCAGACACTCTTGACAAAGGGTCCACAACCAAACCCCATGCTTCTTGTTGCAATACTACATGACAGTCGTGTTGTCCATGAACACCTGCACTAACCATCTCTTGACAGAGGGAAGAAATGCTTTCTTTCAAAGCTAGCAGGATCATCCGAAACTCCAACAAGTTGTTGTGAAGCCTGACTTCGCCTGAGACAAGTGTACCCTGGTCACCACCTCTGCCTAATGGCCGCCCCATCCCAAGAGTGACACATCTATCACTACTGTGAGATCTGGATGGGGAAGAGAAAGGGGTCTGCCTTTGACTCAATCACGGTTCATCAACCACCACTGCAGGTCTTTTGCAGTTCCCTCCGAGATCTGGACCACTTCGGAGAAATTCCCCTGATGCTGCACCCACTAGACCATAAGGTCCCACTGCAAGCCTGAATACACCATCTGGCATGCTTTACCAACAGGATGCAGGAAGCTTTGAATCCCAGCAGCCTGAGAGTAATTCACACCGAAATCCAGGATAGAGGCTAAAACATTGGTCCAATGTCCTGCTCTGGAGGATAAGCCCGAAACTGCACTGTGTCCAGAACAGCGCGGATGAAAGGGAGCATCTGGTAAGGAATCAGGTGTGACTTCTGCACTTTTATAGAAAAGCCAAGCAAATGCAGGATGTTCGCCTTAGTCTGGAGGTGGAAGACTACAGCCTGGGGCAAATGCGCCTTTAACAGCCAGTCGTCGAGAAAGGAGAAGACAGGCACCCCTACCCTGCACAGATGATCTGAGACCACAGTCATCTTCTTGGTGAACACCCGAGGGATGCTGGTGAGGTCAAATGGTAGCATAGTGAATTGAAAGTGCTTGTTGCCTACCTTGAACTGCAGGTAACGCCTGTGGGCATGCAGGATAGGGATGTGAAAATCTGCATCCTGCAAGTCCAACGCTACCAGCCAGTCTCCTTGATCTGGGCAGACAAAACCTAAGCCAACGTCAGCATCTTGAATTTCTCCTTTTTGAGGAAGAAATTGACTGTCCGAAGGTCTAAAATAGGACGAAGACCTTTGTTATTTTTCAGTTTCAGAAAGTAGTGTGAGTAGCAACCGCTGCCTACTTCTGAAATTGGAACCCTTTCTAGAGCTTCCTTGGTCAGGAGAGCTGTAACTTCCTCTCGAAGTAATGCTACATGTTCCTCTGCATGAAGTTCATGCATTGGCGCTATAGGAGGAGAAAATCAAAAAAAGTAAGAGCGTAGCTTTCCTGAATGATCTTCAAGACCCATTTGTCCAATGTTATGGACCTCCAGCGGAGCCAATGGTGTTGAATTCCCCCTCCGACTAGGGTAAAATGGCCTTGCAGAACCAAACCAGGAATGCTTAGAGGCTGCAGCTGCCGAGGGCTGGGTGGTAGACTACTTCTAGCTACCATTCTGAGGTTGGAATGAACTATGTCCACATCCTCTCACAACTTGGGGAGTCTGTGCAGGACTGTGGCTGGGATATGGTTTGAAAAAAAAAAGTGTCTTGTCAAAGAGCATGTCCATATGATTAGCCTAGACATTACCCAATAAGCCAGATGTTCTCATGCAAGGCAACCATCGACAAAACTGGTGTGCCCAGTGAGTCAGTTGTGTCTAAACCACAACTAATGATGAATTTTGCTGCCTCTGTCCCATCCTTCACTGTCTGGAAGAGGTTGGCCCGGGCCTCCTCCGGGACCTGTGGCAGCTTGCAGAACAGTTTCCCAAGGGTGTGCAAGATAAGCAAGCAACCTTAGTGCCAGGCTGGTAGAAGGAAACATCTTCCTCAGTGAGTTCGGCCTCTTGGATTCCCTATCCAGAGGAGCAAAAGGGAATGCACCATGGGACGTTGAAGCCTGAACCACCAAACTCTCAGGAGTGTGGTGTTGGCAGAGGAACATTGGATCGCTCAGTGCAGGGCGATGGCGAAGTGCAATTGTCCTTTTCACAGGAGCCCCTGTGCTAAGCTTGGACCACATGCCTAGAAGGACATCTGTTAGTGATTCATTAAAGGGCAATAGGGGTTCGGACGTGGAAGCCCTAGGCTGAAGCACCTTGGTCAAGAGATTAGACCCGACCTGCAAAGAGAACAGCTCCTGGCCAAGGACCTCTGCTGACCTCACCACTATGGTGTAAGATGACACCTCCTCAATAGCCACACCAGGTAAAGAGAGCATACCAGTATCTGGACATGTGTCCAGTTCACTGGCTTCTCCAAAATCATTACAGTCCATTTGTTCCATAGGAACGTCCAACAGTTGGTCTAAAGGGTAGATAGACCCCTCTCAATCCTCATGCACGCCTGAAATGTCCTCAAAACGCACAGGCAATGATGTAGAACCTCTGGGCTCTGCCGAAACCAGAGTCGATCTGACTCAGTCAACGTGTATCAGAATGGGGCCAGCAGCATTGACTTTGGGTACGACATCGGGGAGGGCCACATTGGCACGACTGGCGTCAACCCGGAATCGGATCCATGAGATCCCATTGGCCTGTCACCACAGCAGACTGCGTAGAACCTGGTGGGACCTTCTCTGACCCTGCGGGGCCAGAAGACGCCTCAGAGAGGTCAGCGTGCTCAAATACATGGCGCATGGCTTAGGAAAATTGCTTAACTTGAGCATGGGTTTATCTGGCTCCCGCAAACAAGGGTGTGGCACGCAGATACGAATCTGGCTCCGCAGAACCGTGCCTAGATGCTCAATGGACCTTACTAGTCTCTTCGAAAGATGGGGTGTAGTATAAGTCCGTTCGGACGTTTTCCCTTTGTGCCTCTTCCCAGAGTGTCCAGAGGACCTCGAGTGAGAAGAGGAGGACTTATGGCTCCTGGAATAGTCCTGCAACCTTCTCTTCTTCGACCGGGACCAGGATCTCCAAGAAGTTACACGCCACTGTCTACTACTGGGCCGCAAGGAGCTTCAAGGATCGCTTCCGCAAGGCCTTCGGAGCCGAGCAAGACTACATATTGTGGTCACACTCAAGGAACCAGAAGCAGATGAGGTGGGGGTCAGTTACTGACATGGTCGGCGAAAGGCACCACACGGCTTGAACCCTGTACACTAAAGGAAAAATATCTAGACAAAATATGGCATAAGGCCTTTAAAAAAAGAGACAGAGGGGTAGTTCTAATCCAGATCAGAGCTTAACTGGCGTGGAAAGAAACAATACTGCCATCCCGTGCCTGGGTGATGCCTACAAAGGTGACAGCAATGTCATAACCAACGCCAACAAATTCATGCAGAGCTAAACGGAGCCACCAGACGGCACCCAGAGGTAATGTTTCAGATTCAGCCTGGGGAATTCAAAGGTAAGGAATTTGCAGCTAGATAGTCTCTCTATCAGATGTTTAGTTTCCCTGACTGTCTGGTGGAGCAATGGAAAATCAATTTGGATTCACATGGTTTATAGAGGCCTGAACTATAAGGCTCTCGGGATTGAGATCTGTACAGTCTAGTCATTGGGCCACTCACTGGCAAGGTTGAGCAAGTCTTCGACCATGCCGACATAAGGTACTCAGTCAGATTTTCATTAAATGCCAATGAGGGCTCTGAAATAGTAGTACCAAGCGGCAACATTTCAGTCAGGTTGGCCTTAGTCTCCATGGCAGGAAGCTGCAAATCCACTACATCTGCAGCTCTGCATGCCATCACTGAAAAAGAAACACTCATCTATAGTGGCACTCAAGATTTCTTTTATAATTTTGGTGCTGGTGAAGAGTCCAATAAAAATGACATTTGGCGTATTAATGAACAAACCAGCATCAACTAATGATTGGGGAGCAAATGATCAGAATCTTCAGTAATCAGCCTGTGAAATATGCTGAAGGCCTTTAAGGCATCCAAATTAAAACCTACATCTTTGTGAAATACTGCCTCCAAGGCAAGGGAACAGGAGGAGAGTCTTCCTCAAGCTAAAGAACAATTGTTACTTACCTGTAAACTGTGGTTCTCCAGTATTGGTGTCTTTCATAGATTCACATGCTTGAATATTACCTGTCGTCGAAGTGGGAGCCCCACGGTAAATAGATTGCAATAAAAACAAACAGTATATGTATATAGAAACATAATTACGTACATTCTAAAACCATAAATACTTATAAGTACCAAGGATAGCAGTAACACATAGGAATACATTAAAAGAAAAAAGCACTTTCATAACATATCCAAGTCATTATGTTAGTCCAAACAACAGCCAATCAGGCGCAAGCACCCCTCTAGAACCTTCTTCTCAGAGGCTCAGGCCCTCAGATTTTCGTAGCACCAGAGTGACAAAAGAGTCTAAGAGGAGAAGCGAGCCTCTAAGGGGAGGTGGGTGGGTCGCATGTAAATCTATGAAAGACACCAATACTGGAGAACCACCGTTTACAGGTAAGTAACAATTGTTCTTCTCCAGTATCGGGGTGCCTTTCATAGATTCACATGCTTGAATAGAATAGTGAGATACCAAAGTTGACTGGGGATGAGTGTTTGATTTGCTCAAACGCTCTGTCCATCATCCCCTTTTGTATAGCTTTGTTCGCTTTAAGTTGGCAGGGTATGCTCAGGTGTGAGTCCCTTGCTCACTTTGCCACTGGATTCAAGATAGCCTGGCTGATGAGGGTTATGAACCTGAAACCAGTCCCAGGATGCTTGTTTCCAGTCCAAGGAAGACCTGGCTTGGCAGTACGGGCAGGACTGTTCCCATGAAGCACTGGGTCAGACTGATTTGCATATGGTCATTGTTAGACCTGGAACCATTGGCGTGGGTCTTCCTTCCATTTTTGTTGCTGTTGCCTTATGTGTTTTGCTGGTGTTAGCTGCTCAGAGCACTGTGCCACTGCCAATCAGCGCCACAGTGCAAGTGCTCCCTGAATAAAGTGTATACATTGATTGGATTCCATGATTGGCTTATTTGGTTTACTGTCAGACCCCAGTAAAGTGCACCAGAAGTGCCCAGGGCTTGTAAATCCAAATGCTGCTAGTGGGCTTACAGCACTGGTTGTGCCACCCACAGAAGCAGCCTGGTAAAATGTGTCTAAGGTCTGCCATTGCATAACCTGCGAGCCGTCTGGTACTGTCATGCTGACTGGGCAAGTGCACCTACTTGCCAGTCCCTAAACCTTTCCTTAACTTCATATTAGTCACCCCTATGGTAGGCCCAAGTGCAGGGTGCATTGTAAGCAGAAGGAAGGACAAGCCCTGATGTGTGTGGCATGTCCTAATAGTGAATTACAGCCAATTTAGTTTTTCACTATTGCAAGGCTACCTGTTCTCATAGGCCAGAATGGGTTGTTAAAATTGTTACATCCTATGATCCTAACAAACTCAGGGAACATGGTAGAAATTCGAGTTTAGTATGCCTGAACTCAGGATAACAAAATACATCTATTAGTAAAGTTTATTTTAATATTCTGTGTTTGCAAATACCACTTTTACAAAGTTGGTATTTGCTTGCCTAACCTTTTCAGCCCGCCTCTGCTAGGCTATGTATCTGCGGTCTGGTTTCTGTGTGTGACAGGGCAAGGGGAATTACAGGAGACAGGCTGGGCAGCCAGGTGGTGAATAGGAAGATTACACCAGGATGGGTGGGAGGAGTGCCCCTTGACTCTGAATAGGGCTGTGCTCTGCCACCACAATGCTGGCTCCACCCCCTGTGGAGCGTCTGATGTCTGCCCTGCACCCTGAAAGAAGGAAGCTTCATGTCAACAAAGTGCTCAAGAACTGGACTGAACTAGGCAAAGGCCCCCTGGCCTCAAAGAACAAAAGATTTGTAGTATAAATATTGGAGCCCTGCTCCTAAGAAATTAGATCCTGCTTGAACCAAGAAAAACCTCTGCCCGACAAGAAGAAAATGGGAAAGCTGCAAGGAGGAATACTGTCCCTGACCTGGGGGATTGGCCTGCAGTGGTTGCCTTGCTGTGAAAGGAGAGGAAAAGACTGAAGAGACTTTATTCTGCTTGTACTTTAACTATCTCCAAGGGCTTGTGGGTGAGCTTGCCCCCTGAACGGAGTCCCAGGACTATTGGATACCTCCTGCCTTCACTAACGAGCTGCTGGACTTTGCACGATCTTCCTTGCCGCTGGAGCCACGATCTCAGTGCGCCTCGTCCCCCCGTCTGTTGTGAAGGCTGTGCCTGGCCGCCCGCACCGCGTGACTCCGCTCTGTCCGAGCAGTGTTCGCACTGTCCAGCAAGGGCCGCCCGCACTCTGCATCCTCCTCCCCCCTTTGCGCCACACTGCTCGCCTAGTCGCCCCCACCGCTAGAAGTCAGGATTGGAGCGCATCACCAGGCGGAGTACGGCCCGTACACTCGAAGCGTACCGGTCACCTCGCACTGCGCTCCTGATCCCAGAGACCGCCCCGCACTTCAGAGCCCGGCCCGTACACCACATACCGTCCGCCTTGGGCCACGCTGTCAAGCATTTAGGACATCAGCCCCCCTCGCTACCGAAGGTACGGCCCAACCGGCACCTACGCAGTGAACACCTAGCGCAGTGAACGCCTAGCGCAGTGAATGCTTCAAAATACAAGGACTGTCCGCATCGCTCCCCAGAGTCCCGCACTGACGCCTCGCCCTGAGACACCTGCAACGAGCCGGACTCCACTCAGAGCTGCCGACATTGTCCCTGGTTTGCCTTCACGCCTGCCAGCATTTCGTCCACGTCAGACGCATTTCTCAGGTACTGTGTGTAACTCGCACCTTGTGTGCAGCGCATCGGACAAGACGCGTCCGCTGCATGCGTGAGACTAAGTTGTTTATTACATCACCGCAAGAGTCGAACTGAGGAAATACGACTCGCACAGCTTGTTCAAGATCCGCAATTTTTGTAACCAAGAACGCTTTTACTAAGATAGTATTGCGGCCTCATTTTAAAATGTTATTGGGTTTTGTGCTAAGCCTTTATATAATGAAGTTTTTTTTTTATACAAATTCTAGTGTGGTATCCCTTTTGTGGTGTTGTCATTGAGTTGCTGTATGTGTTCACAAATGCTTAACCTGTAGCACGCTTCTGAGATAAGCCTGGTCTGCTTGCGACACACTACCTAGAGGGTGAGCAGGAGTTATTTTAGAGGGTGACCCCCTTATCCTGACTAGAGGAGAGGGTCCCTGCTTGTCACAAGTATTTACCTGTGCCAACCAGAGACCCCCAAATCTAACAGCCATGTCTGAACTAGGGTGGCGGAGTGAGCTAAAGAAGGGTGATGGAATAAACCCAGATCAGTTGACTGGGGGTGAGTGTTCGATTTGCTCAAACGCTCCTACCATCATCCCCTTTTGTATTGAATATAATAGTGAGCAGTAATAGCTGGCCGCAAGGCAAAAGAGCAGTTCATAAGCATACAATGCAATGAAATCACATAATGCTGCCAGACAGATAAATTACTCACGTAGGCGGAGGGAATGAAAGAGGCTCACCTTATTTAAAAAGATTACGAAGCACGGCTTGGCACACTGCTGAATCAGCTTTGTTGATCGTCTCGAGGCAGTAGTGCTTTGTAAAAGTATGCCTGCTGGACCACGTGGCTGCTCGGCATAGTTGGTGAATCGGCACACCCGCAAACAGGGCAGTAGAGGAAGACATCGCCCTTGTGGAATGAGCCCGTACTGTGATTGAAGAGGCTTGCCGGCCTTCTGATGACAAAATTAAATTGCTGAGGAAATCCAAAGTGCAATAGTTGGCTTGGTAACAGAACGCCCCTTGCGCATGCATCCGTAAGCAACGAACAGTTGATCAGACTTACGAAAGGGCGCAGTCCTGTCGATGTAGAATTTAAGGCATCTTTTAACGTCCAATGAATGCAAACGTTGCTCCGCTAGAGATTTGAGATTAGAGAAGAAAGTCTTTAAGAACACTGGTTCATTGAGGTGAAAATCAGTCGGCACCGTAGACCTGAATGCCGGGTTGGTGCAAAGTACAACACAGTCTGGTTTGAATTGAAGAAAAGAAGGCTGAAAGGTAAAGGCATGGATATCACTCACGTGACATGAGGAGGTCAAGGCAAGAATAAGGGCCACCTTCCAGGTCAAAAATTTCAAATCCGCTTTGTGAATGGGCTCAAAAGGTGCCTTCATCAATTGCGCCAAAATAACATTGAGATGCCAGGTAGGAGGAGGACGCTGAATGGGCGGGAACATCCTGAATAGTCCTTTTAAGAACTGTCGAATGACTCTGGAAGAGTAGAGAGAAGAAGACCCATCCTGCCGGAAACAAGAGATTTCCGCTAGGAAGACCTTCAAAGTGGAGTGGTAAAGTCCTGATTGAGCAAACGGCAGAAGCTGAGCAGGAGAGGAGATGTTGGCAGAGGCACACTAGTGACAGAACATTTTCCACTTTAGCTTGTAAGTCTTTACTGTGGACGGAGCTCTTGCAATGGCAAGAACGTCTCTACATGCTGGTGGAATATTTAAGTGGGCAAATTCAAGGTGCTCAGGTTCCAGGCCGATAATTTGAGAGAGGAGGGGTACGGATGACAGATCTGACCCTTGTCCATTGTGAGGAGATCCGCTCTAGGACGAAGGCGGATGGGTTCGCACTGTGAGAGAAGCAGCATTTCCGAGAACCACGCTTGTCGAGGCCACCTGGGAGCGATCAGGAGAATGTGGCATGGCTGTCTCCGCATTTTCCACAACACTCGAGGAACCAGCGGAATCGGCGGAAAAACGTAGGCGAATAGATAGCACTAGTCCTTCAAAAGGGCATTCCCGCATGACCCTTGATGGGGAAGCCAACTTGCATAAGACGGGTATTTCCGGTTCACCGGGCTCGCAAACAGATCCATGTTTGGGCGACCCCACAACCGAAAGATGAAATCCAGAGTTGGCAGATGCAACTCCCACTCGTGGGTCGAAGAGGCGGACCTGCTGAGGGAGTCCGCTAGGATGTTGGAGATGCCTGATAGGTAAACCGCTGTCAGGGTTATTTGGTGACAGAGCGCCCAGTCCCAGATGCTCTGTGCCAGCTGAGAAAGGAGCGGTGACTTGGTGCCGTCCTGTTTGTTCACATAGTGCATACTGGTGGTATTGTCTGTTTGAATGAGCACAGATTCTCCCTGAAGCAGAAGAGGGAAAGACTTGAGCGCCAGGAAAATGGCCATGAGTTCCAGTCTATTGATGTGCCAGGAACGTTGAGACAGGGTTCACTTGCCCTTTATGGATAGCCCCTGAAGATGTGCGCCCCAGCCTTCCAGGGAGGCATCCGTGGTAAGGATGAGCTCTGGAGCGACGGTCAGGAAAGAAGTACTGGCAGCGATGTTTGACGGTTGAGCCCACCATTAGAGAGCGGACCTCATCCGAGCGGTCACCAGAACCAGATCGTTGAATGAGCCGGTGACCTGACTCCATTGCTTGTCCAATTCCTCCTGAATTGGGCGTCTCTTGAGCCTGCAATTTGGGATCAGGGAGATGCAGGAGGACGCCATCCCAAGAAAGGATTTCAATACACGAACTGAAACGGACCCTTTTGAACGGATGAGAGACACTAGACGTAAAATCCGCAACTGACGCTCGAGACACGAATGCCTTCGCCAGCGAAGTATTCAGAGTGGGGCCTAGAAAAGTCCTGCAGGGAGCTGGATCGACCTGAGACTTCTCGGTGTTGATGGACAGACAGAGAGTGGAATAGAGTCAGACAGAATTGATTGTCCAGAGACGCCTGGTGACGAGATTGCGACTTGATGAAACAGTCGTCCAGGTAGGGCAAGATTTGAACGACCTTCAAACGTAGATATGCCATCACCGGAGCCAGGACTTTCGTGAAGACACGAGGGGCGGAGCGAAGGCCGAAAGGCAGAACCTTGAATTGAAAGTCTCTGCTCCCCACCTGAAAGCGTAAGTACTCCTGGTGTCTTGGTAGTATCGGCACGTGGAAATGAGCGTCCTGGAGATCAATGGTTATCATGAAATCGTCCTTCGAGAGAAGGCGGAGAATTTCCACAAGCGTGAGCATGCGGAAGGATTGTCCTGAGGTGGCCCAGAAAATCATCAGCCTCAGCCGCCCTAGACATGTTGCACTGGCTTCCCATTCAGAAACGCATACTATTCAAAATCCTCGTGATTACATTCAGATCTTTCCACAAACGCGGTCCAAAATATCTGTCCAACAAATTTCACAGATACCACCCCACCAGAGAACTCATGTCAGTTTCGGCTAACTTGATGACTGTCCCCAAGTTCAGACTTGCCACCAAGGGTGGAAAATCACTGGCAGTTCTAGGAGCCAAAGCCTGGAACACACTCCCTGCTCAACTACGCTCAATCACATCAGAACAGATCTTTAAAAAATCCCTAAAAACATGGATTTACGGACTAGCCGAATCAACTTGCAAATCTCCTGTTTAAATCACATATAACATCTTCAATTCAGCTAAAAAAAAAAACCCCCAAAAAAACCCCTACTAATCCACTAGCAATGAAGTCGCAGCGCCAGGATGCTCCTTGGAGTGACAGTGCGCTATATAAAACCCCCCAACATCAACATCAAGGATTGGCACTTCAGGTACTTGTTTAAGGCTCGTAAGGCGTGGATCGGACGCCATTCGCCGGACTTCTTGAGGACGAGGAAAAAACGGGAATAGAATCCCATCCCCTTCTGAGACTTGGGAACCACTTTGATGGCACCTTTCTGAATCATGATTTGAATCGGTTGGAAAAACACCTTGGTGTGCCAGAGGCGGATCAGATGGAGGAGTGTTTGGAGGGAATTTGACAAACTCCAAAGCATGGCCCTTTGATACAATGTCCAGCACCCAATGGTCTGAGGTGATTGAAGACCAATTTGAAAAGAAGAGGGAGATTCGACCTCCAACTTGGAGCGGGGAAGGCAAGTCATTGCTTCTTAGAGGCGGAGCATCTCTGTAAGAAGATTTTTCTCTGTAGGATTTTGAAGACTGCTGTCGATAGGACTGCTGCAACTGGGAGGAATACCCCTGATTTCCTTGGCCGTAGGAGCGGTACTGGTTGGATCCGCTGCGAAAAGAAGAGGTTCCGAGTCCGCGTGCACCACGAAAAGGCTGTTTGCGAAACTGCAAAGTGCCCAGGGCACGAGCCGTCTTGGTGCCCTTTTTTATGGACTGAAGTGCGTCGGCCACATGCTGGCCAAACAGCGATTCGCCGTCATAGGGCATGTCGAGGATCTCCGCCTGAACCTCCTGGCGAAAATAGGTAGAACGAAGCCAGCCCCGACGACGCAAAACGGCTGCTCCCGCAAACGGACGAAAACCAGTGCATGCAATGTCCACAGAGCAGTCGATTTCAGATGACGCTCTCTCTCCCTCCCGAAGAATCTTGAGAGCCTCTGCTCTGGAGGGCTCAGGAATGAGGTCGATAAAAGAAGACATATCCGACCACATTTGGCGGTCATACTGTCCCAGAATGGCCAGAGAATTTGCAGCCCTCACAGTGGTAAAAGCCATAGTGTAGAATTTTAGTCCGATGGCATCAAGACGGAATTATTTTTAGGTTGCGCTACCAGGCAGGCTGGAGAACCCTGGGGCGCCCTATATATCTTCTCCAAACGCACGAAAGAAGCGCCGGGATTGAATTTGGCGTCTGCATCAGTTTGACGCCCTCATTCCAGATGAAGTCAATTATAGGCACTGCCTGGTCCTGTTTAAATGGTTGACTCTTGAGTCCTAAAGAAACCAGTCCTCATCTTTGAGAACCATCGGGAGCGCCGCTCGTTCCATAAGTTGGTGAAAACCCGCTATATCCACAGGAGGGGAATCACCTGGACCCGAAGGTGGCGGCAATGGTGTCTGGATTTGATAATCGTCCCAATCAGCCACGTTTCCATCATCATCAACTTCGCCGTCTTCCCGATCTGGGCAAACGTCATCATCCTCGTAAACAGTTGCATGAACCTGAATTGAGGTAGTAGGTGGTGCAAAAGACGCAGACGGCTCAGGCATTGCAGTAGAGGGAGGAGCCGCTGTTGTTGCAGGCACTGTAGGATGAGGAGACCAATGGTGAGAAGGTGGAAATCGCCTATTATAATCCACCAGCATATATTGGAGATTAGAAATGAGGGAGAGTGGTATTTGCGCTGTGGGAACCTGAGCAGAAGGTTCGTCCTCATGGTAGTAAGGATCTTCCTGATCGTCGTCATAGTCCTGACATTTTATAACCAGTTCCGAAGGGCTTCGAGCTGCCCGGAATCTAACATTTACATCCTCTTCGGAATCAGAGTCATGCTCTGAAGCAGTTGCAAAAAGAGGTGATGGAGGTGGAGAGTGATGCGGAATGGGAAGCTGAGCCAAAGGTACATGCCGACGGTGGTGCAGAGGGTCAACAGCAGGAGCCCCTGAACTGGATGATGAAAATGGCACCAGAGGCCAAAGATGCAAAAGAAGACGTCGACGACAATAACACCGTCGACGGGACACCACCGTCGATGAAGGTGCTGATGAATCAGATGACGGCAAACCACAGCAGTCGTCAACGGAGCAACCACCGATGAAGAGGCTCTCTTCACAGAAGGCATCAACGAAGATTTTGATGTCGACGAGACTCCCTTCTTCGACGTCGACGAGGTGATAGGAGTCCTCGACAAGACAGACTTGAAGCTTACACACACCATCGTGCGGGTCGTCGACACTGACGTCGTCGACGACCCGCTGGCACAAGTTGTCGTCACGGTCGTCGTCGTCAGAGAGGTAGAGACAGCAGATTTCGTCGTCGGAACGACCATCGACGGTCTAGTCGACGATTTTGCACGTTTTTTAAGGGAAACATGCGTAGAAGGAGCCGTGGACGCCCGAGTCAGATCTCGAGGGCGTAGCAGGAAGAGGAGAAGACAGCAGGAGCCTTCAGGAGTTCAAGTTTCTTGTTCTTCAGGAATGGAGATGGCATATCCTGCACACTGCTACATTTTGAGGTGGCTCTAGACCCCACTGACGCAAGGCTTTCTGCATCAGAAAGAGGTGAATCCTTCAACCTCTGCAACCAAAGGAGCGCCCCTCAATGTCCTGAAAGGTATTGGTGGAGAAAGTCCTGTAAATTTTACATTTGCCTACCTCATGCCCTGGATAGAGGCAATAAATACATTTCTTGGGAGGGTCCTCAGAGAAGAGCCGCAACTTCCCACAAGAAGCACAAGGACGAAATAAAAACAAGCCCTGATCTCTTGACTGGGTAGGAGTATTCTGCATCATTCAGAAACTCTGTCCATCACCTTTTCCAAAATTCAAGGACGAAATAAAGACATCTTACCTCAGGACATCTAAGAAAAACAGAAGAAATCCACAAGGAAGTTGAAAACTGAGCAGAGCTCAGGGAGACTCCCTTCACACGACATGCGGTAGAAAATCTGAGGGCCTGAGCCTCTGAGGAGAAGGTTCTAGAGGGGTGCTTGCGCCTGATTGGCTGTAGCTTGGACTAACATAATGACTTGCATATGTTATGAAAGTGCTTTTTTCTTTGAATGTATTCCCTATGTGTTACTGCTATCCTTGGTATTTATAAGTATTTATGGTTTTACAATGTATGTAATTATGTTTCTATATACATATATTGCTGGTTTTAATTGCTAATTTATTTACCGTGGGGCTCCCACTTAGACGACGGGGAATATTCAAGTGTGTGAATCAATGAAAGACACCCTAATATTGGAGAAGTTAAGCCATGTTTATATATAGCAGGAAATCGGTGGCACATTAGCTGAAACCAGATCCAGATCAGCAATTGGAGTCAGAGCTTAATCTGGTATGGACATTTGTAGAGACTAGCGATGCTGATAAAGAAAGACGAGAGGACCTGCAGCAAAGACATTGCACCACTGCCTGGTGCTGGCGGCAGAGTGGGATGAGTTTAAAGAGTCAGCTAGTATCAGGGAAGGACTCAACAGAAGTCTGAATAGAGGTCCTGAAGGATCCACGGAACTTGAGGCAAAACAGAGGGATTCAAGCTCATCTTGAAAGGACTACAGGAACACCGTCTAAACAAAAAACATCTAAACAACTAACAAAGTATCCAAAACACAACTGCCAGACTCGTCCTTGACCTCCCATGCCGATCTCGGATCACACCACACCCGAAGGAACTCCACTGACTCAATACCCAAGCAGGCACAGTTCAAGCTTCTCACCCACACATACAAAACACTACAAAATACAGGCCCAGCCTATCTGAACAGCCACATACATTTCTACCAAATCCCCAGGCACCTCCGTTCAGCCAGACTCTTACTAGCACACATACAATAACATGTTAGGAGGTGGAGTCTTGTTATACATTGCTTCTAATGCATGGGATGAAGTCACAATTCAGAACCTCCTCTTCTTTTCTTGAATTAAAAAAAAAGCTGTCTCTGAGTAATTCCCCTTGAAGCTATCCTCACACCTGGAAAGGCGCCAGTATACCGCCTTGGGACATAACTTGATATAAAAATAAACATAACAAAAGGAAGTGCCTATATGCTGGCTCATTTTCATCATGTTTGGAGGGAAGGGGACGAAGTAACAATGAAGGCTAATGGAGCCCTCCTGTCATTCTGCAGGAGATATTGCGAAAGTTTCAGGTCTGGCACCTGTAGAGACTCACAGGGTGAAGAAGAAAACAAGTTACTTACCAGTATTGGTAACTTTCATAGATTCCCATGCTTTTGTATCTTTCCCCGTCGTCGGAATGTGAGTCAAGGTAACAAAAATACCATAGCTGTAGGTACAAAAGAGAAAGGAAAAGGCCTAGGCCTCATTCCCTTTTGTAGCATATGTAGGAAGGTGGATATCTGACTATGATTGCCCTCAACTTTTTGCCTGGTGTTTTGCTGGTTTTCGACTTAGATGGCCTGGGATCCTGCTATTCAGGACCCCAGGCTTCCTGCTCTGTTAAAATGGACTCCATGTACCTTAGGTACATATCTAATTGGATACTGAGTCACCTTATCAGCCCCTGTACAGTGTACCTTAGGTACCCAGGGCATAGGTGCACGCAGGGCTCCTTGGGGCTGCAGCATGCATTATGCCACCCCTGGCTGGCCATCCAAATCTGACACAACTGGCTGATCAATCAGCTGGGGCAAGGTGGTGTAATCACCCTTTGCTTTAGATATAGTATCCCTATATCTAACCCTAAAATGGACACATATCCTCCTATCAGTCACTCCTATGGCAGGCCTTATCAATCCTGAAGGCAGAGTGCTTGGAATTATGTGAGATGGTGCTCTAGCATGAGCTGAGCCTGTCTACAGCTTTCGGAACCATGTCCTTTAGCTGTTTCCATGATAACGCTATACCATATACTCTTAAGTGCATTATAATCCTCGCGGTTATTGCTAACTTTGGTATAGCATTATCAAAACATGTTGAGTAAGGTGTCATACGAATTGGAATACTGGCGACGGGGGTAGCAATCCACCCTTCTAGAGGGACACAACATGTATGTAACTGTGAACCCCGGTTAAAGTTAACTCGAGCCTCAGCATCACAAAATGGATGCTGCCACCACAGACACAAGTCTGACCTCCTGCTGCTGGAGTCCTTCCAGCGAGGGAGGCTTGGACAAAGGGTTTCCTGCCTTGGGAGGTGCTAGCACCACCCCAGACAGGATTTTGTGTATTGGGTAGGCCAGGGCTGAAAGGAATGAGACATCCCTGGGGCACACAAGGTGTCCCTGTGCATACACCGGTTTAAACCAGTTCCTGGGGCTCTCCAGCCCCAGTTGTGGCGCAAGACCGGAGAAAGGATAGGGGTGTAACCACCCCCCTTCCTGGTCCCACCCATAGGAGGGACCTAGTCGTAGTACAGCCCCCTTTAGCAGGATAAAGGTAGTAGCTGGTCCCATTCCAAATTAGATTAATCCTGAACTGAAACTCTACAAGAAACTCTGGACTTCGACTTTCTGAACAGAAGACTGAAGAAATCTCCCTTGTGGGCAAGGAGTGTCCACCCTGCACAAGCAGGCACCATCAGCGTCCAGCGGCTTCCCTTTGTCGTCTTCCCTCGAGGATCCAGAATTCAGAGGCCGACGAGACCTGGATTCCCAGACCTCTCCGACCTCTACCTACATCTGCAGCACAGCTGAGATCCGTGGGTGTGATGAGACACGTGGGACAGGCCATCTTGGAAGAAGCAGCACTTCGCTCCAGCACGACTTCTGAGGTAACCTCGACCAAGTGCTTTGGGGACTGAGAAGCCCCAGCCCCGAGCAGCTCCTGCACCGAAGACAAGCCCTCCAGCATCCACAAGATTAGCGTGGGGCCCTTCTGCCTGTTTGCTGCTCGACGCGTTGTCTGGTCACTTGCCGGCTGGCTAGTGACCTCCTGGACGACGAACCTTGAAATCCAATCTGCTGGTCTGGTTGCTCCAGTTTGGCCCTTGCTTCCCTGCAAAGGAGAAACACCCCAGAGCCTCCTGGTCCACACCAGACGCCGTTTCCACTCACCGCATGGGTTGCCTTTACCAAGGCCTGTTGACTCCAAATCCGGATCCGACACCGCCGACAGCGAGAGCCTGCGTGGGACAGCTCTTGCCTCGATCCTGGTCGTCGAAGACACCTCCTGGTCCACATGGCTGCAGAGACAAGCGTCCACTCTTCACCTGATCGAGACGACGACATCTGGTTCCACTCCAGTCACTGGCTAGTGACTTTGAACATTGTCCCCTCTTCTTTCAGGTTCTCCTCTTCACCGATCCACCCTTGGATCGCACGGACATCTTCCTCCTGGTCACCTGCAGCATCTTTCTTCAAGGCTCCATAGACTTTTAGACTATTACTTACCTAAAGTTAGGGTAGCGTGGTCCCAGCGATCCTACAGCCCCTGGACAGCTCCATTCCTTCTATCGACTTTCACATTCCACTTACTTAGAATATGGTTTGTTGTGCCCCTGGGGCAACATTGTAATTAGTGCAACTTAAACTTATTTTTCCTAAGAGATTGTCATGTGCTTAGCCCTCTGATCTCATAAAGAGTTCAGAGGTGTATGTTAGTTAATAAATATATTGTTTATTTTCATAACAACCTGTGTCGTGTCCTTTCACTTGGTATTCAAGGGGTTATATGTGGTAAAACAGCTGGCTTCACATGCCAAAAGAGTTTAGCCTAAGACTGCTTTGTCCATGCTACCATTAGGATAGCTGGTCTATAAGGTGGACTTTACAACCAATCACCATAAGGGTTGTTTGGACTGATACAAGGTGATCACTAGAACTAGTGAGCATCATATATCAGGCCAACTTCTCACAGCATATCACCCTCTTTCTGTAAAAGAGAGCAAACTCAGGCATCAGCCAATCAGAAGCGCCTCACCCCTTAGAACCCTCCTGAAGGAACCTCAGAGCCTCAGATTTTCGTAGCTGTTGTGTACTTAGACACCATATCTGTTGTAGGCTGAGCTTTCCTCAGGGAGGTGGGTGGGCGCATGGGAATCTATGAAAGTTACCAATACTGGGGAACCAAAGTTACAGGTAAGTAACTTGTTTTCTTGCCCCAGTATTTTTAACTTTCATAGATTCCCATGCTTTTCTATCAGAGTAGCAAGCAGTTAGCAACAAAACCACATTTATTGTCATTAAATTATTGCAATAGCCAACATGACAAAGATACAAAATTTGTAATACGGATAGAAAGGAAAGCTCACCAATTATTGGAAGAGGTTCCTCAGGACAGCCTGTCCTACTGCAGCATCATCTTGTGGTAAGGACTCCAAGCAGTAATGCTTGGTAAAGGTGTGAACGCTGCTCCAGGTAGCAGCTCTGCAAATGTCTTTAATCTGTACCCCCTCAAAGAGGGCCGTTGAAGATGCCACAGATCTTGTTGAATGCGCTCGAATCTTACCAGTCAGAGGTTTTCCTGCTGAAGTTTGGCAATGCAGAATGGCACTTGTGATCCATCTTGAAATACCCTGTTTGGATAGAGGTAGGCCCTTGCTTGGACCCCCAAAGGGAACAAATAACGGAGGATTTCCGAAATCCCTTAGTACGTTCCAAATAGAATTTCAAGCATCATTGTACATCTAACGAATGCAATGTTTTTTCTGCTGGTGTAGCCGGTTGAGGAAAGAACGCCTTCAGAATGACCGGCTCATTCAAGTGGAAGTCCGAGGGAACCTTAGGCATAAACCTAGGGTTAGTTCTCATGATTACAGTGTTTCTTTTGAATTGGAGGAAAGGTTCTTGGATAGTCAAGGCCTGCAATTCTCCAACACGCCTAGCCGACGTGAGAGCGAGGAGGAGAGCCAATTTCCATGAAAGGTACTTCATGTCAGGACGATGGATTGGTTCAAATGGGCCTTTCATGAGCTGAGAAAGGACTAGATTTAAATGCCAAGTAGGAGGCGGCGGTCTCACTGGTGGATAGACTCTGAACAAGCCCATAAGAAACTGCTTGACAATCCTGGAAGACCACAAGGAAGGCCCAGACCCAGACCTTCTGAACCTCGAAATTGCCTTCAAATGGACCTTAATCGATGAATGGGCTAGTCCCGACTTAGCCAAGGACAGCAGATAAGGTAGGAGCTGATGAGGCTTGGAAGCAAAAGGATCAATCTTTTCTCTCCTACACCAGCAACAAAATCTTTTCCACTTAAGGCGGTAAGTCCTGTTCGTTGAAGGAGCCCTTGCCTGGGAAAGGACCTCCTTAATTTCTCTTGATATGGGGAGATTCATAAACTCTCGCTGCTCAGGAGCCATGCTGTCAGGTGTAATGACTGTGGATCTGGGTGCCAAACTTGTCCTTCGGACATTGTGAGGAGATCTGGTAGAACCCTCAAAGGCAGAGGAGGAGCTAGCGACAACAGATGGAGTTCCGTGTACCAGAACTGTCTCGGCCAAGCAGGGGCTATCGGGATCATCCTGCACTGCTCCACCTTGATCTTCCTGATGAGCCGCAGGATCAGAGGTATGGGGGGAAAGGCGTAGACAAATGTCCTTGACCAGGCTATCGAAAGCGCATTCCCCAGAGATCCTCGATGGTGAAATCTGCTTGCGTAAGACCGGCATTTCATGTTGGTCGGTGTGGCAAAGAGATCCACCTTCGGTCTGCCCCACTGGCTGAAGACCTCCTCCAGAACTCGCTGGTTCAATTCCCATTCGTGGCTGACTGAGGATGACCTGCTCAGTCTGTTGTCGTCCTCGTTTAGAACTCCTTGTAAGTGTTCTGCCTTTAGCGATATTCCCTGAAGGATCGCCCATTCCCACCCAGACCTGTTGAGCTTCTTACGACAATGGACGAGATCTGGTTCCTCCTTCCTTGTTCACATAGTGCATGGCCGTGGTGTTGTCCATCCTGATAAGCACTTGCGAACCTCCCAGGCGAGGAAGAAAAGCTTGCAGAGCCAGTCATATCGCCCTTAGCTCCAAAAGGTTGATGTGGAGTTGTTTCTCCTGGGGCAACCAATGACCGCTGACATGCAGGTCTTGCAACTGCTCCCCAACCCTCCAATGACGCGTCCGTTGTTACTACTTGAGGAGACGGGTTGCTTACAAAGGATAGACCTTCGGACAAGTTGTTTTGATCTGCCCACCATAAGGCCGCTTCCCTCATCATTGGAGTGATGGTCACCTTGTCCTTGAATGAACAGTGGACCTGCTTCCACTGGTTGTCTAATTGCTCCTGCAGAGGACGCATTCTTAGTCTGCAATGAGGAATCCGGGGAATACATGATGAAATTACCCCCAGCAGAGATTTGTAGCGGCGTACTGAAAGACACCTTCTTTCTTGTAAGTCCCGAGCCAAGGTCTGTAATTTCTCCCTCCTTTCCGGAGTAGGGAAGGCTCTTGAGACCTTTGAATCAAGGATGGCTCCCAGGAAACGAGCCTTTCTGGACGGGACCAGGGATGACTTTTCGTTGTTTAGAGTGAGTCCCAGATTCTGAAACAAATTTGTACAAGCCTGAACAGCGTCCAGCACTGCCTCCCTGGACAGAGCTTTCTACAACCAGTCGTCCAGGTAGGGGAAGAGTTGGAAATGGTTCCTTCGCAGAAATGCTGCTACTGGCGCCAGCACCTTTGTAAAAATCCTCTGGGCTGAGCGGAGTCCAAAGGGTAAAACCCTGAACTGAAAATGGCTCTTGGCTACTGTGAATTGTAGAAACCTTCTGTGTGCTGGGTGAATCGGGACATGGAAGTACGCATCCTCGAGATAGAGCGTGGCCATGAAATCCCCGGGGCTGATGAGCTTCAAGATGTCCTGGAGAGAGACCATCCGGAACGACACCGAGAGGAGATAGGTGTTGAGCTCCCTGAGGTCTAAAATGGGGCGCCATTTCTCTAGCGTCTTCCTTACCAGAAAGAACCTGGAATAGAATCCTTGTCCCTTTTGATTTGAGGGGACCGGCTCTATCGCTCCCTTCGGGAGCATCTGTTGGACCTCGAGCCGCAGGAGACGCTGGTGTTTCGATGGAATGGCTGGCGGGGGCTTGGGTGGAGGGACTTGCGTAAATTCCAAGGTATGCCCTTTCCGAAGGATGTTGAGCACCCAACGGTCCGATGTTATCCTGGACCAGTTTTGAAGGTATTTGGTTACCCTGCCTCCAACTGAGGATCTCTTGGAGGAGGGTCCAGTAGGAAGAGCCAGGAGGCCGCTATTGGCGCTTGGACTAATCTCGTCCTCGTCCAGCCTGTTTCCCCTTATTGTAAGGCCTGGAGTAGCTTGAAGACTGGCCTTGTCTCTGTTGATAAGGCTGACTGTATTGCTGGGAACCTGAGCCAGTGAAGGAATAGCGCTGCTGTCGATAGGATCCCCTGTAATTATTACCTCTGCCTCTGGATCCCTTAAAAGGAGACTTGCGGTATTGAAGGGTCCACAAGGACCTGGCAGTCTCCGTGTCCTTTTTTATTTCCTGAAGAGTGTCAATCAGTTTCCCGAATAATGCTTCCCCATCAAAGGGAAGATCCAGGATCTTGTTTTGGATCTCAGGCCGAAACCAAGTAGCCTTCAGCCATCCTTGGCGACGGAGGACTGCCGCCCCAGCCAAGGAACGAAATGCTGTTGTTGCAATGTCCATTGCACAGTCAATGATCTCCATTGACGTCGCTTCTCCCTTCTGCAAGATCTTTTTTGCCTCTGATGTGGACTCTGGAGGTAGCTGGTCTAGGAACGGGGCGATATCACAATAAAGCTGGCGGTCGTTTCTACCCAAGATCGCCAGGGCATTTGCAGCTCGCACTAGAAGACTCGCCATCGATGAGAATCTTTTCCCCGCATTATCCAATCTCCGCCCTTCCTTGTCCGGAGGAGTTGTTAAGGGGACAGATGGGTTACGAGATTTTCTCTGCGCTGCCTGTGAGATAAATGACTCTGGTTTTGGATGACCCGTCAAGGCGCCGGTCCATCATCGGGTGCCCTGTATTTCTTATCCAGACTCTCCCGGCGTAATTCTGGTTACAGAAATCGTAATTCTCTTTTCAGAGGACAATAGCGTTGACTGTTCAGTCGTCGACAGTTGTACACACGTCGACGAGATTGGAGTCGTCGATGTCGACGCTGTAATCCTCCGTCTATGCCGTGGTACTCGTCGGTGCCTTAGTCGTCGGCAAACATCCCGTCGACGCTGATGAACCTGCAGTCGACCCTTCTTTCTTAGACGACGATTCCCCGAAACCAATTTCAATTTCGACTTAGATTTCTTCGTCGACGGAAACTCCTCAGTCAACGTCTTCGTCGTCGAGGACTTAGAAGACTGGGAAGAGGGTTTCTTGAAGGCTGAGGTAGTCTTCTCACCCTTGGAAGGCGTAGCTGGTCCTACCCTCTCCTTTTCACCTCGGTGAGGAGATTTGCTGGGAGCCTGTCTCTCAGACTCACTGGGGGTCTTTTTTGAGGCCTTAGTAGAACGATCCACAGAAGGAGAAGGGGAACCCCTACCCCTCTTCACTGACCTTCTTGATGCTGCATCCTCACTGTCACTAGAGACAGTATCCTTCCTGGATTTCAGCTTCTGGAGCCATGTCAGAAGCCTACCCTCACGGTCCCGGAGGGTCTTGGTCGAAAAGGTGCGACAGATCTTACAGTCCGCAGCCTTGTTGTCAGGATAGAGGCAGTAGATGCAGTCTTTGTGCTTATCCTCCACAAAAAGCCTTTTCTTGCCACAGGTGGAACATGGCTTGAAAAGGGCCTTTTTCTTCTCCTTGTCAGACATCCTGGAAGGCAGCTAACAATCCTGAAGTGAATCTGAAGAAAAAATCCTGAAGAAATTCCTTGAAGAGTAGAAGTTGAGCAGAGCTCAAAGGAGACTCCCTAAGCACAACGTGCGGTAGAAAATCTGAGGCTCTGAGGTTCCTTCAGGAGGTTTCTAAGGGGTGAGGCGCTTCCGATTGGCTGATGCCGGAGTTTGGTTTCTTTTACAAAAAGAGGGTGATATGCTACAAAAGGGAATGAGGCCTAGGCCTTTTCCTTTCTCTTTTGTGCCTACAGCTATGGTACTTTTGTTACCGAGACTCTCATTCCGACGACATGGAATGATACAAAAGCATGGGAATCTATGAAAGTTCCAATACTAAGGCAATGTGCAATTACTAGTATCAATATGGGCGCGTGATATGGAGAACAACCCCTCACCCACACCTAAATAAACACCTTACAGCGAAAAAGCACATTTCACAAACAGTTCTTAAGAGCTAAAACATATCCCTCTTGGACAGGAGAGAGCCATCCCCTTGTTACAACAACCATTAAAAATGTACTACAGAATAATCACTAAATAGAACTTGACACACATCTTCCATTTTTAAACTGCTGAATTCCCACTTCTGGAAATGGACAAGACATGAGAGGTGCTTACCTTAAGCATTGTGTCTAGAGTAGCACCATCTCCATGCTTTAAAACAGTCACATACACCTACAGAAATTAAGAAAAGAATGATAAAGTGCTAAATAAATGTTTAATGCACACTAGAAAGTGAGATACATTTGAAGAAATGAAAGATCTCAATGTAGAATACACTGCAGAAGTAACAAACCATGCTACAGGTGATACCCCAGCATTTATGTACATACATAGATCACTTATTACAAAAGATAGGTAGACACCCACCGCACTTCTGAGGTCAGCAGGAAGAACTTGCTTTCCATCTACATGGTCCTTAAAACGGCGCCGTGCCTCATCAATTGTTGGTTTGTGTCCTGCTTTTCCCAGCTTACCTAGGACTAGACCTCTCAATAGTGCATCCAGGTGTCCTATAGTAAATGAAAATGAAAAATACACACGCTGAAAGATGGGTCACTTTCCCAATTAAAAAGTAATAGTAATTCACTGTCTAACCAAAGACTGGTAGTAATTTAGAACTTTCTGTAATATTTACGTAAACTGGCTGCAGTGCTGTGTACAATAATAAGTGGCTGGCCAAAGCTTTTGCTCAGAAGCCCGCGGTCAGACCTACCCAGCCATATGGGTGTCATACACCATGTCGGTATAGTCTTGAGTCTATTTCATGCCTCTTTCATCCACCACCAGAAATGCATGACCCTTCATCTCACTTTTGCAGGTTTGTTTTCATTTGCGCTTTTTATCTTTGTCAGTGTTTTTCTTTCTCATCATCCTTTCTTCCCCCTTTTTTGTTTTTCTCTCTCTTGCTCTGAAACAGAGTCTGGTGAGGAAAAATAAGTGCCAGTGCCCAAAATGTAAAGTACTAGTAAACCCCACCTGCAAACACAGGCTTAAATTAAGCACTGCACCCCTGCACTGCTTTGTCCCACCATGAAGCCCAAGTTACATTTATATAGAATAAACACAGCAAATGTTTTGCCTGTAAATCACAATTTCCTTTAATAGCACTATTTGAAAGAAGCCATCAAAGCAAGACAAAGAAACAAGTTGCCTACCTCTTGTAACACTCTTTCTGGAGTAAACTCTGTTTAACTGCAGATTATTCATCATTAGAATATACCCAGGTGCCAGACTGAATATTGAGGGTTATTCTAGTTATGTTACCGTGCACTGCTAGGTGGCACTCTGACTTCATACATCCACAATTGACTTAACCAGTATATACGCAGCACCTCTGCACATTGATGTCACTTTATTGCATCTTTCTCCTTGGACATAGAGCGCAGAACTATTGTTTGAGACAGTTTATGACGAATCTCTGTCTTTGGACCTTTAAAATGTAGAAGCGCCTAGCCCATAGAAGATGGCTGGCAGGGAGTACTCGGAGGTTAGACTATCCACCAAAAAGAGCATTGCTAAAACTTAACTGCAAATTCCTCACCTTTTCAAAAATGTCATAGTAGTATCTCCCAGAGAGGAAGATCTGGCAAGTGGACTCAGACCAAAAAGTCCTGCAGAACTGAGTAGGAAAAGCAACCTTCAGTGGTGCTTCGTGACTTTATGTAATGATGCCCATATTGTAGCCTGGCAGATTTTTAGAACAGGCAACGCTTTGTGCTACACTCACTGTAGCAGCCGTCAGGGGGCTTCCTTTCTGGCAAGTGTGTAGCAGATTTTAAAACAAAGATCAACCCATTTTGACAAGAATGCTCCTTAACCCCCATGCCCTTCTTTGCACCAGAAAATCCTACTTGGTGGACCTTTGTGCAGTCAAAGTAAAAACGCAGAATTCGGGTCTAGGAGATTGAAGCTTCCCCTTCTCTTTCAAAGGGAGATGTTGGACAAACAACATTGACACAGTGAACAACTGGTCACTGTGGAAAGGAGTCACAACCTTAGGTAGGAAGGATGCCTAGAAAGGAGGACCCCTCAGCAACAATTTGTCCTGACAAATGGTGGTGTAAGCTCATCTATTACGAAATTACCGAAAGTAAAGGACTCAAGTATGTTTCGTCAGGGGGTGGGAACACCTGGTAAGTGTGTTCATGAAGCCCTCACCCACCAACCTAGTTGGTGGCAAGTTGGTGGCTGAGTGTGCAGTTCACTGCACACTCAGCAACATACCTGCTCCGCTGTAATCAGGCGTCGAAGCACACCCGGGACACGCTAGGTGTCACTGGGTGGGCCAGATGATGAAGCATGCCACCAACTAGGTTGGTGGGTGAGGGCTTCATGAACACACTTACCAGGTGTTCCCACCCCCTGACGAAACATACTTGAGTCCTTTACTTTCGGTAATTTCGTAATAGATGAGCTAGTCTCCTTTTGATTAATCATATATAAACCCCGGGGATACGGACTAGCTTTCTGGTCCTCTCTCTCTCTTGATACGCATTCAAATGGTGGTGTAAGGCAGTGGCACTGAAAGAGCCTGAAGTTAACATGAGCATCGTGATGAAATGATGGCAATGAGGAAGACAGTTTTAGGTGTCAAATGCCTCAGAGCATATATGCATCGGCTTGAAGTACACACAAATGAGAAACGTCAAGACCAAGTTCAGATATCACAGTTGCATAAACTGTTTAGAGGAAAAACTTTCGTAGAGTCAACCACAAGGCTTTGCAGGGCTAAACAACAAAAGGATACCAGTTTAGCTTGTAAGGGAAGGATTTTTGGGCACCATACGAAATGACAAATTTGCGCCAGCGCCCAGCATAGGTAAACTTAGTGAAAGGGCATCTGGCCGCACGGATGAAAATCGACCAACTTGGTCAGTAGGTTTGACATATTTAATTGTCATTGGTCAATCTCCATTTGAATTTTCTGTTCGGATGGGGAAATTGCTGAGCGGACGTCAAGAGCCCCAAAGATTGAGCTGTGTTACGACTATGATTGAATCATTCTAGCGTAGAGTAAACTGTTGTGTAATCTTGGTGCATCCTAGGTGGGCTCACTAAATCCATGAACATAGAATAGTCCGCCAATGTGTGGGGACCCCCAGAACACACACACACACAGACATGCACATACACACACATACATATATATTCATACACACATACATATATATTCATACACACAGACTCACACATATATACTGCACACAGGCGCACATGCATATACACAGGCGCGCTTGCATATACACAGGCGCGCTTGCATATACACAGGCGCATACACATACATGCAATATGCACACATACATACTTATACACATACATACACACATACATAAATCCATATATACACACAGACACATACATACATATAATATAGTATTGTAAATATTTTAAATACTGCGACTAGTGAATAGCATTCACTTTCTCTAACCCACGATGAACTATCATGATCATTGAAATGTATGTCTTTTCTTTTCATGTTAGAATTGCACATTAAAAGATGGCGATATATTTGCTATCCTGTTGTCCTTTCTTTATGTTCATGCCATACATACTGTGATTGAAGTAATGTGGTTTAAAAAGAATGGCGGCGTGTTCGCATTCGCAATTGCCAAAGGCTAAGAGCCGAAACGCGACTTGTCCGTGCTGGTTTGCCAAATAAAGAACTGTTGGCTTTGATAACCCCCCTGAGAGTGCTGTTTCTGGTTCGCATGAGAATGTGAAAGAAATGCGGTAGCAGCGATTTGTTCGGCGGGCTACACCCCCGCCTTGAAGAGCACCCACTCGAGAGTGCAGCAGGCTGGTGTTTGTTTGGAGCAATAATTGAATTTTTCCAGCTGCACCGTGATGTGAGAAATCGTGACCTATGTGGATTTAGAGGACCGTCAGAGACTGAGATACCGGGATTCCTTGTTTCCTGTTAAAGCGTCGGATGCTATCTGTGAACAACTACAGTCGACGTTCGGAAAATACATCTGATTCCGGTAAGCTGCGAACGAATCCTATCATTATCCATTGAAACGTGTCACATATCTTACCTCCATAGAGCGAAGGGGATTAGCACTCTTATTTGTGGAGCTGCGGCTGCAGCATTCTACGAACGAACTATGTTTTGCTAAACAGAACGCAAAGAAGCCGCGCTAGGCATGTTCAGAAAAAAGCAAAATGATAACGATACAAATAAAGCTGGTCCTAGTAATGGAAGTGTAAATGCCTCCAGCTTGAACACGAAATTGGAGCGCTTATATGAGCGCGAGATTCGAAAGTGGTGGGAGGCAACCTCATTACAGAACTATATTGAGGTAAACCGTGTACCAAGAGGGTTGAGAATTTATACCATACCTGCCTATGAAAACCCAGACCCTCTATTGTTAGATGCTTGGGCAGAACACATAGCGGACTCATGCAAAGGCATGTTAGTTATTCTGATACGATTTGCGTGGAGTGACCGCGATAAAGCACTAGCTCCTATAAAAGATTTGGAGGATGAATTACTAAAAGAACAGGACCAGGACAACTTAAAGGAAAAACGAGAGCAAATGAAAAAACGACAGAAAACATATGAGCAAAAAATTAAACAACACAAAGAAGATAAGTTCGACAGAGATGAAGACTACAGATTGGGCAGGGTACTAACATTTTCCAAAAAATACGACAATCCAAGGAAAGAGATCCAAAAAAAACAAACAGGCCCGCCACCTACAGTACCTGAAACCTCGGAATCAGAAGTTACACCGGACGAGGAATCGTATGAGGAGGGGCTGGGGGCTAACACTCCCTCCCATTTTTACGAGGAATTCAAAGTGATGAGAAAACAACAACTGGAAGGCGGCAGAGGGAAACCACCAGAACGAAGAGAGGGACGAGGAACACGAGGAGGAGGGGGAGGGGGGGGCAAAGATGTGGTAGGCTCACCCCCAATGACCCGCAGCAAAAAGACCAACAACAAAAGGAACTAAAATTGATAGATGATCTCACTATTATCAATTTAACTACTAAAACATTGACTAAAGAGGAAGAAACCATACTTAAACTAGGTCTTTCCTTTTGCCCACATAGAAAATTTGAATTTGCTCAAACTCGTATAGACTTGTTTAAGTTTGTGAGAAAGTTAAAACTGCACACATTTTTCAAACTAAGACCTGTTTCCGCAAAACCTATCAGGAAAGCTCGACAAGAAACAACGGAAGGCTTATTGTGTAAAGTTCTCAGTGGCATAATCACCATGGAAGAACTACGAACGGAGATTATGGAAGGAGAATGTTCCAATATAACAAATACACAAATGGTTTCTGCCATGGATGTCCAACTAAAAGGAGGTACCAGCTCTTTCAAACCGGCTTCTGTTTTCATGCCTCCAACTATGACTGATGCGATTGATATTTTTTCTGAAGCAGTGATTAAAGATTTGATCAGATTAAGACATGATGTTCAGTATAGGAAGAACAATACCACAAACTTCAATCAACAACAACAATTGGCCTTCAATAAACTCTGTGATGACTCTTCCCTTGTATGCAAACCTTCTGACAAGGGGGGTAATAATGTACTTATGACAAAAATACAATATGAAATGGAGGCCCATCGACAACTAAGTGATACTACATGTTCTCAAAATCACTAATTCTGATTATCAAAACAGCATCAGAGATTTTCATGATATAATTGTCAAATGGTATGATAAAGACATGTTGAAGAGTGACGAATTTCTATTTCTACGTTGTTTAAATCCCATTACACCGACTTTTTATCACCTTCCAAAGGTACATAAAGATAATCTCAATCCTCCAGGACGTCCCATTGTGGCTTCATTGGGGGGGCTCACCGAACATCTTTCTATGTACATTGACTCGTTTTTATTTCCATTTGTAATTGCTTTAAAATCCTATCTCAAGGACACCACACATTTTTTGAATTTGATGGGTGACTTTGTCTGGCAAACAGGATATTGTATGATGGTGATGGATATCACTAGTTTATACACGAGTATCGCACACACTGACGGGTTGAGGGCTATACAGAGTTTTCTACTAACTAGAGAAATAGAGTACTTTGAACACAATAAGATGCTCTTATTATTCTTGACTTTCAGCCTCAACAACAACATATGTCTTTAATGGACAGCTGTATAGACAAATGTCAGGTGTGGCTATGGGTTCCTGTTCCTCCCCCAGCTATGCTAATCTCTGCGTTGGCTGGTGGGAGGAACAGATAGCCTGGAATAATAGCAATGCAATATGGAATCAGAAGATCAAAGCGTGGCATCGTTATATTGACGATCTTTTCATTATCTTTGAAGGGTCTATAGAAGAAGCGACTAAGTATGTTTATGTACTGAATGACAAAGTAAATCTAAAATTCAGTGGTGAAATTAGTGAATCCAATGTCAACTATCTAGATCTCACTATATATGTGGAAGAAGGACACCTACATACCAAATTATTTCGGAAAACTACGGCCGGTAATTGTACATTACACGCCACTATTAACCATCCGAAAAAACTAATCAAAAGCATCCCCTACGGAGAGCTTCTAAGGTTAAAAAGAAACAATACAACAGAAAGGGAATTTCAGGAATCTGCGAAACTCTGCTTAGATCGTTTCAGAGTTCGTGGATATAAAGAAGGAGTGCTTAAACAAGCTCCTAATAAAGTTAACAAACGACCTAGATCGGAATTGCTAAAACCAAGAGACTAAGGTGAAAGATCAGGGAACCTTTAGACTGATAACAACCTATTCTGAAAATTCGGAACAAGTTAGGAAGGTACTCAAAAAGAATTGGAACATCTTACTCACGGATAATACTATTAGAGAAGATTTACCACCTAATCCGTTAGTAACCTATCGTAAAGCCAGAGCCTTGAAAGATGACTTAGTACACAGTCACCACATGGTTAAACCCAATATCTCAAGTAAAATACCTTTAAACTGATTTTTTCCATGTGGTCGATGTAAGGCCTGCAAAATCAGCAAAAGGACCTTAACATATGCTATTCCAGGTCTTAAATTCCCCAAGAAAATAACCAAGTTTTTGACATGCACGACATTTTATGTCATTTATTGTTTGGTATGTCCCTGCGGTTTAAGATACATCGGTAGTACCATTAATCCTGTGAAGCTACGTATATTGGAGCACATGCGTGCTATCAATAATACCGATGAATCTTATCCCGTGGCTAGACATTTCAACAAATTACATGGGCACAACAGGGACCTGTTGGCCTATTTTTGTTTGGATAGTGTTCCACCCCTCCCACGAGGTGGAGACCGACTACAGAAATTACGGCGGTTAGCGTCACGCTATATTATAGATTTACAGAGTAAGAGTCCGTTGGGGCTCAATACACATGAGGAACTAGCAGTCCTTTTGGGATATTAATATTCTATATTGAGAGAGACTGTTTGGTTGGAAGATGTCGTTGAATATCATTTGCTCTTATTTTCTAAACATATGCTTGATGAACTGAAACTTTGAAAAATACATTGTTTTTCTTACACAGTAGGAGTTTTAATGGTTTAGCCCATCTGTGGGCGTTAATGAACTGTACAGGGGTTCAGCCCATCCAGGGCTTTAATATAGTATTGTAAATATTGTAAATACTGCGACTAGTGAATATCATTCGCTTTCTCTACCCCACGATGAACTATCATGATCATTGAAATGTATGTCTTTTTCTTTTCATGTTAGAATTGCACATTCAAAGATGGCGATGTATTTGCCATCCTGTTGTCCTTTCTTTATGTTCATGCCATACATACTGTGATTGAAGTAATGTGGTTTAAAAAGAATGGCGGCGCGTTCGAATTCGCAATTGACAAAGGCTAAGCGCCGAAACGCGTCTTGTCCGTGCTGGTTTGCCAAATAAAGAACGGTTGGCTTTGATAACCCCCCTGAGAATGCTGTTTCTGGTTCGCATGAGAATGTGAAAGAAATGCGGTAGCAGCGATTTGTTCGGCGGGTACACCCCCGCCTTGAAGAGCACCCGCTCGAGAGTGCAGCAGGCTGGTGTTTGTTTGGAGCAATAAAAAAAATAAAAAATAATATATATATACACAAATACATACACACATACAAGTTACTTATCTTCGGTAACAATCTGTAAGAAATATTAGTAGTGATAGATTACTTACCTTAGAATTACCCCCAGGCGTCAGACTGGTTCCAGTGCGTTTTCGTCAGCAGGTCCCCCGCGCGTCGGTAGGCGATGTTGTGCGGCTCCGCTTGAGTCGTTGGCGCCGGGATGACGACGCTGGAGCTACTCAGACGCACCCACATGCACGGACTTCAGTTCTGTACACGACTTCCCGAGCCAGGAACGCAGAGCCATGCAAGAAACTGACCACTGGTGCCATGAAACTAGGGCCCTGAAAGGGATGACCTTAACCCTATAAATCAGTTAGCAGAAAGGGGAGGATGGGTGGGGCGGTAAGGAATCTATCAGTACTATTGTTTCCTACAGATATATAGTTACCGAAGGTAAGTAACTTGTGCATCTGAAAGAAACATGTAGTGATAGATTCCTTACATTAGAACAGATACCCCAGCAATACCAACCCCGGTTGTGGGTCTGCAAACCAAGATCACACCAGAAAGACCTGGAGAACAGAACGGCCAAAGAAGCCGTCTCTCCAGTCTTGGCTGTCCAGGCAGTAATGCTTGGTAAACGTGTGCAGCGAGGCCCACGTAGCTGCCTGACAGATGTCATGCATGGGGAACTCCCCATCCCAAAGCAGTAGTGGCTGCTGTTGCCCTGGTGGAATAGGTGCGCAGTCCCACCTGAGGCTCCTCCTTAGCCAAAGAATAACAAGCCTTTATGCACAGAACGATGGTCCGCTTGTGCACGGCCCACCCTTTCTTGGCGCCCCAGCAGCCAACAAAGAGCTGGTCATCCACCCAGAACTGTTGTGTGCGATTCAGGTAGTAGGAGAGCACGTTTTGTGTTCAGACGGTGGAGCCTCTTGTGAAAAGTTGGCCTGGTATATAGTGTTCACTATTCTAGTGATCACCTTGCACCAGTCCAAACAACCCTTATGGTGATGGTTGTAAGTCAACCTTATAGACCAGCTATCCTAGTGGTAGCGTGGACAGAACAGTCTTAGGCTAAAAGACTCTTGAGGGCGTGTAAAGCCAGCTGTTTTACCATATGTAACCCCTTGAACATCAAATGAAAGGACACCACACGGGATATATATAAAATATATATGTATTTATTTACTAACACACTCCTCTGAACTCTTTATGAGGTCAGAGGCAAAAGCACATAAGTTACTCAGAAATACTTTAAATAGCACAATTTACAGTTAGGCCCTAGGGGCGCGTAAAACCAAATACTAAGTAAGTGGTATAAGAACCACGACTTGTGAAAAGGAAAGGCCTAGGGCATCGCTGGGGCTACACTATCTGAACCTGGGTTTAGATGTAGGAGGCCCACAGGCGGTGTGTGCAGTGTCTGTACACTCAGGCGAGAGTCAATAGAAAGTCAATGGGAACTTAAGAGTTAGAAAAAGAAGGATTTAGGACACTTCCGGTCTAGCTAGGAGGAAACAACTAAAAACCTAGAATAGTCAATACCCTTGGCAGCACCGAAGTACTCGCATTACCTCACCCACAGGAAGTGGGTGCATAGGTGTGAAGATGTGTCGGGTTTCGCCGTTGAAGCCTATGGAGCCTGTGAAGAAAGATGCTGCAGGCGACCAGGAGGAAGATGTCCGGGTGGATCGAGGATGAAGAGGACCTGAAAGCAGATGAGAAAGAGTCTGGGTCACTACCCAGTGACCGGGTAGAACCAGGAAGGAACCAGACTACGTCGAGGAGCAATCAGGTGCTGTCGTGAAGTTTGTCTCTTCAGCCACGCGGACCAGGAGGCGTCGAGGACGACCAGGTGCTGGAGGCGAGCTGTCCCACGAAGGTTCTCGCAGATGTAAGGGTCGACTGCAGGATTAGAGTCAAGAAGCCTCGGCAAAGGCAACCCACGCAGGATTCAAAGGCGGCTTCTGATGCAGACCAGCATCGTCTGAGGGGCCTCACCTTTGCAGGGAGGCTGGGGCCAGTCTGGAGCAACCAGAGCAGCGAGTTGGTTCAAAAGGATTGTGGTCACAGAGGCTACTAGCCAACGGGCCAGCAACCGGACAACGTGTCGAGCAGAAAACAAGCAGAAGGGCCCCTTGCAGGACTCTTGGAGTGTGGAGGGCTGATCTTCGGTGCAGGTGGAGCTCGGATTCGGGGCTTCTCAATCCCCAGTGCACAGCTTCGAGGATACCTCAGGAGCTGCGCAGGTAGCAAGTTGCAGGCTTTTCAAGATGTCCGGTCCCACGTGTCTCGTCGCCTCCACGGATCTCAGCTATGCTGCAGTCGTGAAGAGAGGGTCAGAGAGGTCTGGAAGTCTGGGTCTGGTCAGGCTCTGTGCTCTGGTCCCGGTGGAACGTCGACAAAGCAAGCCGTTGATTTGCTGGAAGGATGTATGACGTTACAACGCATGCTTTTACCACGCATGCTGTTACAACGCAAGTATTACAACGAAAACCTTTACAACCCATTACACTTGGGGGTGCTGGATAGTGAATAGTTTAATTTACTATTCCAACTCCAGTCCCCGTGGACACTAGGGAAGGTGTTGGATAGTAAATTAAAACTATTCCTTATCCTAGAGCGCCCCCCCCAGTGTAATGCGTTGTAATGGTTTTCGTTGTAATACATGCGTTGTAACAGCACTGCGTGGTAAAAGTTGCGTTGTAAAGGTTGCATACCTTTGCTGGATGGTGCCTGGCTGCCCAGGGTGGTCACTTCTTGGCCATAAGGGAGATTCTTCAGTCTTCAGCAGAACGTCGAAGGTCCAGAGTTTCGTGTCAAGTTTCAGTTCAGGATCTAATCTAAAGTCCAAGGACACAGCTCCTACCTTTATACAGCTAAAATGGGCTGGATTAGTTCCTAGGTCCCTCCTAAGGGTGGGACCAGGAAGGAGGGTGGTTACACCCCCTTTCCTTTGTCCATTTTCGCGCCAGAGCTGGGGCTTGAGTGCCCCAGCAACTGGTTTGAACCGGGGTATGCCTGAAGGACCTAGTGTGCCTCAGGCAGTGTCTCAATCTATTTAGCCCTCCCTGTCCCAATACAGTCCTATCTGGGGTGGTGCTCGCACCTCTCCAGGCAGGAAACCTATTGTTTAAACCTCCGTGACTGGAAGGACTCCCAGCAGCAGGAGGTCAGACTTGTTTCTGTGGCAGCAGTGTCCATTTTGTGACACTGGGGCTCTGGTTAACTTTAACCGGGATAGTCAGCAACAACATGTCTTCTCCCTCTAGAAGGGTTGAATGCTACCCCCGCCGCCAGAATTGGCAAGCGGGTAGTATTCCAAAACGTATGATACCTTAAACAACATGTTTAGATAAAGCCAAACCAAAGTTAGCATTTAACCGCGAGGATTATAATGCACTTAAGAGTATATGGTGTGGCGATATCATAGAACAGCTATAAGGACATGGTTCCGAAAGCTGCAGACAGGCTCAGCTCATGCTAGAGCACCATCTCACACATAACCAAGCACTCTGCCTCCAGGATTGTTAAGGCCTGCCATAGGAGTGACTTATAGGTTACTATGTGTCTATATGTAAGTAGGTATAGGAATACTATACCTAAGCAAGGGGGTGATTACACGACCTTGCCCCTGCTGAGTGATCAGCCATTGGTGTCTATTTGAGTGGCCAGCCAGGGGTGGCATAATACATGCTGCAGCCCCTGGTGGGCCTTGGTTACACCTATGCCCTGAGTACCTAGGGTACAATTCTACAGGGGCTGACTAGGTACATACACAATTGGGAATTGATTCACCTTGAGTACATGGTTTGAATTTAGAGAAAGTGCATCTGGGCTGTGGGTCCGATTAGCAGGCCCACAGCCACATTTAAGTCGAAAACCAGTAAAGCAAATGCAAAAAGTGGGGGTGACCATAGGAAGCAGACCCTACTCTCCTACACCTCTCTTCCTCTTTTGAGGGATGCGGAGGCGGAAAGAAGGTGGGAAAAGTGATGGTCTGCCCGGTGTTTAAGGCAGTGACCACCATTGGCAGAAAAGATGGAGTCCTTAGAACAACTTTGTCCGAAAGGACAGAGGGAAAAGGAGGTTTAGAAGAAAGAGCCTGGAGCTCACTCACTCTTCTGGCAGAAGTGATGGCAACCAGGAAAGAAGTCTTTAGAGTGAGAAGACGAAGAGGACAGTTGTGAAGTGGCTCAAAAAGAGCACACATCAGATAAGTCAGAACTAGATTCAAGTCCCACTGAGGGATCACGAAAGGGACAGGAGGGAACATGTGCCTGATGCCTTTCAATAATCTATTTACAACAGGGGACTTGAAAAGGGAAGGCTGATCTGGAAGCCTTAAAAAGGCTGAAATGGCCTAGAGATAGCCCTTGATAGTGCTCAGAGCAGAGCCCTGCTGGGACAAAGGTAGAAGAAAAAGAAGGACCTCTGCTCGGGAGGATAAACCCGAAACTGTGCCGAGTCCAGAACCGCTCAGATGAAGAGGAGCTTCTGGGAGGGACTCAGGTGTGACTTCGGCACGTTGAAGGAGAACCCCAGCGAATGCAGGAGGTCGGCCGTAGTCTGGAGGTGGGAGACGACTGTTTGGGGCGAGCCCGCCTTCAACAACCACGCGTCGAGACAGGGGAAGACTGGAACCCCTGATCTGAGTAGATGAGCTGCGACCACCGCCATCACTTTCGTCCACACCCGAGGGGCACTGGTGAGGCCGAAGGGGAGCATGGTAACCTGAAAGTGCTCGTGGCCCACCGTGAACCGCAGGTAACGCCAATGGGCCGGCAGGACGGGAATATGGAAATAAGCGTCCTGTGCTAGTCTAGGGCAGACAGAACCGGAGCCAAAGTCAGCATCTTGAACTTCTCCTTCCGGAGGAAGCCGTTGATGCTCCTGAAGTCCAAGATAGGGTGCAAGCCCCCTTTGCCCTTCTTGGGAACCAAAAAGTAGTGGGAGTAACAACCCCGTCCTACTTCTGGGCCAGTAACGCGCTCGATGGCTCCCTTGGCCAAGAGAACCAGAACTTCCTCCTGCAGAGGTTGCAAGTGATCCCCTGACATGCGGTGGTACTGCGGTGGCATGGCTGGAGGGCTCGTCTCGAAGGGGAGGGAGTTGCCCCTTCGGACGATTTGCAGCACCCACCTGTCCAAAGTGATGGTGCGCCATTGGAGCAGGTGAAGGCGAACTCTGCCTCTCACTGGTGTGGAATGGGCCTGAAAGCTCGGATTAGGAAGGCTTTGGGGCAGATGCTGCGAGAGCAGATGTGGACTGACCGGCTCTCTAACCCCCCCCGGTTCCGCCATGGCAAAATGCACGTCCGCGACTGCGTGGAGTTTGGTTCTGCGACCTGTGGCTGGACGAACGTGCGGGGGCGTCACTTCCGTGGCCACGAAAGGCTGAAGTTTGCTGTCGCTGGGCCAACAGGCCCAAGGACTTGGCCTTAGCCCTGGAGTCCTTAAAGCGCACCAGCGCACTGTCTGCCTTGTCGCCAAAGAGGAGACGGCCATCAAAAGGCATGTCCATGAAAGTGCTCTGGATATCCCCTGAAAAGTTGGTGGACCTCAGCCAGGCGTGACGACGAACTGCCACAGTCGTTGCAATCGCTCTATCAAGCGAGTCTGTGGTGTCAAGTCCATATCGAATGGAGTACCGTGCTGCATATCGCCCCTCAGCAAGAGCCTGAGAGAGCCGTGTCTTGGCCTCCTCCGGACACTGGGGCAGCACGTCTGCCACCGTATCCCACAGAGAGTGGGTGTAACGGCCCAAAAGGCATGCTGTATTAATGGACCACAGTACTAGACTGACAGAGGAAAACAGTTTCTTGCCAAACTGTTCCAGCCTTTTGGATTCCTGGTCCGGGGGTGCGGTAGGGAATGCGGTTTGGGACGTGGAGGCCTGGATAACCAGACTCTTTGGGGTGGGTGGACAGAAAGCAGGGGTCGTCCTAAGCTGGGCTGTTGTGCCGGGCCACGTTCAGATCCACAGGAGGAACTGTGGTGGGCTTAGACCAAGTGCCCATCAGAACATCAGTGATGGCCTCATTAAAATGCAGCAGTCTCTGAAGAGCTTACTGGCGGTTGAAGCACCTCAGTGAGGAGGTTAGTACTCACGGCCGCTGCAGGGTTCTCAAGGCCCAAGGCCTTGGCCGCCTTGCGCAGCACCAAAGCATAAGATGCTCCCTCCTCCATAACCCTGGAAGGAGGAGAGAGAAAACCAGTGTCAGGCGAAGTGTCTAGACCACTGGCCTCCCTAGCTCATTTGCCTAGTCCTGATTCAACTGGCACTGCTGTGTCAGAGGGTCCTCAGACCCCTCCTAGTCCTCCCCTTCATCTGTGTCCTGATAAACAAGCAAAATTAATAGAGCCGGGGAATAGGTGAACAGCTCACCAGTCGGGGTCGGAGATGGCGCAGAGCGGGGCCGTTCCGACACCGAGCCGAGCTCGGCTGAAACCAGCGGCGGCGTCGCAAGGTCAACTGGCGTCGACCGGGATCCAGGCCTGGATCCAAGTCACTGGCGGCGCAGAGTCCGAAGCTGCCGGCAACAAAGGGGTAGGACCCCCAGTTGGACCCCAGGGCCCTAAGGCGAGCCGGCGGGCCTCGACGGCGTTAAGAGTCCTCATGGTCACGAGGAAGTCTCTGATCTGCTCCGGAGTCGCATTGAGTCCAGGGACCGGAGGGTGTGGGGCTGGATGCGACTGCGTGGGCCCCGCTAGAGCCGCGTGGGAGGTGCCACCCAAACCCTCGGCCGAGTCGCATGAGGGGAAATCTAAGAACGACTAGGCTTCTTTTACTTCTTTTTGCCATGCCTCGATTTACCCGGGTGCAAGGACTTCGATCCGGACTGCCGGTGCTGAAGTAGCTTACGGGAACGCTCCTGCCTAGCCTTCGACGTCAAGGCCCTGCAGTCGGGGCACTTTGCATCGTGGTCGACCCCCAAGCATTTGAGACACCGGCGGGAGGGGCGGTAATCGACATCAGTTGGAGACCAGCGTCACACGGCTTGAGAGGAGTAGTTTCTGTCCTGTAACTCCAGTTCTGTAGTAGGGGTATCTGTTATAGTCGTAATCTAGTGAATAGTCCCGCCCATGTGCGTGGACCACGGCAATCAAAAATAATCTCTTAAGTTGTCAAATCATGCAGAAACTGCAAAGACACTTGAGAGAGAATTTAATGACAAATAATTCAGCCTATATCCACAGGCTACACTGTCCAGTACTTCAACTAGAAATTCCACCAAACACCACACACAACACAGCCTGCCCAGTTTCTACCATGGAAAAACTTGCCTCCACCAGTAAAAGACTCTGGAATGATAGAGAGGAAGGCATGGACAGACAAGCCCCATAGGCTGCCATTATGTGGCTTAAATAGGATACTGTGCCTTTAAGAGAACTCACCAGAACTTTCTCCCAGTATCCCAGAATGCATAGCAGGTCCCTCTTACTTTCAGTTCTTTTTGAAGGCGTAGCACGCCAGACCTGTAGCATTCCTTACTTGAAGAATTATCTCCACCGGGGAGGAGGGAGGGCGCTTATGACTATAACAGAAATACCCGTACTACAGAACTGGAGTTACAGGACAGAAACTACTCCTTCTGTAGTAGGGGATCTCTGTGTATAGTCATAATCTAGTGAATATAATGGCAAGCCCATCCCCACACCAAAGCGGCGGTGGAGAAAGAAATTAACACCACTATTGTGCGAACAAATTCTGCAGCGAAGCCTGTCCAACCTGAGCATCTGCCCTGGCATCAGTGTCCAGACAGTAATGCTTAGCAAAGGTATGAACCGACTTCCAAGTGGCTGCTTTGCAGATTTCAGCAATAGGCGCGTTACGGAGCAAGGCTGTCGTGGCAGCTTTGCCCCTGGTGGAATGAGCCTTAGGCTTACCTCCTAAGGTCTTATTAGCTTTTTGGTAACACAATTGTATGAGGGACACAATCCACCTAGAAATGGACTGCTTAGAGGTAGCAAGACCCGTCCTGACTGATCCATAATTGATAAACAACTGGTCAGAACTACGAATATCTTTGGTTTTATCCACATAAAATTTCAACACCCTCCTAACATCCAGGGAATGGAGAGACCTTTCCGCTGGAGATGAAGGACTCTGAAAAAACGTAGGCAAAGTAATGGTCTGGTTGACATGAAAATCAGAAATAACCTTGGGAAGAAATTTAGGGTGAGTACGCATAACAACCTTAGCAGCATGAAATACAGTATAAGGTTCTTGGCAACACAACGCCTGAATTTCACTCACCCTGCGGGCCGATGTAATGGCCACGAGGAACGCCGCCTTCCAGGACAGGTGCTGCAACGAAGCCTTATGAATAGGTTCAAAAGGCTCCTTCATCAACCTGGACAGCACCACATTCAGTTCCCATGAAGGCGAAGGAAGCCTGACAGGAGGGAATACTTTCTTCAAGCCTTCCAGAAAACCTTTGATCACAGGGATCTGGAAGAAGGAAGTCTGTGAAAGGCATTTCCTGTAGGCAGTCAATGCAGCGAGATGAACCTTAATGGAATGAACATTAAGTCCAGACTGCGCCAAATGTAGAAGGTAAGGAAGGATGACATCTTCCTTGCACGTTGTCGGGCCATGGTTCTTAGACTGGCACCAGATACAGAACCTCTTCCACTTGTAAGCATAGGAAGTCCGAGTGGAAGGTCTCTTAGACTCCTTCAGTATGTCCATGCAATCTTCGGGCAGATTCAGATGGCCATATTGCACTATCTCAGGAGCCATGCCGCCAAACTCAAAGACGAGAGGTTGGGGTGTAACATCTGTCCCCCGAACTTCGTGAGAAGGTCTGGCCTTCACGGCAGCCGAATGTGAGGAAGGAGAGACCGGTGAAGCAGGTCCGTGAACCACCACTGTCTGGGCCATTCCGGGGCAATGAGTATCATCCAAGCCCTGGACCGGGCCAGCTTGATGAGCACCGCCGGAATCAGGGGAATGGGTGGAAAAGCGTACAGAAAGCTGTTCGACCAGTTGATCCATAACGCATTCCCCAGCGTTCCCTGCTGGTAGTACCTGGAGGCGAAGTCTCTGCATTTGCTGTTTTCAGCGGTGGCGAACAGATCTACGTCTGGAGTTCCCCACCTTGCGAAGACTTCTCCTAGTACTTCGTCGTGGATGACCCATTCGTGGTTTTCCTGAACCAGTCTGCTCAGTGCGTCTGCCTGAACATTCTGCACACCTGGCAGATGGGTAGCCGTTATTGTCAGTCCTCTGGCTAGGAGCCAGTGCCAGATCGTCTGTGCCTCCTGCGACAGCGTGCGTGATCTTGAGCCCCCCTGCTTGTTGAGGTAATACATCATGGTGGTATTGTCCGTCTGTACAAGCAGAGAGTTGGTATGGAAAGACGGAAGAAAGGCCTTCAGTGCCAAGTGAACAGCTCTGAGTTCCAGGAAATTGTTGTGATACGTGGCCTCCATCCGGGACCACGTTCCTTCAATCTGTAGGTTTCCGGAGTGCGCTCCCCACCCCAGGAGAGAAGCATCCGTCACGACAGTCTGCGTGGGAATGTCCTTGTGGAAGGGAACCCCTCGGAGGAGATTCTCCGCTGAACACCACCACTTCAGAGACTGAAGAGCATGCAGAGACAGTCGTATCTTGTCGTCCCAAGATCCTTTCCTCTGATCCCACTGGTCTTCCAAGCACTCCTGCAGCGGTCTCATGTGCAGCCGTGCGTGTGGCGTTAGGAAGATACAGGAGGCCATCGATCCCAGTAGAGAAGACAACGTCCTCACTGTTGTAGATGGAGTCCTCATAAGAGCCTGAGCCTTCCGAAGGAGTGATAATCGTCACACCTCCGAAGGAGACACGCTTGCTGACAGCGTATTGATGGAGGCTCCCAAGTACTGTATGCATTGGACTTGAGTCGGGACAGACTTGGACATGTTGATATGCAACCCCAGCTTGTTCAAGAGAACGCACGTCGTCTGGAAGTGTGCTCTCGCTTCCGAGAAGGAGGATGCCTTGATCAACCAATCGTCCAGGTACGGGTAGACAAACACTTTGTTCTTCCGTAGGTGTGCTGCTACCACCGCCATGCACTTCGAGAATGTTCTCGGCGCAGACTTTAGTCCGAATGGGAGTACTGTGTATTGATAATGATTGGCGCCGACTTGGAACCGCAGGAACTTCCTGTGTTTGTGTGCAATGGGCACATTGAAGCACGCATCCTGTAGGTCTATAGCACATAGACAGTCTCCTTGTTGCAACTGAAGATAAATCTGATGCAACAGCATGCAAAACTTTTCCCTGCAAATCCATCTGTTTGCCTGTCCAGAATGGGCCTGAACTCGTTCTTGTCCTTCTTGCGAACCAGGAAGAACCGGGAGTACAGACCTCTTCCTCTCTGAGACAGAGGTACGTCTTCTAACGACCTTTTCCTTAACAGGATATCTGCCTCCGCCTGAAGCTCGCGCAGCTGAAACTGCGAGCTGACCGGTGGAATTGCTGGAGGCGGGCTGGTGAACCGAAGACTGTATCCATTGCAAACAATATTCAGCACCCACTTGTCCTGAGTAATTGAAATGCTTCCCCCTACCGGAGTGGGTACCAGATCCGGGGGAAGTAAGTGCTCAGGGCCTAGACCCGGCCGGGCCTTTGGTCGCTGGAGCCGACTGTTGGCCTCATCTGCCCTTCTGGCGTTTCTGGAACGGCTTACGGAACTGTTGATGTTGCTGTGACTGTCCCGAAGGTTGGCCACGTCTTCTGCCCTGCCCACCGAACCGCCGTTGGAATGGGCGGTACGATTTCTTCGCTTCTTTGGGCTTTTCCAGGCCCACAGCTGTGAACGTTTCGGCCTACGCCTTCATGCGGGCCAGTTCGTCATCCGCATGTTTCCCAAAAAGGGTCTCGCCAGAGAATGGAAGGTTGGCTACCATTTGCTGTGCGTCCGGTTTTAGTGACGTAAGGCGGAGCCAAGCGTGACGGCGCTGGTTAACTCCATGGCAAAAACCATGTGCCGCTAATAGGGATGATAGACAACAATTGGTCCTCGACATAAATTTATCATTGAGAAAGATCATAGTATTTAATCAAGTTGATTAACTCCACATCGCGACTGAATCTATCGTCTTAATAGTATAGAAGATACTAGCCCACAGCTTCAAAAATCATTTACAGCAGATGCCCATAAATCAATAAAACCAAAAAGAGGGATCCAATTAGGATAGTTAATGTAATGTACCATATATCAACGTATAGAGGATCAATGCAACTATATACATATATTTACACAAATCATAAAGTAAAAAACAGTTTCTTAAAAAAGGAGAACGTGCACAGAGAAAGATAAAGTGTGTGCTCAAGTGAATGATCAAGAAAGATCAGAAAGAACAGTGTGGGTCATTTTTATACAAAGAAAAACATTGAGCCTGTCCTACGTAATGCTTGTAAAAAATACTTCTTTTTTACTTGCAGAATGCTATTTACAATTCCTTGGACCTTAACTTGAACCACTGGCAATAAGATCGCCAGAAAAAGGAATGGGGGTGGTGAGGAAAATTAAATTTTATGGTCAAGTTATGTTCCCTAACGTGTACCCCACCGTCTCCATGTACCAGCTTAAAGTGCATGTAACTTCCCTCCTGTGCCAGCTATGAAGACGCAAATACATTTGCGTCCAACGTTAACATGTCCTCTTTCAGACCCGCCATGAACGGGTTGAATATTTAGTTTCTAAGTATGCCATGCCAACGTCTTTTTGTGGTGTACTTTACACTTTTTTCAGCTCTGGCGAAGTAGGCCCTGAATTCTGCCATCGAGCCTTTTTCCTGCCTTCTGACTCTGAAAGCCTCAGCCCAGGCTGCCTCTGTACCCGTGACCTCTGCCTTACTTCCAGCGCGGCTCACCGCGCTAGCTCAGCCTGCTGCCTGCCAAGACTGAATTCAACCTTCGAATTATCTGTTCCGCTCCTCGAAAATGCATTCCTGCCTACTAGTTTAAGTAAACATCCCCCCAGCTGCAGAGCAAAGGGCCCGGCCTCACTGTCTCCGTGCAAGTAATTCATAGCCTCTGTTACCATGTTACCATGGAAGGCCCATGCCCCCACGCTTCTCATGCAGACACTTAGGCGCTTATACACGCACTCACAGTCAGTATAGAATAGCTTCTGCCCCAGAGACCTTTTCCGTCCAGATAACTTAGTTCCTAAACATCAGATACCAGATATGATAGAAGCACAAGTTGATCTGACATGCCAGACTTCTGTCTCCTTCCGTCAGTGTAAATGTCAAGTCCCCTGCACCCTCCAGCTTCACGTCAATCACATGTCATGCAGCTGCGCGCGCATCCAGGCCTCAGATTTCTGCTGACATTGCAAGATTCTGCTTATTGTTGCCACCCACTTATGACACCTACCTGTGACGTTTCTAGCACACACCTCTATGTTCACGCCTAGTTCACGCCTTCTAATTACGTATCATTACCACGTGTGTGTTTTATCTTGTTTCTCTCAGCTGTTACGCCTACTGTATTGGTTTCTATAATCCGTTTTAAGTATATAAGCTATGTATTGTCAATAAAATATTGCTCTATCCCTTCCTACACCCCAGTGGTGGTAGGAATATGATATCCGGTCAGACCATTCCTTTTTAAGGAATAAAACCCCTAAGAACTCTAACACCACGGACTCTGCGTCTTTCTTCCCGATTGAGTTATTATTGATTAAGTACTTACCTGCATAGAAATTAAGACAGTAAATCAAATATTTACCACATTATTCTGGCGCCCGAATAGGGACCCCTCCCCCACCCCACGCGCCGGTTGGTGCGTTGCAAACTCTGTCCCCTGCCATCAGTTAGACGGAAACTACGCGTACCGGCAGGATTTCCTGTATCTCCCTCTGGCCCACGGAGGTGACGAAGACTGCAATCAGCACCCAGACGAGGCGGTGAGGAGTGCGGAGGATCCCGACCAGAGCCTAGCCGAAAGAAGCAAGGTCTGAGGTGTCAAGAGGCCCACCAGTTTCCGAAGTATCTACGTGCCGAGTCGAGTCGAGTCCGGTCCAGTCCAGTCAAGTTTTCCGAGGCCTTCTGTTTCCGTGCTTCCCGGTGAGTACCATTGCTGGGATGTATCTAGACGGGTGCATTATTATGTATCCGGTAAAGACGGGTTTGGGTACACAAATTCGGTCTGCACTGTTTTAGACCGTGTATCTGTACTGTTTAGCAGTATATCCGATTATTCAAGTTCTTGCACTGTTCTCAGCAGTGTATCTGTACTGTTTAGCAGTATATCCGACTATTCAAGTTCTTGCACTGTTCTCAGCAGTGTATCTGTACTGTTTAGCAGTACATCCAGTATAGGGGGTAGTCATATATGTTTCAAATGTCTTTTCATGTGATTAATGTCGTGGTAGGAGTGACTGTTTTTTAATGTGCATTATTGTGTTCTTGTGTAACTAGTTGTGTCTAGAGTTAAGCAGCAAGGATTGAGCATTCCGTACTAAGTAAACAAGATGCCGTTTTTCAATAAGTTAAAGCAGATACGAACTAGGAAAGGGATACTAGAGGAAGAAATTCCTATCCCCCCTAGGGACACGCCCGGAAATTTCATGTACCATAAACATGGCATAGACGCCATATTGTATCTAGATTTATGGGCCGATTATACTAAGCATCTAGACGAGAGACACAGATGGCCCGTTACAGGAACATGGGATGCCGAGTGCATCATGAAGGTAGAAGAAGCATTATGGAAAAAGAAAGCTAGACAATCGCAGAAAGACGCCATAGAATTTTGGCGTAAAGAATCACATAAACGTACTGAAAAAGCACTCCGTAGAGAAGACAGACATAGAGAAGAGTCAGATAAAGCCCGAGAAAATGAATTAGTTACTGAAGGGATTCGAGTAAAATCAGAACAAGTAGACCGCGCACGAAACAACCTCGTAAATGGCATGTATCTTGTGGCCGAGGGTTCGCCTGAAGCCACTTCAGAAATGCCGAAAAATCTGCCGCCACCATTGGTTCCAACTAAAGTAACTCACAGGACCACTAAAGACATATTTCTGAATTCCTATCTAGAGGATGTAGCTCCCGCTTACACCAATCTACCTGTCCGCGTCCCGCCTACTGATGGTGACGGAGGTGGCAACCCGCCTCCAGACCATATCCCGCCATTACCGCAACAAGGTTCCCCCGTCCGACAGACTGTTCCTCCACCTCCACCACTTCCCACACCTAAAATTAATATACCAAATCCGCTTGCGATAGATCCTACTAAAAGACAAGTTCAAGTACAGATACAGACTCCACAGAGAGATAATGCTCAAGCCTCAGCCTCAGGAGGTGCGACCGGGGGTTACCAGACCCCGCCAGCAACACACAGATTACACCTTAGGGACATGCAGAAGCCCTTTACATTCCAATCACCCCGTCTAGACCCACTCAAAGAACCGCTTCAAGTTTGCAGATACGATCCAGTACCCGGTAAAGACGATAGGATGTTTATAGCATCACTACGCTTACGACAAGCTACAGATTACCTACTGTATTTCTCAGGAATGAAGGAGTACCTAGATAGAATATATAATTTTGTCCGGACTGGGGAAGACCCTGACAGTATTAAGGAAGCCATGGCACATCAGAAAGTTGACACTCAAGCATATATACTACGTTTTTTCATAAATTGCTTAATAAGAGAACGAGACCGGCCTGGGACAGAACAGGATGAAATAGACGCCCTAAACAAGTGGGGTCAGAATATATCCGAAGACATGATAAAGGGGGTTGCATAGCTAGTATGTACAAGAAAATAAGAAAAGCAGTAATAGACATACACGAAAAAGAAAAAGAAAAAGAGAATGACTCCTCCGAGGAGGAGGAAGAACCTGAAGAACCAGAAAAGACTACAGATATGGTAGCGTATGTAGGTAAGGGAACTTATCTTAGGAAAGGCATTCGTCCAGAAAGCAAGAGAGTTTTCCTCTCTGGCATAACAAAACCGAATTCTCCTGAACATCAGTTTCAAGAGACTGATAAAATGCTTCGAGAACGAATGGGGTACCATGTACTCAATTCTATGGATGAACAAGAACTAGCCCGGTCAGCAGTACTATGGGCTGACAATCCCAATATATACAATGATGACACAGTAGCACAGACATTTTTTAACCTTTCCCCAGACGAGCAGAAATTAGCAGGTGTATACATGATTCAGCACCTCCTCACGTTATTCAGACATCAACATTCTGACCCAGGTCCCTTACACGATACATTAGAAGCACTACTCATGGATAGATGGAGAGGCCTAAGTACCAAGTTAATTCAAATAATTCTAGAACAACGGCACAGATATAACACTTTCTTAAGCTCACAATATGTTCCCGCTCCGCCCCCAGGAAGAAAAATGTATCATATGGAGCGTCTGCATGGCATTGAAAGTCAGAACCCATTACGAGAAGTACACCCAGTCATGGGTACCGATAATACCCTGAAACGTGTGTATGTACACACACCTCTGACCAAGTTAGAACTATTGGAAATGAAGAAACTAGTACCCTGTCACGATAAAGACCCTGCAGGTTTTCACAGAGAACTTAAAGACATGTTACTGATGGGAGATTACACATATGCAGATATCATGAAAATGTTAAAAGTACTGCTGCCCACCGGCATCTATGAGAAACTGAAGGAAAGAGAATGGGAGGTGGGAGAGAAAAAGATTGTATGGGCAGAAATAGAAGATGAGGAGAAACTTCGTACCCCAGGGCTAGGCCTTGGGGAGAAAACTAAAGCATTACCAGGTTTAATAGTACAGGTTCTGCCAAGATTACTGACAACTAGAAAGGAAGACTGGGACGCAATCTCAGCCTGTAAACAGAAACACGATGAAGATACTAGTGACTTCTATTCAAGATTCGAGAAATGTTTCATTATTAATAGTGGCCTTAAACCAAGTAGCGAGTCGTACCCGCATCTTTTTGTATCAAAATTAGTCGAGAATTCCCTGCCATTAGTTAAGAACCGCGTGTACAAAGTTGAAAGTACTTGGCAAGCAAATACGCCATCCCAGATTTATTTTTATTTATTTAAGCTTGTACCGCGCACAGCTACCCACAATGGGTTTCCCGGCGCCAGGGATAGACTGTAGAAGAAAAGAGAATGTCACCTTGACTTAAGGCCTCTGCCGACTATTGGTCACGCTTAGTAAAGAGCAGGGTCTTCAAAGCCTTACGGAAGCGGAGTAAGTTGGTCTCAGATTTTAATGCCAATGGGAGGGAGTTCCAGTATTTAGGACCAAGAGTGGAAAAGGAGCGGCCTCCCATTTTTGCCAGCTTCCATCTTGGTACTGTGAAATTGCCAATGTCCGATGACCTTAATGAGCGCAGGGGTCTATAGGGTTTTACCAGCCCCTGAACATATACTGGGGCGCTACCCTGCTTAGCCTTGAACATATAGCAGAGTGCCTTGAATTTAACGCGTTCTGGAATGCTCAACCAATGGAGGTCACGCAAGGCGGCAGTGGCTGAGGTGCGTCTGGGGACATTCTTTAGCAGGCGCGCGGCCGCATTTTGCACCACCTGCAGCACATGTATAGTAGCTTTATCTGCGCCCAAATAGAGAATGTTGCCATAGTCCAGGCGTGATGTTACAAGTGCCTGGACTACAGTTCTGCGAGAGGAGAGGGGGAGCATCCACAAAATCTTGTGAAGCCATCGCAAGGTTGAAAAGCAGATGGCTGAGACCTTAGTAGCCTGTTGTCTCATAGTTAGCCTGTCGTCAATAATGACGCCCAGGTTGCGAACTGCAGTAGATGGTGTAGGTGCATTTCCCAGTTCGATGGGCCAATGGCGAGGACCCCAAAGATGTTTGTTCTGTCCCAGAATGACCACCTCGGTCTTCTCCCCATTCAGCTTGAGACAATTTCTCCGCATCCAGTCGGCCACAAGAGTGAGGCCCGACTTGAGTGCGGAGATGTTGTTTACGTCTCTCCCTGACAAGGAGAAGACAATCTGGGTGTCATCTGCGTAGGAAAACAGGGTTAGCCCAGCTTGTTCGACTATGGTTGCCAAGGGTTTAACATAAATATTAAATAATAAAGGGCTAAGAATTGAGCCCTGGGGGACGCCGCGGGTGGATGGACAAATGGCGGAGGCAGCTTTAGAAGAAAACACTTGGAAGCTTCGGTCACTAAGGAAAGACGCCAGCCAGGCCAAGGCCTGGCCTGCCACACCTAGAGATTTCAGAGAGTCAATGAGAATGGAATGTGACACGGTGTCGAAAGCTGCGCTCAAATCCAGCAGGATGAGCGCCATGGTGTTTCCCTGATCGACACCGTGCCTAAGACTCTCTGTCACCCCCAGGAGGGCTGTCTCGGTTGAGTGCCTAGGCCCAAAGCCCGACTGAGAAGGATGGAGAAATCCAGTGTTTTCAATGTTACAATACCATCAGAACAGAATTAGAGAAGAACAGGATCAGGAACAGAAACGCATGAAAGACACGAAAATGAAAATGTTAGTGGCCCAGTCGGTTCCAGCCGACGGACAGAGAAAGGGTACGACCCAGACAGGTCACGCCACAGCTCCCGTTAAAGGGACATGCAACTATTGCAAGCAGCCAGGTCACTACGTACATGAATGCCCAGTCCTGAAACATAATATATCAACAGGTAAAACTAAAGAAAGACCGCATCCGCCTAGACAAGATCATGGTCAGCAACAGACTTCACAGAATATACAGACCATGCAGAATACACAGCCTATGTATGTTTCACCACATACAGCACAGACAGTAGCGGTACCACAGAGACAGTCACAGTCCCAGTCACAGCCACAGCCCATTGCCGCGACTCAGCAAGTTTCGCAACAGATGTACCAGTATGCCCAATCTGATTACCCCGATTATCCGCGATACACATGAAACAGCCTAGAGAGGGAGGTTGGCTTGCCTCTTATTGAGATTCCTGTAGATCAAGAGGGTCCTTATGTACACAGTCAAGTATTGGGAAAAGACAGAAAGTTTTTAATTGACACAGGGGCAAGTCGCACCACAATCAGCCATGATGAAGTCCCAGGGGCACCCCTCTCAGGCTCACAGAATGTTTCCCTTGGTTTTTCAGGACAGCCTATTGTAAATGAGGTATCGAAATCCTTCCCCCTGGCTGTGGGTCCATTATCACGTGTTACAGACCTGTTACTCACGAAATCATGTCCAGAAAACTTGTTAGGAATAAAGACATTGAAGGCTCTAGGAGCTGTGATCTGTTGTTCTCCGGAAGGAGTCAGACTTTTCTTGAGAGACTTTAAGGGTCATTATGTGTTACGAGAGTTTGATGTCAGATTGAAAAATGTACCAGATTACTTGTGGGCAAAAGGCCCAACTGACGTAGGTTGCATGCACATTACACCATACCGTGTTACACTCAAACCAGGTGTTGTTTTACCCAGAATCAGACAATACAAGTTACCACCCGATGCTGTAGTGGCTTTACTGGAAATCATTGAAGAGCTCATTGCCCAAGGAGTGGTCGTAGAGACCGACTCCAATGTCTGTAATTCCCCCATCATTCCGATTCTTAAACGTACTGATCCCAATGCACCGCCAGTATATCGGCTGGTGATTGATTTAAGAGAACTGAATAAATGCATTGTTCCACAGTACCCTGTGGTTCCCGACATCTCATCCCTATTGACTGCTATTGATTCAGAAGCAACGTTCTTTACTGTAATTGACCTCAAGAACGCCTTCTTCAGTGTGCCCATTGATCCAGAGAGCCAATATCTCTTCGGATTCAGTTTAAATGGACGAAGTTTCAAATTTTCACGCGCACCTCAAGGATTCACAGAAAGCCCCAGCATCTATAGTCAAGCACTGAAAAGACAACTTGATTGTATCGTAATGCCAGTTAACACCGCTTTACTGCAATACGTCGATGATCTGCTGATCACCGCACGAAGTGAACCCGAATGTGAACAAGCATCACTGACAGTTTTACATTTTCTGGCCGACAAGGGACACAAGGTGTCTCCTTCGAAGCTACAATTCTGTGTTCAGCAAGTTGTGTACTTGGGTCACTTGCTGTCCAAAGTGGGGAGACAGCTCACTCCCGATCGTATTCAGTTAATTGTAAATATGCCACAACCCCAGACACAAAAGGAAGTGCGGGCCTTTATAGGCCTCACCTCGTACTGCAGACAATGGATTCCCCAGTATGCATTTCTAGCCAAACCACTCATTCAGTTAACAACACAGGAGGCAGCGACTCCGACTGTCCTTCCATGGACTCAGGAACATACACAGGCTTTTGAAGAATTGAAGAAAGCTTTATGCCAAGCACCAGTTCTAGCGACACCATGTTACAGCAAACCTTTTACACTTTTTGTTACAGAACGTGATGGTACAGCGTTGTCTGTCCTCACTCAAGACCAAGCAGGTTCACATAAGCCTTGCGCTTATTTTTCAAGTACATTGGATTCAGTAGCCCAGGCACTCCCTGCGTGCTTGAAGTCAGTAGCAGCAACAGCGCTAGCATTCAGACAGAGCGATTCAATTGTTTAGGACATCCATTAACAGTACAAGTTCCACATTCTGTAGAGGTTCTTTTAAACAGAACCCAGACTCAGCACTTGACTATAGCACGACTGACAGGTTATGAATTGACGCTCTTCCAGCCACACATAGAAATCAGACGCTGTAGCATTCTGAACCCCGCAACATTGTTACCTACAATTATGACAGATCCAGCCCCGCATGATTGTATAGAGATCATTAATGCAGTGACAAAGCCTCGATGAGACTTAACAGATGTCCCACTGACAAATCCAGACCTGACACTTTACGTGGATGGTTCATGTATGAGAACAAGTACAGGAGAATTAGTGGCCGCGTATGCAGTGACCACTGAAACTGAAGTTAAAGAGACACATCGTATTGACACACTGTCTGCTCAAGCGGCGGAGCTCATCGCTCTGACCCGAGCTTGTATACTAGCCAAGAACAGAAATGTTAACATATACACTCATTCCCGTTATGCGTTCGGAGTTGTACACGACTTCGGAATGTTATGGCAAGAACGAGGTTTCTTGACCTCTCATGGTGCCAAGATCCAACACGGTCCCCTCATTCAAGCACTATTAGAAGCAATACATCTGCCCTCGGGCATATCCGTCATGAAGTGTAAGGCACATACTAAAGTTACAGATTCTGTTTCCCAGGGTAACGACCTGGCAGACCAGACAGCAAAACACACAGCATTGACTCACACCCAGACTACTGATGTGACAAAGACAATAGTACCAACACAGTGTATGTCAGTCAGGGATCCCACCCTAGATGTAATCGATATCCAGACGCATGCCACTTCAGATGAAATAAAGAAATGGACTGAACTAGGAGGGATTCAGACAGATCAAGGATGGGTCACGAAGGGAAAATCTACATGGTTTCACCCTGACTCAATGGTTCAAATCATGATAAATACAGCACATAGTCCGGCACATCTAGGAGAAAAAGCGATGTTAGACAGTTTACAGAATCTCTGGTACAACAAACACTTACGAGCAGCAGCAAAACAGAAGGTGCGTACTTGCATGATCTGTTGTCAGTTCAATCCAGGTAAAAGCGTCCCTGTAGAGCAAGGTGGATTCCATCCTCCCGATCACCCTTTTCAAGTCCTCCAGATGGATTATATCCAGATGGACCGTTGTCGGGGATTCAAATATGTCCTCGTAGTTGTTTGTGCACTTTCCCGTTGGACCGAAGCATATCCAGTCCCAGATTACACTGCCCCGACCACTGCCAGGCAGCTGGTTCGAGAATTCTTCCCACGATACGGCTTGCCTCGTGTCGTGTACTCAGATAACGGACAGCCGTTCTCATCCGAACTCATGAAACATGTTTCCCTTCTGCTGGGATATCAGTGGAGATTCCATTGTGTCCGACATCCCGAAGCCGCTGGCCTTGTAGAAAGGCATAACCAGACACTAAAGACCCGTCTTGCCAAAGTTTGTAAAGAGAAAGGGGTCGACTGGATAGTCGCCCTGCCAGTTGCATTATTCTACATGAGAATGGTTGCCCATTCGAGATCAGGACTATCCCCGTACGAAGTGGTCTTTGGCAGACCACCGAATATGTGGGGGACGCCCATGCCTAAGAAAATTACTGATGTTGATTGTAATATGCTGACAGATTACCTTGCCTCCTTGATGTCTGCACTCCAATCATGTCGTTCACAGGTTGCTGCAGCCTTTCCTGACAACGCTGATGTAAAGCCACACGATGTCCGACCAGGGGATACCGTCCTAATTAGGAACTTTGACAGGAAAAGTCCGCTGGAGCCCCGCTGGAAAGAGCCGAAGACCGTCCTTCTTACTACGAGGACCGCGATCAAGGTGGAAGGCAGAAAGGGGTGGATCCACACGAGTCATATTAAAAAGTGCAACGAACTGAAACCAGACACAGACTCGTCCACCCCCTCCAAAGACTGCATTGAACCTAGTGACTTTAAAGTTCCCGAACGAGAGAAAACTCCCCAAGAGGAGTACAGACAAACTTCGATCTAGCAAGTCAGACAGTTTAATTGTTTAAGTCCTCCCCTAGGTGAATCGGTTAAATAGTTTCTGACATGTATCCCCTAGATCGAGATAGAGAGAGAGAGAGACAATTCAAGAAACGTGCATATTGCAAATCACTCCGCAGTCACTGTATAGTGACAATATTGATTATGTTTTTTCTAAGTCTTCTGATTATTGTGGCGAGTATATTGCTTCCCATATATTACCCTATCTTCAAGCGTGAACAATCTGCTTACAATGTTTCTGCTGAACATTCTTTTAGTACATTACCGCCTCACGAACTGTCTTACAGACTTGCGCTGCGCAACAACACATTCATCAGTATGTTACATCACTCCCATCAGACCAGCAATGCTACAAACTGTTGGATATGTGGCCGACTCCCTCCCCATCAGAAATACAAGGGAGTTCTGCCTCTCTTTCCGTACCCGTTCACTCACAATGGCTCCTGTGGTGCATGGAGTAGATTGATCAATTCTTTAGATTCTGATATTGCTGTTACCAGCGAGGGGGGCTGGATTTGGGGAAACCTGAATTCAGTTCTGTTCGACGTCTGTTACCCTGACGGAAATGGACGATCCGTTAGAATAGGAACTGATCTAGAAAACGAAGTATATGGATTAGGTAATTACACAGTTAACCTTATGATTCTTACTATTGAGTCCGAAGCTGCACCCATTCTCCCCGCTATGTCAGTATTACCAGTCACTGGTCATCTTTGTGTTAGAAAGAAGGGTTCAGTACACTTAGGTCATAGTAAATGTACTACTGTGGTCGAATTCAGTGATGAGGGTAGGTCCTCATTTCGAGCTACACGTCATTCCTACTTTGTTTGTGGCCATACCGCATACATACGTTTACCTCCAGATTGGGATGGTACCTGTTACATTGCCTTCCTTCTGACCCCTGTTTTCCTGGCTCCTCCTGATTATCATAGAAATACAAATCTAGCAATGAATAGATTCCGAAGAGACCTCCCGATTGTCAACTATACTGAAACGGCATGGGAGCAATACACAGATTTCAATAAAGGATTCTTTTTCTTCACAGGTCCCGTCCAAAACAGTAAATTAATACGTAGATTAACTAGAACACTTGAAGCAGTAGTACATGGAACTGCCTCCGCCCTAGGTAACTTAACAGAGGAGCAGTCTGCTATGCGGATTGTTGTCCTTCAAAATCGTCTTGTTATTGACGTCATCTTGGCAGATAGAGGTGGAGCTTGTAAGGTCATCGGGTCAAGTTGCTGTGTTTTCATTCCAGAAAACGCGCCATCTGTATACAAAGCTATTACACGTCTTCATAAGATTGCAAGTTTGATACATCAGAATCCAGGCACCTGGACTTCGTTCGGTTGGTTCTGGACAACGTTGACCGCTTGGGGATGGAAGATCCTATCCTTCCTAGGCATTGCCCTTGTCATAGTATTCAGTTGCTGCCTGTGCCTACAGTGTGGGCCAGCGATTTGTGGACTGTGTGCCACATCGTGCATTGAACATTCCAGTTCTCTCAAACCATTAAAGGAAGAAAGACGAGCAAATGATGTTACAAGAACAGACTGATCGATTCATGAGGATCGATATATCATGAAGGGTCCGTAGGGAACAAAGAGGGAATGAGGAAAATTAAATTTTATGGTCAAGTTATGTTCCCTAACGTGTACCCCACCGTCTCCATGTACCAGCTTAAAGTGCATGTAACTTCCCTCCTGTGCCAGCTATGAAGACGCAAATACATTTGCGTCCAACGTTAACATGTCCTCTTTCAGACCCGCCATGAACGGGTTGAATATTCAGTTTCTAAGTATGCCATGCCAACGTCTTTTTGTGGTGTACTTTACACTTTTTTCAGCTCTGGCGAAGTAGGCCCTGAATTCTGCCATCAAGCCTTTTTCCTGCCTTCTGACTCTGAAAGCCTCAGCCCAGGCTGCCTCTGTACCCGTGACCTCTGCCTTACTTCCAGCGCGGCTCACCGCGCTAGCTCAGCCTGCTGCCTGCCAAGACTGAATTCAACCTTCGAATTATCTGTTCCGCTCCTCGAAAATGCATTCCTGCCTACTAGTTTAAGTAAACATCCCCCCAGCTGCAGAGCAAAGGGCCCGGCCTCACTGTCTCCGTGCAAGTAATTCATAGCCTCTGTTACCATGGAAGGCCCATGCCCCCACGCTTCTCATGCAGACACTTAGGCGCTTATACACGTGAGGTAATATAAATTTTATGGTCAAGTTGTGTTCCCTAGCGAGTACCCCACCGACTCCATGTACGAGTTAAAGTGCATGTAACTTCCCTCCTGTGTCAGCTATGAAGACGCAAATACATTTGCGTCCAACGTTAACATGTCCTCTTTCAGACCCACCATGAATGGGTTGAATGGTCCGTTCCTAAGTATGCTATGCCAACGTCTTTTTGTAGTGTACTCCTACGTTTTTTTCAGCCCTGGCTGAAGTAGGCCCTGAATCTCTGCCACCGAGCCTCTTTTCTGGCTTCTGACTCCGAGAAATCTCTGCCCAGGCAGCCCCCGTACCCGTGAACTCTGACTTACTTCTAGCGCGGCCCTCCGTGCTCAGCTCAGCCTGCTGCCTGCCAAGATTGACTATAACCTTCGAGTTATCTGTTTCCCTCCCCGAAAATACATTCCTTCCTGCTAGCTTCAGTAAACATCCTTCCTCAGCTGCAGGGCTAAAGGGCCGACCTGTCTCTATGCAAGTAATTCATAGCTTCTGTTGCCATGCTCCCATGGAAGGCCCCATGCCCCCACGCTTCTCATACAGACACTCAGGCGCTTATACACGCACTCACAACAAGTATAGAATAGCTTCTGCTCTAGAGACCTTTCTGCCCAGATAGCTTAGTTCCTAAACATCAGATATCAGATATGATAGAAGCACAAGTTGATCTGACATGCCAGACTTCTGTCTCTTTCCGTCAGTGTAAATGTCAAATCCCCTGCACCCCTCCAGTTACACGTCATCCAGCTGCGCACGCATCCAAGCTTCCGATTTCTGCTGACATTGCCACATTTTCTGTTAGTGCCACCCCTTTGTGACACCTATCAGTGACGTTTCCAGAACACACCTCTAGTTCACGCCTCTTGATTACGCACATGTACCACGTGTAATACTGTTATCTTGTCTTCTCTCAGCTGTTACGCCTTCTATACTGTTTCCAATGATGTAAAATAAGTATATAAGCTATGTACTGTCAATGAAATGTGGCGCGCTCATCTATCCCTTCTGACACCCTGTGTGGTGGTCAGAACACGATATCTTGGCCATGACCATTCCTTTTTAAGGAATAAAACCCCTTAGAACTCTCACACCACGGACTCTGTCTTTTTTCATCCGATCTGAGTTATTATTGATTAAGTACTTACCTGCATAGAAATTAAGAGAGTAAATTAATTATTTACATCATTTTGGCGCCCGAATAGGGACCCCTCCCCCACCTCACGCGCCGGTTGGCGCATTGCAAGCTCTGTCCCCTGCCATCAGTTAGAAGGAACATACGCGTACCGGCAGGATTTCCTGCATCTCCCTCTGACCCACGGAGGTGACGAAGACTGCGATCAGTGCCCAGACGAGGCGGTGAGGAGTGCGGAGGATCCCGACCAGAGCCTAGCCGAAAGAAGCAAGGTCCGAGGTGTCAAGAGGCCCACCAGGTTTCCGAAGTTTTCCGAAAATTCCCGAAGTTTTCCGAAGTTTTCCGAAGTATCGAGTCGAGTCCAGTCGAGTTTTCCGAGGCCTTCTGTTTCCGTACTTCCCGGTGAGTACCATTGCTGGGTCGTATCTAGACGGGTTTGGGTACGCAAGTCCGGTCTGCACTGTTTTTAGGCAGTGTATCTGTACTGTTTAGCAGTATATCTAGTATTCCGAATTTCTGAATTTCTGCACTGTTACTACAGTGTATCTGTACTGTTGAGCAGTACATCTAGTATAGTGGGGTAATCATCTATGTTTTAAATGTTTTTGTGATTAATGTCGTGGTATGAATGTGATTGTTTTCCTTGTGCATTATTGTGTTTTTTTGTATAAATAGTTACATTCAGAATTAAGTATCAAGGATCGAGCATTTCAGTATCAAGTAGACACAATGTCGTTTTTCAACAAGTTAAAGCAGATAGGAACTAGGAAAGGGATGTTAGAGGAAGAAATTCCAATCCCCCCTAGGGACACTCCAGGTAATTTCATGTATAACAAACATGGCATAGACGCCATATAGTATCTAGAGTTATGGACCGATTATACCAAGCACCTAGAGGAAAGATACCGATGGCCAGTTAACGGAACATGGGATGCCGAGTGCATCATAAAGGTAGAAGAAGCATTACGGAAAAAGAAAGCCAGACAATCTCAGAAAGACGCCATAGAATTTTGGCGTAAGGAATCACATAAACGTGCTGAAAGAGCACTCCGTAGAGAAGACAGACTTAAGGAATCAGAAAAGGCCCAAGAAAACGAATTAGTTATTGAAGGAATTCGAGTAAAATCAGAACAAATAGATCGCATCCGAAATAGCCAAGTGAACAACATGTGTCTTTTGGCCGAAGGTACCCCTGACGCCATTTCAGAAATACCGAAAAATTTGCCGTCACCATTAGTTCCAACTAAAGTAATGCACAAAAGTACTAAAGATATATTCCTAAATTCATACTTAGACGATGTAGCACCAGCTTACACCAATCTGCCTGTTCGTGCCCTGCCTATTGACAGGGACGGGGGTGGCACTCCACCCCCAGGTCACGTTCCGCCGGTACCGCAACAGACTTCTCCCGTTCCGCCAGCCCCGCCACTTCCCGTACTCAAAACTGACCTACTGAAACCACGTTTGCCTGATCCACCTAAACGACAAGTTCAAGTTCAGATACAGACTCCCCAGGGAGGTAATGTACAAGCGTCCGCTTCAGGAGGTGCGACCGCGGGTCCTCAGACCCCGCCACCAACTCACAGATTCAATCTCAGAGATATGCAGAGTCCTCTCACGTACAGGTCTCCCCACTCCTCTAATTCATCCCGCCTTGACGCATTAAAAGAAAACATGTCAGTTTGCAGATATGATCCAGTACCCGGAAAAGACGATTTAATGATATTGGCATCATTACGGTTAAGATCCGCTACTGATAGCTTGTTATGCTATGCAGGAATGAAGGATCGTCTAGACAGAATATATGAATTCGTTCAGACAGGAAAGGACTCTGACAGTATTAAGGATGCCATGGAGAAACAGAAAGTTGGCATGCAAGCACTGATACTACGATTTTTCATAAATTGTCTAATAAGAGAAGGAGACAGGCCCGGAACAGATCAGAGTGAATTAGACGCATTGAACAAGTGGGGTCAAAATATAGCTGATGGAAGACATGACAGACAAAATTGCATAGACTCTATGTACAAGAAGATTAAGAAAGCAGTGATAGCAGTACACCAGAAAGAGAAAGAAAAGGCTTCCTCCGAGGAGGAAGAAGTACAGGAAGAATCCGAAAGAAATATAGGAACAATAGCATATGTAGGTAAGGGAACTTACCTTAGGAAGGGTATCCGTCCGGAGAGCAAGAGAGTTTTCTTCTCTGCCTTAACAAATCCGAATTCTGCTGAGCATCAGTTCCAGGAAACTGATAAAAGGCTTCGAGATCGAGTTGGGTACCATGTACTCAATTCTATGGATGAACAAGAACTCGCCCGATCAGCTGTATCATGGGCTGAAAATGCAGACATATATAATGATGACACGGTAGCGCAGACATTTCTGAACCTCTCCCCCGACGAACAGAAATTAGCAGGTGTATACATGATTCAGCACCTTCTCATTAAATACAGAAAACATTATTCCGATCCAGGTCCCTTACACGAGACACTAGAAGCACTACTGATGGATAGATGGAGAGGTCTAAGCACTAAATTAATTCAAATAATTCTATAACAACGACACAGATATGATACCTTTGTAAGCTCTGAATATGTTCCCGCCCCACCTCCAGAAAGGAAAATGTACCATATGCAATGCGGGGGTGGTATTGAAAGTCAGAACCCCTTACGAGAAGTGCACCCTGTTATGGGTGAGGATAAAACTTTGAAACGCGTGTATGTACACACGCCTCTGACTAAATTAGAACTGTTAGAAATGAAGAAACTAGTACCATGCCATGATAAAGACCCTGCAGGTTTCCATAGAGAGCTTAAAGACATGTTATTAATGGGGGACTACACATATGATGATATCATGAAAATGTTGAAAGTATTATTGCCTACGGGTATATTCGAGAAATTAAAGGAAAAGGAATGGGAGGTGGGAGACACAAAGATTGCCTGGGCAGAAATAGAGGAAGAAGAAAAGAAACGGGTCCCAGGGTTAGGCCTTGGGGACAAAACTAAAGCATTACCAGGTTTGATAGTACAGGTCCTGCCCAGATTATTGACAACTAGAAAGGAGGATTGGGATGCAATCTCGTCCTGTAAACAGAAACATGATGAAGATACTAGTGACTTCTATTCAAGATTCGAGAAATGTTTTATTATTAATAGTGGCCTCCAGCCAAGTAGCGAGTCGTACCCACATCTTTTTGTATCAAAGTTAGTCGAGAATTCCCTACCGTTAGTTAAAAATAGAGTGTACAAGGTTGAGAGTACATGGCAAGCAAATACGCCATCACAGATGTTACAAATGTTACAATATCATCAGAACAGAATTAGAGAAGAACAAGATCAGGAACAAAAACGCATGAAAGACACAAAGATGAAAATGTTAGTAGCTCAGACAGTCCCATCCGACGGACACAGAAAGGGTACGACCCAGACAAGTCACACTGCAGCTCCTGTTAAAGGGACATGCAATTATTGCAAGCAGCCAGGTCACTACGTACACGAATGCCCAGTTCTGAAACATAACATAGCGACAGGTAAAACTAAAGAAAGACCGCATCCGCCTAGACAAGACCATAACCAGCATCAGTCTACACAGAATACACAGCCTATGCATGCTTCCTCGACTCCAGCACAGACCGTAGCAGTACCACAGCCACAGCCCATTGCCGCAACTCAGCAAGTGTCACAGCAGATGTACCAGTATGCCCAGTCTGCTTACCCCGAATATTCCCGATATACATGAAACAGCCTAGAGAGGGAAGGTGGCTTGCCTCTTATTGAGATTCCTGTAGATCAAGAAGGTCCTTATGTACACAGTCAAGTATTGGGAAAAGACAGAAAGTTTTTAATTGACACAGGGGCAAGTCGCACTACAATAAGTCATGATGAAGTTCCAGGGGCACCCCTCTCAGGCTCACAGAATGCTTCCCTGGGTTTTTCAGGACAGCCTATTGTAAATGAAGTATCTGAACCAGTCCCCCTGGCTGTGGGTCCATTATCACGCGTTACAGACCTGTTACTCACGAAATCATGTCCAGAAAATCTGTTAGGAATTAAAACATTGAAGGCTCTGGGAGCTATAATATGCTGTTCCCCGGAGGGAGTTAGACTCTTTCTGCGGGATTTCAAGGGTCATTATGTTTTGCGTGAGTTTGATGTCAGATTGAAAAATGTACCTGATTACTTGTGGGCAAAAGGCCCAACAGATGTAGGCTGTATGCACATTACACCATACCGCGTTACACTCAAGGCAGGTGTTGTATTACCCAGAATCAGACAATATAAGTTACCACCCGATGCTGTAGTGGCTTTACTGAAAATCATTGAAGAGCTCATTGCCCAAGGAGTGGTCGTCGAGACCGACTCCAATATCTGTAATTCACCCATCATTCCGATTCTTAAACGTACTGATCCCAATGCACCGCCAGTATATCGGCTGGTGATTGATCTTCGAGAATTAAATAAATGCATTATTCCACAGTATCCTGTGGTCCCCGATATCTCCTCTCTATTGACTGCTATTGATTCAGAAGCAACGTTCTTTACTGTAATTGATCTCAAGAACGCCTTCTTTAGCGTGCCTATTGATCCAGAGAGCCAATATCTCTTCGGATTCAGTTTAAATGGACGCAGTTTCAAATTTTCGCGCGCACCTCAAGGATTCACAGAAAGCCCCAGCATCTATAGTCAAGCACTGAAAAGACAACTAGATTGTATTCAAATGCCAGTTAACACCGCTTTACTGCAATACGTCGATGATCTACTGATCACCGCACGAAATGAGCCCGAATGTGAAAAAGCATCACTGACCGTTTTACACTTTCTGGCCGACAAGGGACACAAGGTGTCTCCTTCGAAGCTACAATTCTGTGTTCAGCAAGTTGTGTACTTGGGTCACTTGCTGTCCAAAGTGGGGAGACAGCTCACTCCCGATCGCATTCAGTTAATTGCAAATATGCCACAACCCCAGACACAAAAGGAAGTGCGGGCCTTCATAGGCCTCACCTCGTACTGCAGACAATGGATTCCCCAGTATGCATTTCTAGCCAAGCCACTCATCCAGTTAACGACACAGGAGGCAGCGACTTCGACTGCCCTCCCTTGGACTCAGGAACACACACAAGCTTTTGAAGACTTAAAGAAAGCCTTATGTCAAGCACCAGTTTTAGCGACACCATGTTACAGCAAACCGTTTACACTTTTTGTTACAGAACGTGACGGTACAGCGTTGTCTGTCCTCACTCAAGATCAAGCAGGTTCACATAAGCCTTGTGCTTATTTTTCTAGTACATTGGATTCAGTAGCCCAAGCACTCCCTGCGTGCTTAAAGTCAGTAGCAGCAACAGCGTTAGCAATAAGACAAAGTGATTCAATTGTTTTAGGTCATCAGTTAACAGTTCAAGTACCACATTCTGTAGAAGTTTTGTTAAACAGAACCCAGACTCAACACTTGACTATAGCGCGACTGACAGGTTATGAATTAACACTATTCCAGCCACACATAGAAATCAGACGCTGCAGTATCTTGAACCCCGCAACACTGTTACCAACAGTTATGACGGATCCAGCCCCACATGATTGTATAGAAATCATTAATGCAGTAACAAAGCCTAGACGAGATTTAACAGATGTTCCATTGACAAATCCAGACCTGACACTTTATGTGGACGGTTCATGCATGAGAACAAATACAGGAGAATTAGTGGCCGCGTATGCCGTGACCACTGAAACTGAAGTTAAAGAAACACATCGTATTGACACACTGTCTGCTCAAGCAGCAGAGCTCATCGCTCTGACCCGAGCCTGTATACTAGCCAAGAACAGAAATGTTAACATATACACTGATTCCCGTTATGCATTCGGAGTTGTACACGACTTCGGAGTCCTCTGGCAAGAACGAGGTTTCCTGACCTCTCATGGGGCCAAGATTCAACATGGTACCCTCATTCAAGCACTGTTAGAAGCAATACATTTGCCCTCGGGCATATCAGTCATGAAGTGTAAGGCACATACTAAAGTTACAGATTCTGTTTCCCAGGGTAACGACCTGGCAGACCAGACAGCAAAACATACAGCACTGACTCACATCCAGATTACTGATGTGACAAAGACAATAGTACCGACAAAGTCTATGACAGTTAGAGATCCCGCCCTAGACGTAATTGACATTCAGACACATGCTACTCCAGATGAAATAAAGAAATGGACTGAACTAGGAGGGATTCAGACAGATCAAGGTTGGGTGACGAAGGGAAAATCTATATGGTTTCTCCCTGACTCAATGGTTCAAGTCATGATAAATACAGCACATAGCCCGGCACATCTAGGAGAGAAGGCGATGTTAGACAGTTTACAGAATCTCTGGTACAACAAACACTTACGAGCAGCAGCAAAACAGAAAGTGCGTACTTGCATGATCTGTTGTCAGTTCAATCCAGGTAAAAGCGTCCCTGTAGAGCAAGGAGGATTTCATCCTCCCGATCACCCTTTTGAAGTCCTCCAGATGGATTATATCCAGATGAACAGTTGTCGAGGTTTTAAATATGTCCTTGTAATTGTTTGTGCTCTGTCCCGCTGGACCGAAGCATACCCAGTCCCAGACTACACTGCTCCGACCACTGCCAGACAGTTGGTTCGTGAATTCTTCCCACGGTACGGTTTGCCCCGTGTCGTGTATTCAGATAACGGACAGCCGTTCTCGTCCGAATTGATGAAACAGGTTTCCCTTTTGCTAGGATATCAGTGGAGGTTCCACTGTGTCCGACATCCCGAAGCAGCAGGCCTTGTAGAAAGGCATAATCAGACGCTAAAAATCCGCCTTGCCAAGATCTGTCAGGAAAAAGGGGTCGACTGGATAGTCGCCCTGCCCGTGGCACTATTCTACATGAGAATGGTCGCCCACTCGAGATCAGGGCTATCCCCGTACGAAGTGGTCTTTGGCAGACCACCGAATATGTGGGGGACGCCCATTCCGAAGAAAATAACTGATGTTGATTGTAATATGTTGACAGATTACCTTGCCTCCTTGATGTCTGCACTCCAATCATGTCGTTCACAGGTTGCCGCAGCCTTCCCTGACAACACCGATGTAAAGGCGCATGAGGTCCGTCCTGGGGACCTGGTACTCGTCCGGAATTTCGACCGGAAAAGTCCGCTGGAACCCCGTTGGAAGTCTCCGAAGACCGTCCTCCTTACAACCAGGACCGCCGTGAAGATAGAGGGGAGAAAGGGGTGGGTCCATACGAGTCACATCAAACTTTGCAATGAACTAAAAAACGGACTAAAACAGGACTCTGACTCGTCCACCCCCACCAAAGACTGTGTTGAGGAAAAAGACTTTACCGTTACCGAACGAGAAAAGACTCCCCAAGAACTGTACCGTATGAAGCTCCGATCTAGCAAGTCAGACAGTTTAATTGTTTAAGTCCTCCCCTAGGTGAATCGGTTAAATAGTTTCTGACATGTATCCCCTAGATCGAGATAGAGAGAGAGAGAGAGAGAGAGAAGCAAAGAAACGTACATACTGCAAATCACTGCGTAGTCACTGTATAGTGACGTTGTTAATAATGTTTTTTCTAAGTATTCTAATTATTATTGCCAGCATTCTGCTACCTATATATTGGCCTATTTTCAGGCGTGAACAATCTGCTTACAACGTCTCTACTGAACACACTTTTAGTGAACTTCCTGCACATGAACTCTCTTACAGACTTGCGCTGCGCAACAATACATTCATTAGTATGTTACATCACTCCCATCAGACAAATAATGCTACAGACTGCTGGATATGTGGCCGACTCCCTCCCTACCAGAATTACAAGGGAGCTCTGCCCCTCTTTCCGTACCCGTTCACTCACAATGGCTCCTGTGGGGCATGGTTTAAAATAATTAATTCCTTAGATCCTGATATTGCTGTTTTCGATGGGGGCTGGGTTTGGGGAAACTTGAACTTAGTCCTGCTCAACGTCTGTTACCCTGATAAAGAGGGACTTCCCACTCGAATAGGAACTGATCTAGAAAATGAAGTATATGGATTAGGTAATTACACAATTAGCCTTATGATCCTTACTGTTGAATCCGAAGCTGCTCCAGTTCTGCCCCATATGTTGGTATCACCAGTCACAGGCGAACTATGTGTTAGCAAGAAAGGTTCAGTACACGTAGGTCATAGTAAATGCACTACTGTGGTCGAATTCAGTGATCATGGTAAATCGTCCTTTAAAGCTATAAGTCACTCCTATTTTGTTTGTGGTCATACCGCATACATACGTTTGCCTCCCGATTGGGATGGTACCTGTTATATTGCATTCCTTCTGCCACCTGTTTTTCTAGCTCCCCCTGATTATCATAGAAATACGAATCTAGTACAGAATAGACCCAAAAGAGATATTCCACTTGTCGACTACACAGAAACGGCATGGGAACAGTACACTGATTTCAATAAAGGATTCTTTTTCTTTCTAGGACCTGTCCAAAACAGTAAACTAATACGCAGATTAACCAGAACACTTGAAGCAGTAGTACATGAAACTGCCTCCGCCTTAGGTAACTTAACAGAGGAGCAATCTGCTATACGGGTTGTTGTCCTTCAAAATCGTCTTGTAATTGACGTCATCTTGGCAGATAGAGGTGGAGCCTGTAAGGTCATCGGGTCAAGTTGCTGCGTTTTCATCCCACAAAACGCACCGTCTGTCTATCAAGCTATTACCCGTCTGCATAAAATTGCAAATCAGATACATCAGAATCCAGGCACCTGGACTTGGTCCGGTTGGTTCTGGACTACGTTAACAGCTTGGGGATGGAAGATCTTATCATTCCTAGGCATTGGCCTTGTTATAGTATTCAGCTGCTGCCTGTGCCTGCAGTGTGGGCCAGCGATTTGTGGACTGTGTGCCACATCGTGCATTGAACATTCCAGTTGTCTCTCAAACAGTCAAAGAAAGAAAGATGAACATATAATGTTACAAGAACAAACCGACCGATTTATGAGGATCGATATATCATGAAGGGTCCGTAGGGAACAAGGAGGGAATGAGGTAATATAAATTTTATGGTCAAGTTGTGTTCCCTAGCGAGTACCCCACCGACTCCATGTACGAGTTAAAGTGCATGTAACTTCCCTCCTGTGTCAGCTATGAAGACGCAAATACATTTGCGTCCAACGTTAACATGTCCTCTTTCAGACCCACCATGAATGGGTTGAATGGTCCGTTCCTAAGTATGCTATGCCAACGTCTTTTTGTAGTGTACTCCTACGTTTTTTTCAGCCCTGGCTGAAGTAGGCCCTGAATCTCTGCCACCGAGCCTCTTTTCTGGCTTCTGACTCCGAGAAATCTCTGCCCAGGCAGCCCCCGTACCCGTGAACTCTGACTTACTTCTAGCGCGGCCCTCCGTGCTCAGCTCAGCCTGCTGCCTGCCAAGATTGACTATAACCTTCGAGTTATCTGTTTCCCTCCCCGAAAATACATTCCTTCCTGCTAGCTTCAGTAAACATCCTTCCTCAGCTGCAGGGCTAAAGGGCCGACCTGTCTCTATGCAAGTAATTCATAGCTTCTGTTGCCATGCTCCCATGGAAGGCCCCATGCCCCCACGCTTCTCATACAGACACTCAGGCGCTTATACACGCACTCACAACAAGTATAGAATAGCTTCTGCTCTAGAGACCTTTCTGCCCAGATAGCTTAGTTCCTAAACATCAGATATCAGATATGATAGAAGCACAAGTTGATCTGACATGCCAGACTTCTGTCTCTTTCCGTCAGTGTAAATGTCAAATCCCCTGCACCCCTCCAGTTACACGTCATCCAGCTGCGCACGCATCCAAGCTTCCGATTTCTGCTGACATTGCCACATTTTCTGTTAGTGCCACCCCTTTGTGACACCTATCAGTGACGTTTCCAGAACACACCTCTAGTTCACGCCTCTTGATTACGCACATGTACCACGTGTAATACTGTTATCTTGTCTTCTCTCAGCTGTTACGCCTTCTATACTGTTTCCAATGATGTAAAATAAGTATATAAGCTATGTACTGTCAATGAAATGTGGCGCGCTCATCTATCCCTTCTGACACCCTGTGTGGTGGTCAGAACACGATATCTTGGCCATGACCATTCCTTTTTAAGGAATAAAACCCCTTAGAACTCTCACACCACGGACTCTGTCTTTTTTCATCCGATCTGAGTTATTATTGATTAAGTACTTACCTGCATAGAAATTAAGAGAGTAAATTAATTATTTACATCACACGCACTCACAGTCAGTATAGAATAGCTTCTGCCCCAGAGACCTTTTCCGTCCAGATAACTTAGTTCCTAAACATCAGATACCAGATATGATAGAAGCACAAGTTGATCTGACATGCCAGACTTCTGTCTCTTTCCGTCAGTGTAAATGTCAAGTCCCCTGCACCCTCCAGCTTCACGTCAATCACACGTCATGCAGCTGCGCGCGCATCCAGGCCTCAGATTTCTGCTGACATTGCAAGATTCTGCTTTTTGTTGCCACCCACTTGTGACACCTACCTGTGACGTTTCTAGCACACACCTCTATGTTCACGCCTAGTTCACGCCTTCTAATTACGTATCATTACCACGTGTGTGTTTTATCTTGTTTCTCTCAGCTGTTACGCCTACTGTATTGGTTTCTATAATCCGTTTTAAGTATATAAGCTATGTATTGTCAATAAAATATTGCTCTATCCCTTCCTACACCCCAGTGGTGGTAGGAATATGATATCCGGTCAGACCATTCCTTTTTAAGGAATAAAACCCCTAAGAACTCTAACACCACGGACTCTGCGTCTTTCTTCCCGATTGAGTTATTATTGATTAAGTACTTACCTGCATAGAAATTAAGACGGTAAATCAAATATTTACCACAGTGGACAAGGGGCAGGGGTCAGTAGGTACAGGCTCCCAAAGGGGAGTGTCGTCGACGTTTCGACCCAACCATGTAGTGGGTGGTTCAAGTCCTCAACAACGGGTCTTCATCAGGACGGAGAAATGGGGGAATATCTCTCAAAGTGCACGTCAATTAAAAATTTGTTGGGCACCCTTCCGTGGTGCCTTGACAAGACAAACGTGCGACAATTGGTCCGCACTCACAGTATGTAAGTATCCAAAGTTATACCAATGCGTTTATTCACTGGTGTTTCTGTTGCCCACTTATTTAACATGCGAAGCTTGCATCAAATGCCTGTGTTCTCAGTCAAAATGGAAGGAATTGAATCCGTAGCTCCGCGTAGCCGTGAAACCGCCTCCCGTCTGGAACCGCGTTATGGATAACGCGGTTCCAGACGGGAGGCGGTTTCACGGCTACGCGGAGCTACGGATTCAATTCCTTCCATTTTGACTGAGAACACAGGCATTTGATGCAAGCTTCGCATGTTAAATAAGTGGGCAACAGAAACACCAGTGAATAAACGCATTGGTATAACTTTGGATACTTACATACTGTGAGTGCGGACCAATTGTCGCACGTTTGTCTTGTCAAGGCACCACGGAAGGGTGCCCAACGAATTTTTAATTGACGTGCACTTTGAGAGATATTCCCCCATTTCTCCGTCCTGATGAAGACCCGTTGTTGAGGACTTGAACCACCCACTACATGGTTGGGTCGAAACGTCGACGACACTCCCCTTTGGGAGCCTGTACCTACTGACCCCTGCCCCTTGTCCACCCCCATTCCTTTTTCTGGCGATCTTATTGCCAGTGGTTCAAGTTAAGGACCAAGGAATTGTAAATAGCATTCTGCAAGTAAAAAAGAAGTATTTTTTACAAGCATTACGTAGGACAGGCTCAATGTTTTTCTTTGTATAAAAATGACCCACACTGTTCTTTCTGATCTTTCTTGATCATTCACTTGAGCACACACTTTATCTTTCTCTGTGCACATTCTCCTTTTTTAAGAAACTGTTTTTTACTTTATGATTTGTGTAAATATATGTATATAGTTGCATTGATCCTCTATACGTTGATATATGGTACATTAAATTAACTATCCTAATTGGATCCCTCTTTTTGGTTTTATTGATTTATGGGCATCTGCTGTAAATGATTTTTGAAGCTGTGGGCTAGTATCTTCTATACTATTAAGACGATAGATTCAGTCGCGATGTGGAGTTAATCAACTTGATTAAATACTATGATCTTTCTCAATGATAAATTTATGTCGAGGACCAATTGTTGTCTATACTGCTGAATACCCAGGTCCTTGGACTTTAGTGGGTCAACCCCTGTTATATAACAGCTAATAGGGATGAGTCTGCTGCAGCGCTGATAATCTGATTCGCTACCCGCATCCCTTCATTCAGCACTTCTGGAAGTCCTCCCGCTTCTCGCGAGGCAAGTGTTCCGCAAACTGCTGGAGGGAGTCCCAGAGGGCGAGGTCGTAGCGTCCCAACAAAGCTGTGGCACTCGCAGCCTTCATAGAGGTCGCTGATGTTCCACATACTTTCCTTCCAGCTGAATCCATCCATCTAGACTTTATCCGGGGGAACCGTGGATGACGAGGTGGTGGCATGTTGTTTGCGGGCCGCCGTCACAATTACAGAATCCGGAGGAGGTTCCGCCCTTAGAAAGGCCGGGTCCGAATCGGGAGCCCGGTATTTTTTCAGCAATCTTGATGGAGCCGCCTTCGTCACCGCAGGGGTGAGGAAAAGGTCCATGGCCGGTTCCTCCAGGCTCGGCACCAGAGGCAGCAGCGGACGAGACAGGTGTTTCTGGTGCAGTGTCCCGAAAATGACTGATGTCTTAGGCGTGGGCACCGTCAAAGATATCCCCAATTTTGCAGCTCCTCTCAAAAGAACATCGTGGAACGCCACCAGGTCATCAATCTGAGACACCCTAGTGTCCGGTGATCCCGACAAGGTCGGAGAGTAGTCCCTGGTCCCTGAGGACCTCGTGCGAGAGCGAGATCTGTGCCTCCTATGGCGGTGTCTCGACCGCGTGGACGACCTGTGGCGCGATCGCTCCTTTCTCCTAGAGCGAGAGCGTGATCTGCCGGCCCGTGGATGCTCCACAGGTTTCCGTGGGGGCGTCTTCCTCGGTTCCTCCTGGGGTCTAGGTTTCGGGCTCCCCAAGGAGGTGTCGGCAGAGGAGGTAATGACGTGGACCTCGGCTAGGGACTCCGACGTCAACGATGACGATGAAGATGCAGTCGACGGTGGTTTCGACGGCGGCCTATCCACGCCCTTAGACGTCGAATCTTCACGCCGTCTCGACCCGGAGCCCCGGGGAGATGGGGAACACACAGTCGTCATCCCTCTCGATGTCGTTGTCTATGCAATCGACGCCGACGGAGACCGGGACCGTTTGCTGGCCTTCCTGCCTCTCGGGAGCCCCCCAGAGGCCTCAGCAGAGGCAGAGGGAACCTTCCCAGCCTGCCGAGACCCACCTGCAGCCTGCAGCCGTCTCTCTTCGAGGCCTTGAAGCCTAATCTTCAGCCTGTCCCTCAGGGTCCTTGCTGAAAATTGCTGGCAGATGTCACAGTCTTCAGGGAGACAGACGATGCAGACGTCGTGTGGATCACTCTTGGCCTTCTTCCTTCCACATGCTGGGCATTTGTCGAAAAGACCAGGCATTTTAGAGCCCTAAAAAGCCTGAACCAACACACAGGAGAGAAGAGAAGCACCAAGAAAGATATACTCAAACACTTTTATACTAAAAAGTGACAAAAAAATCCAATAAGCCCTTGAAACAAGGGAGAGCTCAATGCCAGGGTCCTGTGGAGTTGATGTCAACTCGAAAAAGATAGACAAAAATGTCCAAAAAGTTATTAAAAAAGAACTAACTAAGGGTACGCTCTTCCCGGATCTGTGCTTGCTGGCTCGGAAAAAAGAACTTACGTCAGCACGCAGGTGCGGCGTCTAAGTAATCCAGAGATGTCACTCCGGCGATCATGACGCCGACGACAGAGCCGCAAGACGACGTCTACCAACGCGCAGGGGGACTGCGGACGAAAACTTTCCAGATGCAGTCTGATGCCTGGGGATATTCTAAGGTAAGGAATCTAACACCAACGGGTTTCTTTCAGATCCCCCTACTTTAAATGCGCCACGGAGCGTGTTTGCACAGTGGTGAAGAGAGGGGACGGGTCCTAAGGTGCCATGTGTGCAAACACCTCTGTGGCGTGTTTAAAGTTGGGGAATTAATTCCCTTTCAATCCTGAGGGCCCCTGGGGGACAACGAGCCCACCAGGTGCTTCCAGTAAGCGCCACTTAGCTGAGTTCCAGAGAGGTGGTCTAGGTCATGCCCCTTTCTACACATCTCTGCAATGCAGCTCTGTGGCACTTACTGGAGGTACCTGGTTGGCTAGTTGGACCCCAGTGTGAGAAGTTGGCCTGATATATGATGCTCACTAGTTCTAGTGATCACCTTGTATCAGTCCAAACAACCCTTATGGTGATTGGTTGTAAAGTCAACCTTATAGACCAGCTATCCTAATGGCAGCATGGACAGAGCAGTCTTAGGCTAAACTCTTTTGGCATGTGAAGCCAGCTGTTTTACCACATATAACCCCTTGAATACCAAATGAAAGAACACCACACAGGTTGTTATGAAAATAAACAATATATTTATTAACTAACTTACACCTCTGAACTCTTTATGAGATCAGAGGGCTAAGCACATGACAATCTCTTAGGAAAAATACGTTTAAGTTGCACAAATTACAATGGAGCCCTAGGGGCACGACAAACCATATACTAAGTAAGTGGAATGTGAAAGTCGATAGAAAGAATGGAGCTGTCCAAAGGCTGTAGGATCGCTGGGACCCCGCTACCCTAACTTTAGGTAAGTAATAGGAGGTCCGCGGAACGCGTGTGCAGAGTGTGAACTCACACGCGAGATGCGTAACAACGCCTATGGACAGTATAGTTCAAGTAAAAGGTGAGTACGGACAATCCTTACAAGTTAGGACTAAAACGACAATGGAACTGGACACTAGGAGAGTGAAGCTACCATTGAGCAGCTAAATGCTCTTGTTACCTCACACACAGGCTGCGGGTGCATAGGTGCGAAGTCGTGTCGGGTTCCGGCGTTGAAGTCTATGGAGCCTGGAAGAAAAGATGCTGCAGGCGACCAGGAGGAAGATGTCCGGTATGATCCAAGGGTGGATCAGAGATGTTGAAGACCTGAAAGCAGAGGGGGACAATGTTCAAAGTCACTAGCCAGTGACTGGAGTGGAACCAGGAGTGGAACCAGATGTCGTCGTCTCGATCAGGTAGAGTGGACGCTTATCTCTGCAGCCATGTGGACCAGGAGGTGTCTTCGACGACCAGTATTGAGGCACGAGCTGTCCCACGCAGGCTCTCGCTGTCGGCGGTGTGGGATCCGGATTTGGAGTCAACAGGCCTTGGCAAAGGCAACGCACGCGGTGAGTGGAAACGGCATCTGGTGCGGACCAGGAGGGTCCGGGGTGCTCCTCTTTTGGAAGGGAGCAAGGGCCAGTCTGGAGCAACCAGACCACCAGTGAAGATTTCAAGGTTCATCGTCTAGGAGGCCACAAGCCAGCCGGCAAGTGACCAGACAACGCGTCGAGCAGCAGGCAAGCAGAAGGGCCCCACGCAGATCTCGTGGAGGCTGGAGGGCTGATCTTCGGTGCAGGAGCTGCTCGGGCTGGGGCTTCTCAATCCCCAAAGCACTTCGTCAAGGTTACCTCAGAAGTCGTGCTGGAAGCGAAGTGCAGTTTCTTTCAAGATGGCCGGTCCCACGTGTCTCGTCGCACCCAAAGATCTCAGCTGTGCTGCAGATGTAGGTAGATTTTATCAATAAACAAGGGGGACCCACTGAAATGGCTTGGGACCATGGGTATCAGTTATTTTCTAGAAACAAAGGTCCTAAGCCTAGAACATTATTTCAAAACAATGTAATATAGACCACAATCGGAAACTATATACTCTTTTCTTATACCCAGGTGGGCAAAGAATTTATTACGAAAATATAACAAGTATTCAAAGTGTAAGGTACAATTTGACAACAAACATTTGTCGTTTGAAGTAAGGCACAAGCCTGTGCCGTACTAAGAAGATAGGGGAAAGTTTTAGAGAAAGACAGTTTACGTCAGGCATGTGTGCCCCAGGCATGTCTCATTCCTTTCAGCCCTGTCCTACCTAATGCACAATATCCTGTCTGGAGTGGTGCTAGCACCTCCCAAGGCAGGAAACCCTTTGTCCAAGCCTCCCTCGCTGGAAGGACTCCCAGCAGCAGGAGGTCAGACTTGTGTCTGTGGTGGCAGCATCCATTTTGTGATGCTGAGGCTCGAGTTAACTTTAACCGGGGTTCACAGATACATGTCGTGTCCCTCTAGAAGGGTGGAATGCTACCCCGTCGCCAGAATTGGCGAGGGGGTAGTATTCCAATTCGTATGACACCTTACTCGCCATGTTTTGATAATGCTATACCAAAGTTAGCATTTAACCGCGAGGATTATAAAGCACTTAAGAGTATATGGTATAGCGTTATCATGGAACAGCTATTAGGACTTGGTTCCGCAAGCTGCAAACGGGCTCAGCTCATGCCAGAGCACCATCTCACATAATTCCAAGCACTCTGCCTTCGGGATTGATAAGGCCTGCCATAGGAGTGACTGATAGGAGGCTATGTGTCCATTTTAGGGTTAGATATGGGGATACTATATCTAAAGCAAAGGGTGATTACATCACCTTGTCCCAGCTGATTGATCAGCCAGTTGTGTCAGATTTGGATGGCCAGCCAGGGGTGGCATAATACATGCTGCAGCCCCTGGTAGGCCCTGGGTGCACCTATGCCCTGGGTACCTAAGGTACACTGTACAGGGGCTGATAAGGTGACTCAGTATCCAATTAGATATGTACCTAGAGTACATGGAATCCATTTTACAGAGAGCAGTGGGCCTGGGGTCCTGAATAGCAGGTCCCAGGCCAACTAAGTTGAAAACCAGCAAAACACCAGACAAAAAGTTAGGGGTAACCATAGTCAGATATCCACCTTCCTACAGCGTCCTGCTATCTTTCCAGTGCATTGTTAGGTTGCGCTAAGCTAAAATGAGTGCCAGATTGTTGAATTTTGCGACCGGACTAGCTTTCTTCCCTTTAGGGCCCAACCCCAGCAGACCGTATTCCGGGCTATCATTGCTCCTCAGTGGCGCTATGATAGTTAGTATCGCACTGATTGCCCCCCAATAACGCTGTAGTTGTAGGCAATCCCACATGTGCATCAAGTCTGCCGCCTGTGTACGGCAGCGCGGGTACATATCCGAGTGGTCTGGGAACATACGTCTCAGTTTGTATGGCGTCAGATATGCCCTGTGCAGAAGCATAAGTTGTATGAACTTAAATTTCGGATTCCTTGACACCTTCCTAGGGTATTCCACCAACACATCCCACTCCTTATCCCTAAATGCCCATCCTATGTCCATTTCCAACCTTTCCCTTAAAATCCGGAGGGACACTGCTGCCACCTCCCTTATGCCTCTACACAACGACCTGGTGAGGTGTCTGCCACTGCCCATCAGATGCTGCATTGTGATCAGCGCATGTGTGGCTGGTTCCACCCCCTATGGTGCCCATGTAGTATGGATATAGTGGGAAATGCTTGCATGTAGTAAAAACAGTGTGTGTAAGAGAGTAGGGTCTGCTTCCTATGGTCACCCCCACTTTTTGCTTTTGTTTTCGACTAAGATGTGGCTGTGGGCCTGCTAATCCGACCCAGAGCCCAGATGCACTCTCTCTAAATTCACCATGTACTCTAGGTACATCCACAATTGGGAATTGGTTCACCTCGTCAGCCCCTGTAAAAGTGTACCCTAGGTACGCAGGGCATAGGTGTAACCAAGGCCTACCAGGGGCTGCAGCATGTATTGTGCCACCCCTGTCTGGCCACTCAAATAGACACAACTGGCTGATCACTCAGCTGGGGCAAGGTCGTGTAATCACCCCTTGCTTAGTAATAGTATCCCTATACCTACCTTATATATAAACACATAGTAACCTATAAGTCACTCCTAAGGCAGGCCTTAACAATCCTGGAGGCAGAGTGCTTGGTTATATGTGAGATGGTGCTCTAGCATGAGCTGAGCCAGTCTGCAGCTTTCGGAACCATGTCCTTATAGCTGTTCTATGATACTGCTATACCATATACTCTTAAGTGCATTATGAACCTCGCGGTTAAATGCTAATTTTGGTTTGGCTTTATCAAAACATGTCGTGTAAGGTGTCATACACTTTGGAATACTACCCCCTTGCCGATTCTGGCGACTGGGGTAGCATTCCACCCTTCTAGAGGGTGAAGACATGTTAGTTCTGACTATCCCGGTTAAAGTTAACCAGAGCCCCAGCATCACAAAATGGATGCTGCTGCCACAGACACAAGTCTGACCTCCTGCTGCTGGGAGTCCTTCCAGTCACGGAGGTTTGGACAATAGGTTTTTTGCTTGGGGAGGTGCGAGCAGCACCCCAGACAGGAGGATGTGTATTGGGACAGGGAGGGCTGAAGAGATTGAGACATGCCTGGTGCACACTAGGTGCTTCATGCATACCCCAGTTCAAACCGGTTGCTGGGGCACTGGCGCGAAACTACACAAAGGAAAGGGGGTGTAACCACCCCCCTTCCTGGTCCCACCCATAGGAGGGACCTACTGAGAAACCCAGCCCCCTTAGTTGGATAAAGGTAGGAGCTGACCCAGGAGAAATTATATTAATCCTGGAATCGACTGAAGACGAAACTCTGGACCCTTCGACATTCATCCAAGCTGAAGACTGAAGAATCTCCCTTGTGGCCAAGGAGTGACCACCCTGGGAAACCAGGCACCATCCAGCAACTAGACGGCTTGCTTTGTCCCCGTTCCCGCCAGAACCCGAGCGCAGAGCCTGACAAGACACAGACTCCTGGATCCCTCTGACCCCACTGCATGACTCAAGCACAGCTGAGCTCCGTGGAAGGCGTCGGGACCCGTGGAAGCAGGTATCCTGAAAAGTCGACAACTTGCCAACAGCGCAGCTCCCGAGGCCTCCTCGAAGCTGTGCCCTGGGGACTGAGACACCCCGACACTGAGCTCCACCTGCACCGAAGACCAGCCTTCCACACTCCACGAGATCTGCGTGGGGCCCTTCTGCTTGTGTTCTGCTCGACGCGTTGTCCGGTTGCTGGCCCGTTAGCTAGTAGCCCCTGGCGACTATCCTTTTTGAAACTACATCGCTGGTCTGGTTGCTCCAGACTGGCCCTTGCTTCCCTGCAAAGGTGATGTACTTCAGACCCTCCTGGTCTGCACCAGAAGCTCCTTGTGTATCCTGCGTGGGTTGCCTTTGCTTAGACTTGTTGGCTCTGATCTTGAAGCCGACCCCTCCATCTGCGAGAACCTTCGTGGGACAGCTCCTCTCCAGCACCTGGTCGTCCTCGACGCCTCTTGGTCCGCGTGGCTGCAACGACAAGCTTCACCCCAGCACCTGATTGCTCCTCGATGACGTCTGGTTCCTTCACTGGTTCCACCCGGTCACTGGCTAGTGACCTAGACTCTGTCCCCTCTGATTTCAGGTCCTCTTCATCCTCGATCCACCCTTGGATCCACCTGGACATCTTCCTCCTGGTCGCCTGCAGCATCTTCTTCCAAGGCTTCATAGGAAACATCGAGAAAACCAGACACTCTGACACCTATGCACCCGCAGCCCGTCAGTGAGGTAACGCGAGTACTTCGGTGCTCCTGTAGGGATTGACTATCCTATTGTCCAGTTTTACTAGTTGTGTAATCCTAGTTAGACCGGAAGTGTCCTAAAACTTCATTACTTACCTTTTTACGATCCTATTGACTTTCTATTGACTCTCGCGTGAGAGTACTGACTCTGCACGCGCCGCCTGTGGGCCTCCTACTCCTAACCTAAGGGTCAGATAGTGTAGCCCCAGCGATCCTCTAGGCCCTAGGCCTTCTCCTTACCAGAGTCGTGGTTTTTATACTACTTACTTAGTATATGGTTTTGCGTGCCCCTAGGGCCTAACTGTAAATTGTGCTATTTAAAGTATTTTTAAGTGTTACTTGTTATGTGCTTTTGCCTCTGATCTCATAAAGAGTTCAGAAGAGTGTGTTAGTAAATAAATACATATATATTTTATATATATCCTGTGTGGTGTCCTTTCATTTGATATTCAAGGGGTTACATATGGTAAAAAAGCTGGTTTTACGCCCTCAAGAGTCTTTTAGCCTAAGACCGTTCTGTCCACGCTACCTCTAGGATAGCTGGTCTATAAGGTTGACTTTACAACCATCACCATAAGGGTTGTTTGGACTGGTGCAAGGTGTTCACTAGAATAGTGAACATCATATACCAGGCCAACTTCTCACAGTTGTGCGCTCCGTGCTCTCACAAAACCATCATGCAGCATCATAGTACCCTCCTTGAAGAAATTGCCCACTGTGGTCACTCCGACGTCTTTCCAGGCTCCTATTCGCCGGTTAGTAATTCTGCCCATCCTTGTTGGGATGCCCAAGAGGGGTATAGTGGGGGCATATAGGGTCGCCTCTTTAGTGTAGCAAAGGGAATGTCTCCAATAAAGTAACGCAATTCTCAGAAGGTGCGGTGCGGACGATGGTATCTTGCTATTAGGCAACATAAGTGAATGTAGTTCACCCCTTTGCCATTCTGAGTGTGTCATGCCTATTTCCTGCAGGTTGCGACCCGCCAGCCAGTACGCCAGCCACTGCAGTTGGCTTGCGTACCATGTAGGCTTTCATATCGGGGACTCCCAATCTTCCCTGTTTAGTATCTAAATACAACTTTGTAAGCCCTATGTGCCGTCTTCCCTTACCCAATATTAATTCAATTAGCAGGGTGGAGAGCGTTGTGAACATCCTAAACGGTACCATTACAGGTAGGCTGGTGAAAAAATACAACATCCTGGGGAGCACCACCATCTTGGAAAATTGCTACCTTCCCCGCCACTGATATAGACTGTGTGACCCAGAACTTGATTTGAGACCGCAGTGAATTAATAGCTCTCCCCATGTTACCTTCCAGAAGACCTTCCGCTGCCCTATATATATTGATCCCAAGATATTTGAAAGTGACAGGCGCTATCTGAAACGACCAGTCACCAAAGACTAGTGCACCAGTACGTGCTGCATCTTTAAAATAATAGGCATACAATTTATTTTCATTGATAGACAATCCAGATAGCTTTTGGAATATGGCGAAAATCGAGGGCACAGGTTAACAACTAGCATTTAGGTCCCTAAGGTACAATATTATATCATCTGCATACGCAGGTACAGTATGTGCAATAGGGCCCTGTACTATTCCACTAAACCCTGCAGCCATACGCAGTTTCAGCAACAGGGGTTCCAGTGCCAGAATAAACAGAAAAGGCGACAGTTGACATCCCTGTCTGGTGCCCCTTGCTACTTCATATTGCTCTGAGATAGGTCTACCAGTTCTATCCCTTGTGGTGGGGTTTGTGTATATCAGTGTCACCCATTTGATGTATTCCGCAGGGATCCCATTCTGGTCAAGGCATAGAACATATAGCCCCATTGTAGAGAGTCAAAGGCCTGGGGGGGCGCTAGAGGGCGCATGAGCTAATGGTCGCACTTCCGTGAGGCTCTGGCTGCCTGGCCAGAAACATCCTGAAATTATCCTTTTAACCTGCGGGTGGACGCCTGAAACTAACAGCGTCTGTCCGATTTTGGGGACGATCCGACGCCCGATGCCTGAACTGGCCGCTTGAGAGCTTCGCCCGGGGAGCATTGCTGCGGAGCGTTGCTGTGGTGACCTGGGCGCCGTGCCACGCGAGGCCGAGGCTTGACACGAGGGAGATAGGCCTCGGAGTTGCGGAGGTCAGCCCGCTGTGTGAGTGGACTGCTGGAGGCTTAACAGGTGGCGGCGGAGGTGAGTCTCTCCCCCTCTATGGCCATTGCGAAGTGTGGAGGTACTGCACGGTGATCCTGTGATCTGCTGGGGGAGCGGACGAGACCGGTGGCATCCGCCTGGGCCGGGCGAGGGGTTGGACTTATCCCCGGCCTTGATCCTCGTATTGCCGCCGTTGCCCCAGATCCCTCCGTGAGCCTGCTGCATCTGGGGGCGTGAGGCTGAGGAGCAACAAGAGGCCGCCGGAGGACATCGGCAGTGTCCGTGCTGCGGGTATCGCTGCCCGCTGGTGGCGCGTTGGGCCTCCCCTCACCCCGCCACCCGCCACCCCCCGGCGCTCCTCGGGCCCAGGCCTTCCTAGCACCACTCCAGCGCACCGCCGCCCGCCACCCATCTCGGGCGCTGCCGGCTGGCTTCCGTCACTGGAGCCGGAGCGCGGCCTGGCGTGGGCGTGGGGATCACTTTGACGCTGCTGGTCTGTTCCTCGCGTGGACGGCGCCGCCTCAGGAGTGACCACTGCGCGGGGGGCTGCTGATGCGAGTGGAATTATCTGGGTGCAGGGAGCGCAGCACCACTCGCCGAGCGCCTCGGGAGCTCACAGGCGGAGCACAATGGGCAAGAACGATAACAAACAGCCCAAGCTCTCTTTTGAACCTGTGGCCACAAAGAAACAGTTGCGTAATGCGACCGGAGCCGGCGGTGCCCCGGGACCATCGGGCACTGAGCCCCCCTCTACACCCATGGCTCCAGAGCTGAGAGTGCTGATGGAGGAGATGCGGCAGGGCTTCGCCACGATAGTGGATAAGGTGGATCGCTTGTCCTCCAGGATGGATGGTGTCGCGCAGAAATTGGAGGTCCACGAGGAACGCTTGACGGAAGCGGAGCGACGCATCTCCACCTCGGAGGACACGTCAACAACCCACGAAGCGCGCCTAACCAAAATGGACAATATCCTGAGAGTAATAGCGGCAAAGAATGAGGAGTTGGAGGCGAGGAGTAGACGCGATAACATTCGCGTCACGGGTGTTCCGGAGTCCACCAACACTGGCCGTATGGAGGACTATGTAGAGCGAATACTACTCACTGCAGTGGGTAACGAGGCCTTCTCTAGTCAATTTATTGTCGAAAGGGCACACCGCTCTCTGGGTCCGGTTCCCAAGCCGGGGGCGCAGCCGCGGCCTATCATCGCCCGGTTACTTAACTACCGCAACCGCGACGCGGCGCTGCGTGCAGCACGAACGAATCGGAACCTGGCTTGTGATGGAGTACAGTTTTCCTTGTACCCGGATTTTACACCCATGGTGCAGGACCAGCGGAGGAAATTCTTGGAGGTGAAGAGGAAGCTGAGAACATGCAGGTGGATTACGCACTTCTGTACCCGGCCCGACTCAGGGTGACCCATCAGGGCAAGCAACATTTTTTTACGAACCCGCAGCAAGCTGAGGACTATGTTAAGAAGCTCTGCATTGCTAGGAGGGGTAGACGAAACGAGGAGGATGGTGAGGCAGGCGAGGACCCAGCCGAGCATGACGAGTCCTGAATGTGCCTTTTCTTGGACACTTGTTTGCTGACTCCCTGTAGTTGTACTGATGCTGGGTTCGGATTCTGATGCCGACTCCCGCCGTGGCGGCCCTGCCCTGCCTTTGGAGACATGGATGACTGCTTCATCGCTTTGTAGACTTGCTGTGGAGTGGCGTGTGAACTCAAACGCTTTGCCCCGCTGATGGGATAGTTATTGGACTGAGCAGGCTGATGGCAGTACAGGAGACGGTGTGGGCAGCAGCTGATACATGGACGATTCACTTGGAATAATTGGTAGCCTCTCCAAATGGGGGGGCGGCAGCGAGAGACGCTGGTTTGGTGTACGGGCTTAAGCCTGCAGGGGTAATGTATGCCAGTCACCACCCCTCCTTCTCTGTCTGACCCCGTATGATATGTGCGGGGCGGGAGGGGAGTGATGGGGTGTATTGGTGCGTACCTCTGTTGCCCCCAGGAGGGGATTCCCCACATGGTTTTTCTATGGTTTTTGAGTATTGGGTCTGGGGCGGGGGGAGGGGTCATGGTACTGGCAAGTTTGGGTTGCTTCAGAGGGTGGGGGGGGGGGGGGACTTGTGTGGGGGTTGGGTTGCTGTGCGTGGAGGGAGGGGGGGTGTTTGAATGTTGGGGTATGCGTTGTTGCAAATAGAGGTATTCTGGCAGGAGACGTTCATGGCATGTATGCGGGGACTGGAGTTAGTGTGAGTGTACGCATGGATGGTCGGGTGAGACGACTGTTCCGGACAGCAGAGAGACTGGTACTTGGTGCGTTCCGACTGAGGGCTGGAGCATGGGCCATGGGCTTATTTCAGGAATATGGTGATAAGCATGGGTGATACCGCTTTGACTAACGTCTCCATAATGTCCTGGAATGTTCGAGGCCTTAATGACCCCCGGAAATGCAGAAATGTACTTGCATATTTAGATAGGCATCATGTGCAGATAGCGATGCTCCAGGAAACCCACCTAAACCCACGTAGTGTTCCTAAGTTTGCTAGCAGATGGGCAAATGTGAGGGAGTTTTCCTCCTATTCCACTTACTCGAGGGGGACGGTTATTTTGATCAATAAAGTGCTGCCGTTCCAAAAGTTGGGAGTGAGGTCGGACAATGAAGGGAGGTATGTGATCCTTTGGGGCAGCTTGGGCACTGATGTGATCATGCTGGTAAATTGTTATGCACCTAATATTGACACACCCGGTTTTTTCTTGACGTTATGGGGTCATGTATTGGAGACCGACGCCACGCACATAATCTGGGGGGGGGGGGGGGGGGGGGGGGGGAGGACTTCAACCTATCGCTACATCCTGGGGCGGATAGATCAGATGGTAGTGGACAATACAACACGAAAGCTCGGGACACGCTCCAAGGCATACTGGCGGAGGCAGGCCTATTGGATAGCTGGAGGCACTCACACCCGGCAGCTAGGGAAGGCACACATTTCACGGCACACGCGCGCTCATGGGCAAGGATTGACTACTGCTTTATCTCACGGGGCCTAGCTGGAGGTGTCGTTCAGGTGAAACATCTACCTCGTACTTACTCGGACCACTGCCCTGTACTGGCCGTGCTAGAGATGCCTGGATATGATAGAGTGCGTCCGCCATGGCGGCTATTCCCCTCTGCCCTGCTTGACCCTGTCTTTAAACATGAACTTGGTGAGGAGATAGAAGCCTTCTTCCCTAGAAACAAGGGGTCAGTTGATAAGGTGGAAACGATTTGGGAAGCTTTCAAAGTGACTGTGAGGGGGGTCACGATTTCTAAGAGCTGTGGTATACTCAGGGAAATAGTGCGCACGTTGACTAAACTTGAATCGGAGCTTAAGGCGCTAGAGGCAGAGATGGTCAGGAATCCTTGCCCTGACCTTGCGGTGGAATTCAGGGCCAAACTATCGTCCTATGAGGAGGAAGCTGCCAGAGAGGTGAAATTCCGGGGCAAATACTGGACGGCTAGGCGCTATTGTGAGGGGGATCGGCCGGGAAAGGTGCTAGCGGCGCTCACGAGGCACCAGCGCTTCGCCGCCCATGTCTTAGAAATCTCTGATGGTGAAGGCGGGACCTACCAGGATACTAAAAGAATCCAGGACACCTTCTTGCAGCACTACAAACGGTTATATTCCACACAGCAGGAAGGCGAGGTGGACTTCGGGAACTTCCTAGATGATATTGCACTATGCTGGCTTAGTGACGGCGACAGGGCGTTCCTGGGAGGCCCTTTCGAGCTGGATGAGATTAGGGAAGCAATCATGTCCCTCAGCAACGGCAAAGCTGCTGGGTTGGACGGCCTGCCAGCCGAATTCTATAAGTGCTACATTGACATCATGGCACCGGTGCTGAAGGAGGTCTTTGAGGAGTCGCTAGAGGTGGGGGTGCTGCCGGGCTCCATGAGGGAGGTGGCGATCACTTCCCTTCTGAAGCCAGGGAAAAACCTGGTGGATACCGATGCCTATAGACCCCTCTCGCTGCTAAATTGAGATGCGAAGATTCTTGCTAAAGTGCTCGCGACTAGGCTGTCCCTGCTTATGAATACCCTGGTGCTGCCGGATCAATCTGGATTTGTCCCAGGGAGAGCCACATCCCATAACCTCCGTACGCTGTTCTCCCTTATACCTACCATTGCACCTGACCTGCCTGTCGCTGCTGTGTTCCTGGACGCCACCAAAGCGTTCGATTCTGTGGATTGGGGTTATCTGATGGCTATCTTGAGCAGAATGGGGTTCCCCCGGATATTCATCGCTTGGGTGACACTGCTCTACACTTCTCCAGTCGCTAGGGTCATCGTTAACGGTGTGCTCAGCACAGATGCCGATCACGAGTGGGACTAGGCAAGGATGCCCCCTGTCGCCCCTGCTTTTCGGCCTGGCGATTGAACAACTGGCTTGCAGGATCCGGCAATTGCATAAGGCCGGCACCTTTAACTGTAATCAAAGGCAGATTGGGATTTCCCTTTATGCGGACGACGTTACACTGTATGTGCGGCACCCACAAGACCACCTCAACCCGCTTCTGAGAGAATTTATAGTGTTTGGCGGCATATCCGGAGTGCACATCAATTGGAAGAAGTCGCAATTCTTCCCCCTCACGGCCTCGGTTGCCCATTTTCCGCTAGACTACCCCTTGGAATGGTGCAGCTCTGATTTGAGATACTTGGGCATTGAAGTGTCGCTCAATAAGGACGACACTATCCGGCTGAATTATGGAGTGGCTATCTCACGATTGACTCACAACGTGACCCGCTGGTTGGCCCTCCCACTTTCGATGGCAGGCAGAGCCTCCCTGATAAAAATGGTCATCCTCCCACGTTTCCTATATCTATTCCAAAACGTACCCTACTACCCGGGTGCCTATTTTTTAAAAAGACTTCGAACTGAGTTGCTTCGCCTATTTTGGGGCGGTAAGCAACCGCGCCTTAGCTGGACTGTTTTGACGCAACCATATGACAGGGGCGGATTTGATGTACCCGATCTGGAAGTGTATTACCTCAGTGCTCAGGCTCAGCACGCCTATCACTGGGTTAGTCCCGCTCCCTTTATGCCGCAGGTTGCTGCTGAGGATTGGATCGTGCATCCACTCCCACTCAGGGGCATGCTGATGGGACTGGTTGGAGATGTCGAGACGCCTGCTACCACTGTTACCTGTACTATTGACTCTTGGAGGAGAGTGACTAAATTGCTAGGAGCCCCCATGCTGTATTCGCCGGCAATGCCCCTTGCGTACCACCCGAAATTATCGCTTCTACTGGAGAATGGATTTCGATCCATGTGCAAACGCGTACACCTTAATACATGGGGTGACTTGTTTCAGGATGGGCTGTTCCGTACCAAAGATCAGATATTTCGGACTGCTCCCCCGACACCGATGGAGGTGTTTTATTATATTAGACTCCGTCAGGGTATGCGGGACATACTCCCTAGCTTTCCGGAGGAACCGGGGACAGTACTGCCCTTGCATGTCATGCTCGTGTCGGATGGTAGGCACTTGGTGTCAAAGCTGTATGCTGCCGTTCGTGAGCAACGACCACCGGTTCTGTCTAAAGCGCGAATTGATTGGAGCTCTGAACTAAATGCTGAACTCACTGATGAGCAGTGGAGGTATTGCTGCTCGGCCACGGCTAACGTCTCCTCCAGCTGTCGATTGAAAATCATTCACTACAAGTTCGTACAGAGATATTATTACACTCCAATCAGGAAGCTGCGCTTTCGCCTCTCAGAGGACGATAGATGCGCTTGATGCCGTGCGGAAGGCGCGGGTTTCCTACATTTGACCTGGGAGTGTGGAGCGATACAGGCATACTGGGAGCAGGTGCATGCTGCGCTCCAGGTCATGATTGCTGGCCCTCTTCCTCTGGATCCGGTGGTGATGCTGCTGGGATATACCAGGGATGTACCCAAGTCAGACCGTAGATTTGTCGATATCGCGTTGCTGCTCGCTAAGAGGAGGATTGCTTGCAGATGGGGGAGGGGTAGGGCACCAAAATTTAAGGAATGGCTGGATGACCTCACATACTGTCAGGACCAGCATGGCGTTTATGCGGAACTGCTACCCGCCCGCTGTAAACCCAGTGACTTTTGGTCCCCCTTACAGGTCTACTGGATGTCTCAGGCGACTCACAGTGACTCCTCTGGAGATGATGAGCCGTTGCCAGGCCCATGAGCGTATAGGTGCTTTACACCACACTCGCCATATTACATTTCACATGATGGGTGGGACCTTAGCCCGCCTCAATTGGATGGGGTAGTAAGCTTCCTGAGGGAGTGATGTTGGGGGGTCTGGGATACTTGTAGGGCGTGTGATACTTATAGGTCATGTGATGCTACTTGTGGGACGGGTCTTCCTGATCCTCCCGATATTCTAACACAATAGGCCGGTAGGGGCAGACATATACACTAGATCCTGCGATTGCACGTCGGTAGAGATGGCATTTGCGTTAATGAGCACTGTGCACCGCTTTAAGCTGCACTTCATATTGATTGCCCTTACACTGAACATACGCTGAGGTGACGAGCGGTGCCATGCTCTTCTGACACACATATGACACACTACTGCATACGGTGACACTTCTGGCTGACTGGTGGGGACCGAGACAGACGTGGGTCGGGGGGTTCTGAGATACCTTTCCTCCGCGCTTTGCACTACACCTGTATGCGAAGGTATGTTGGTCGCCCCACCCCTTGCGCCCCTGGCTATGCAGGGGGAGTATTCCCGATTGGTTGCCCTCCCACTACATGAAATTGAGGAATATGTGTTTCTAGGCCAGCCTAAATGCAATGTACTAGCCCTCGTGAAATTGATGCTTCTCCACTGAATGTACCAAAAGTATTGCTCTACTGAATTGTCGATGCTGTTACTGTCATGAATCTCTGTTGAATGCGACTAATAAAGGTTTAAAAAAAAGAGTCAAAGGCCTGGCGTAAGTCTAAGGAAATAAAACAAACTGACATTTTGTTGGGGGATATGAGCCATCACCTGATGTAGTCTCCTAATATTGAGAGCCGTGCTCCTACCTGGGACAAACCCACATTGGTATTCGTGCACTAGTCGCGGTACATATTGATTAATCCGATCCGCTAGTATTTTCTAGCGGATCACCATGGCTTGCAGTGTGCTAGTCGGCAGTGTGCCCGTTGCTAGGGACGAGTGATATAGCCTTTGTAAGTGGGGCACCAGTAGCTCAGCAAACACAGCATAAAATTCCACTGGCAGTCCATCGCCACCAGGCAACTTATTTCGGGTTAAGCTTCGTATCGCCCTTTTCATTTCCATGGTGGTTATCGGAAGTCGGAGGTCCTCTGTGTGCGCCTGCAGCAGCTGAGGGAGGTGCAACCTATCGAAAAAAGCATCTAGATCTGCCTCATCTAAATCGACAGGCCTAGCATACAGTGTTTTATAATATTCCATAAAGGCTACATTTACGTCAAGTTGGGTGCTAACTATTTCACCTTGTACATCTCTAACCTCCAGTATCGGAACAGGTGGGGCATCGTTCACTATTCTAGACAGCAATGGTCCCGCTCTGTCTGTCACTGTGTGCTGTTTCTGTGCATTCAGTCTATCTACAGCCTAAGGTCTTCTAACAATTCGGCATATCGAATAATAACTTCTCGTAGTCGTGTCTTGTGTGTCATCCAGTGCAGCCTTCTGTTCCAGTCTTCCTATCTCATTCTCTTTGTCAGTAAGCTGTTCTACTGGGCAGTGGTCCGACAAGGTCTTCCCTAAATGAGTGGAGTCTTTGACCATACACATCAGCATGTCCTTGCAGAATATCCTATCAATGAGCGTATGTAATTTGTGCACTGCAGAGTAAAGTGTGTATTCTCTGACTCCGCTGTGTTGCTCTCTCCATGCTTCCACTATTCCCCACCCGCTTGCCCAGGTTCTCAGCACCGTCGCAGTGTTCCTACTATGTGTGTTGTGTAGCGGTGGGTGAGACCTGTCCATGTCTATGTCTAACACCGCACTGAAATTGCCCCTCATCACCCACGGATATCCCACCCAGTCCGCCAGTAATATATTTAGACTGTCCAAAACGTTTCTTGTCCCGGATTAGGCGTATAGACACTGGCCAGTACAATATGTTCCTTATCAAGCAGCCCATGTAACAACAAATATCTTCCGTCCTTGTCAATCTTCTGCTCTAGTAATTTAAAGGGTGTACCATTTCTCAGCCATATCGGGACCCCACTTCCGAAGGCCGAATATGACGTAATCAATAACTGGCCCTTCTTGTTCAGCTTCAGTGCGTCTCCTGTAGAAACACCATATTCACCTTCCTCCTATTCAGTTGTGCGAAAAGCCTATGCCTTTTTTGAATGGAGCCCATGCCCCGAACATTCCAGGAGTGACGTCTATACACGTCAAAGTGTGCCATCAGGCTTTACACAAAGGGACCACGCAAGACTATATGGACCGTCAAGCCTGTACATCATCATTTTTCGATTCAATGCCGAGCCCCCTAACACAGCAACATTTTCCAATGCTCGGGTCATCAACAAAGTACTTGTCTATGGGAAATTCATCAACGGTTGTAGGCAAACCAGGATCCTAATCATCAAAGCACCTCTCTTCATGGAGGAACTGAAAGGCAAAGACAATGACCACCATTTTGACAGCACTGCTGGGCCCATGAAGGAAATGTTGGGGATGGAGTTACAGTGATCAGCAAGGATGCTTTCTGGTAAATGGTGTCTGTACCGGTGACCGTGTAACATGCAGACTTTGTATCCTCTGTAGAATGAAATGAAGACAACTACTCATCAATGACTGGTACCGGACTGGTTTGCCTTTAAAGAAATGTTTTATTTTTTCGGTGCCACCTGAGAATTCAGAGACACCGCCTTCTTTGACTTCCCAGTCCTTTCTCGACATCACTTTTTTTTTGCTGGATAGTAGGGGGCAGCAGCTGATCAGTTATCTCACCGTTAGAGGCAAGGTAAGAGGTTCAGTTAGCGCTCACTGAGAAGATCTTTGCAGACCTACTTGCTCTCCAGGGGTGGACTGCCTCCATGTTTGCCTTCATAATTTCCAGAACCAGCCTTCTTTCACCATCTTTCATGCTCTTTGTAGAAAATGTGTTGCATACGTCTCATTTCTTAGGATTGTGACTCTGATGCAGGCAGTAGAGGCATTTAGTATGTGTGCTTCTTGAAAGATCTTCCTTTTGCCACAGGCTTTACAAAGCTTTAAGAGATTTTTCTCCATTAACTCTCCGTGAAAAGTCTTAATCTTCTAATGTGAAACCAGTGGTTTAAGAAAAAGAAATTCAAATACTGAGAAAATACTCCAAATGAAGAGTTTATTCCACTTAACAGTACACTGCAACCATACACAATGACACTAGCTAACTAGGACCCTTGTTTATAAGGCATTTGGGAACAATGGCGATAATGCTTCCAGCTTTTAAAAACTCTTTAAGACCATACAAATGTGTTATAAATGCTGATAATGTAGCTTGCATAATGACCCTACCTTCTCCAGGTTTGGGGTCCCAACCCAGCTTGAGTCCTATTGGAGTAAAAAGGTCTCTGATGAAGCTCTGGAGTTCCTCATAGTAATCAGTGTGGGCTAGCAGGGTGGAAAGGATGCCCAGGTTACAGCTTAAATCACTCCATACCGTATAATTTGGTTCATTTACAAAGGCTTCCATCACTTTAAGAACTTCTACAGTGCTGATCATTCCAGCTCGAGCCTGGAGAGAGAAGGAACACTGAAAATTACATAGAACAGCCAAAGATGGAATTTCTAACAAGACACTAAAAGTACTCAAAAGACTGCCTACTGGCTTAAACAAAGCATGACGTTGAAATGATCTACTCACCAACTTAAACATACTCATTCCTTACCTCACCACTCAACTCAGAAGCAATCACCATGTGTCTGCATCATATGGCAACATTGGATGTAATGGACAAGTTACTTACCTTAGGTAACACTCTAATAGAGAATCTAACAGAATCTTCACCTTTTGAATATTCCCCAGGCATCAGACTGGATCTAGAAAATCTTTAGCAGCAGCCCTGCATGCTGATAGGTAGCACAATGCAGCTTAGCCTACACGTCGCTTCGCTCTGAAAGTTATGCACAGAGGCCTATATAAGCGGCACTCGTGAGGTGAAACCAGTTGCTTTCATGTATTGTCCACACCAAAAGACGCAGAATCCACTCTCCAGATGGGAATGGACTAGATTACAGAACTTTAATGGGGGCCTTCAATGAAAGAGTCCAGGTCACAAAACAGGAAGGGAGGGTGTCTGAGGATTCTCTGGTTAGATACAGCCTCTACCAGAAAGAGTGTTATCCGAAGGTACGTAACTTGTTCTTCTGAAACAGACTCACCACCTTTCAAATAGATACCAAGCAGTACCTCCCAGGTGGTGGGGCTATAAGCTGGCTAAAATTTATTTATTTATTCAATTTATATAGCGCGTAATCACCCCGGTGTCTCTAAGCGCTTTACCAGGTATATACTAACCAAGTTCTGCAGCCGATCGTCAAATTACAGCACACCCCATGCTTTCTGAAAAAGCACTGTTTTTAATTTTTTTCGAAAAGGCAACAAGTTGGGTTCTTTGCGCAGTTCGGTAGGTAGATTATTCCAGACAGCTGGGAAGATGTTAGAAAAAGCACGACCACCCAGGGTGGATAATTTGAAATGCGGTTGAGTTAGCAAAGTAGCATCTGAAGAGCGCAGCCGTCTACCAGGTTTGTATGGGGCCAGACGGGCTTTGATGTAGCTTGGCGCCTTTCCATACAGGACTTTATGCGTAATGCAGAGCCCTTTGAACAAAACCCTCTGTTTGACCGGTAGCCAGTGGAGTTCACGCAATAGAGGAGAAGCATGCGTTCTCCGAGGTTTCTTGAAAATCAATCTAGCAGCATCGTTCATAACGATTTGCAGACGGTTCAGATGTTTTTGAGGGGGCCCTGCATAAAGTGAGTTACCATAGTCCATCCTGGTTAAGATCATGGCAGAAACAGCGCGTCTTAGGGTGGCAAAGGACAAGAGTGAGGAAATTTTCCTTAGTTGTCGAAGGAGGCCTACACACGTGCCCAACACCCCAGAGACTTGCTTTTGCATCGTCAGACTCCCATCTAAGGAGATGCCCAGGCTTTTCACTACTGTTGCAGGTTCTGGAGGCCCTCCTAGTTCTAAAGGCCAGAACAGATCATTCCAGGGGTTGCCCATGATGGTAATTGGCAACACCTCTGTTGTCTGGATTGATTTTCAACGAGTTCAGAGACATCCAATTAGCGGTGTATCTTAGGATATTCTGCATTCTTGCGTGTGCACCCGAACAATCCTCCATTTGGATGACAATTTGGGTGCCGTCAGCATAGTTGTTGATTTGACAGTCCATCTGGTTAAGGGCCGAAATCAGAGGTTGTAAATAAACATTAAATAAAAGAGGGGAAAGGGCAGAGCCTTGTGGTACACCACAGGTGATTGGCACTGTGGTTGAAGATAGGTCCGCCAGTTGGACTCTCTGAGTTCTCCCTTGGAGAAAAGAGGAGAGCCAGACAAGTGCTATGCCCTGGATGCCTAAGTCCCTTAACTGCAGCAACAATTGACTATGACAAACAGTGTCAAAAGTCGCGGAGAGGTCTAATAGCACCAGGGAGTTTCTTGTCAGCTCTGTTCCTCAACTCATCCAGGATGGATAGCATCACTAGCTCCGTGCTACGATGCGCACGGAACCCAGCCTGGTTTTGCTCGAGTAAGACATTTTTCTCCAGATGGTCAGCGAGATCCGTAAGGACATGCTGCTCCAGAACTTTGGCCAAGAATGGTAACTGAGAAATCGGCCTAAAGTTCTTTAAGTTCTTTACGTCTGCCCCAGTTTTTTTCAACAGGGGGATCAACTGTGCCTTCTTGAAGGAGGATGGAACCAGTCCTATTTGTAGGGAATTATTGAGGAGAGTCAGAACATCTTCCTCAATACCTGGCATGGCTAATTTAAAGACCTCCGGGGGACAAGGGTCGGCCCGAGAGCCAGATTTAACCCGCCCCACAAGATTTGCCAGTCTATCCTTCGTAATCAAGGGCAGAGTGACCAAGGGGTTATCAACTGGGCGGATGACCGGGACAGTCTGTAGAGGACAGTCCAAAATTGGGGTAGTACCAATTTCAGATAAGAGGTCTTTAATCTTAGTGGAGAAGTAGTCCTGAAATGTTTGGCAGTCTTCTTGCTTAAACTCAGGACTCTGCTCCTTATTTTTCCTGAGTTCCGTAAGGACCTTGAAAATTTCTTTCTGTGGGTCCGGAGCTCTAGAAATCCTGTCCTCATATAACTCAGCTTTCCTGATCAAGATGGCATGTTTATAGGAAGCGAGCTCCTGTGTGTAAAGACTCCGTGCGTTGAGGCTGTATTCCTTCCGCCATGCTCTCTCATATTTACGTAGCGCCCTCTTTTTTTCCCCTAAGGGATTCATTATACCACGGGGCCCCAGCTCCTCTATCTACCATCTTCATCCTTCGAGCTGGTGTCACGAGATCCACTACCCAATTTAGTTTGTCTGTTAAGTCTTTACAGATGATTTCTGGATTCTGTTCCATCTTGTTAGTATGAGGACGAGCTAGGAGATGAGCTACCATTTCATCCCCGTCTATATGTTTCCATTTCCTCACGACCTTCCAACCTGCTCCGGGCTTCCCCTTCTGTTCATCAACCGATATCGTGCCTTTCACTAGATAGTGGTCTGACCATGCACAAGGCTGCGCAACTACTGGGCCATGATCCCGGCCATGTTCTGGGGTTGTTATCCAAACGAGATCCAGGGTATGGCCCTTCTCGTGTGTAGGGCCCGTTACCCTCTGAACTAACCCAAAGGACCTAAGCGCCTCGTCTATCTGATTGGCTTGGCCTTCTTTTGGGGACTTTTCCCAAAGGAAATTTAGGTCACCCATAATAATTACGTTATTGTACCGAGATCGAACATCCTAGACCAATTACAGGAATAAATCCGGGAAGTCCGGCAACGCCCAGGGGGGTCGGTAAACTAACAAAATAGTCCAACAATCCATCCCTATCCTGACCTCGGCCCCTCCCAGGCTTTCAGCAAAAAATCTTTCGCCCCCTCAGGTAAGTACTGTATAGAAGGGCCATTCCACCCCCTCTCATGGTACCTGCTCTATTGAGGCAGAGTGACGTAAAGTTAGCCGGGATAGAGGCTACCAAGTCCAGCAACGAGGAGTCCTCTAACCAAAACGTCCTGTAGGAAAGAGCAGGCCAAGTGCCATTCTCAACTGACCTTGCTGTCTAAACAGGAACATATGAAGACACCTATATGTCTAGGACAGGCAGCCCCTCATGCCAATGCAGTGATAGCATATTTACAACAAGGGGTGGTGAGGGACAGAGTCTCGGAATTAAGCAGAAAGCTCTCACCCAGTCAAGAGATCAGGGCTAGATCCAACACCGTTTTTTAGCTCACTGCACCATCCCAGTTTCAGAACCTGGCTGTATGCAAATTAGTCTGTTCCTGTCCCAGTGCATGATGGGAACAGGGCAAACCAAACTACAAAAGCCAATTCTTACACTGGGAAGGAAACAAGCTCCCGGGGACCGGTTTCGGGCATTACAGCCGTCTTCGGCCCGGTTTGCTTGAATCCTGATGGTGCAATGAGCAGGGGTCTCACATCTGAGAATACCCTTCCACGCTTAGGGTGCCAGAAACCGGTCCCCGGGAGCTTGTTTCCTTTCTAGTGAAGAATTGGCTTGGTAGTTTGGTCTGCCCTGTTCCCATGATGCACTGGGCCAGGGACAGACTAATTTGCATATAGCAAGGTTCTGAGCTGGGGTGGGGCAGTGAGATAAATAACGGTGATGGATCAAGCCCTGATCTTTGGACTGGGTAAGAGTGGTCTGCTTAATTCAGACACTCTGTTCATCACCACCCACTTTTCTGTATCAATTTTGGCCACTATAGGTGTGGCAGGGTATACTCAGACATGAGTCCCTTTCTCACTGCTCCATCAGGATTCAAGCAAGCCGGGCCGAAGAGGCTGAAATGCCAGAAACCGGTCCCCGGTAGCTTGTCTCCTTTCTGGTGAAGAATTGGCTTGGTAGTTTGGTCTGCCCTGTTCCCATGATGCACTGGGCCAGGGACAGACTAATTTGCATATAGCCAGGTTCTGAGCTGGGGTGGGGCAGTGAGATAAATAACGGTGATGGATCAAGCCCTGATCTTTGGACTGGGTAAGAGTGGTCTGCTTAATTCAGACACTCTGTTCATCACCACCCACTTTTCTGTATCAATTTTGGCCACTATAGGTGTGGCAGGGTATACTCAGACATGAGTCCCTTTCTCACTGCTCCATCAGGATTCAAGCAAGCCGGGCCGAAGAGGCTGAAATGCCAGAAACCGGTCCCCGGTAGCTTGTCTCCTTTCTGGTGAAGAATTGGCTTGGTAGTTTGGTCTGCCCTGTTCCCATGATGCACTGGGCCAGGGACAGACTAATTTGCATATAGCCAGGTTCTGAGCTGGGGTGGGGCAGTGAGATAAATAACAGTGATGGATCAAGCCCTGATCTTTGGACTGGGTAAGAGTGGTCTGCTTAATTCAGACACTCTGTTCATCACCACCCACTTTTCTGTATCAATGCAGTGATAGCAGCCTGGACTATTGCTGAATAAGCACACAAGACTTCTCGCTTCTTCTTGGCCAGTACGTACCGGATCTTTTGCACTGCCATACCTTTCTATATTCCTGTCAATTAAATACGTTCATCATCCACTTGAAGTTAATGATTGATTGAAAATTACACGAACGAGGTGGAGTCAAGAACTCCAGAAGGGTGATGTTCTAGCAGACATTAAGGAATATGCTACTTACCAGTATGCATCTGTTCTTGGCATAGAGGGCTGCAGAGTGGTACATTATGAATAGATCGCCATCTGGTGTTGGGCTCGGATGATTGCACTTGTTTTTCTCTTGGAGAGTCTTTTGTATCTTGGTGACTCCTCCTTTGGTGGTTAGTGCTCATGGGCATCGGCTCCATCCTTAGATTGTTTTGCCATAGTAGGGTTAGATGGAGTAGTATGATAGAATACAGATAGAAATGCCATTGTAAGTGTATCTAAATAAGATATTGTTGGAACAGACACAGGTTTCCAGGGAGGCTGGGAGGGCATGTACCACTCTGCAGCCCTCTATGCCAAGAACAGATGCATACTGGTAAGTAGCATATTCCGTTCGAGGCATATGGGCTGCAGATGGTACATTATGAATAGACTATATAGCAGTTCTCTCCCTAGCGGTGGTCGCCTGTGTCTGTTGCAACAGTCTGAAATAAAGTCTTTAGTACAGCTTGTCCCACTCTAGCTTGTTGTGTGCACATCTACACCATAGTGCTTTGTGAAGGTATGCGGTGTAACCCAGGTAGCTGCTTTGCATATGTCATCTAGAGGAATGTTTCCCAAAAATGCCATAGATGCTCCTAGTTTACGTGTAGAGTGAGCTCTAGGAGGAACAGTTAATGTCCTCTTTTTCTTTAAGTAGCATATTTGTATACATTTTACAATCCATCTGGCAATGCCTGCTTTAGAGATGGGATTGCCCTTATGTGTAGGAGAAAACGCTACAAATAGCTGTTTTGTTTTTCTGAAAGTTTGTGTTCTTTCTATATAATACAATATTGCCCTTCTGACATCTAATGTGTGTAGGGCCCTTTCCGCTACCGTCTGTGGTTTTGGAAAGAAGACCGGTAGTTCCACTGACTGATTGATGTGGAATGCTGAAATTACTTTAGGCAAGAATTTAGGATTTGTTCTAAGAACCACCTTGTTTTGGTGTAACTGCATGAATGGTTCTTGAATTGTAAACGCCTGCAACTCACTTACTCTTCTAAGTGACGTGATAGCTATGAGGAAGGCCACCTTCCATGTGAGGAATTGTATTTCACACCTATGCATAGGTTCAAAGGGTGGTCCCATTAGTCTGGTAAGTACTATGTTGAGATTCCAGACTGGGGAAGGTGGCAGTCTTGGTGGAATGACTCTTCTGAGTCCTTCCATGAAAGCTTTAATTGCTGGTACTTTAAACAGGGAAAGATGTTGCCTGTTTTGTAGGTACGCTGCTATAGCTGCGAGATGCACTCTGATCGAGGTATATGCTAAGTTGCATTGCTGCAAGTGTAGTAAATAGCAAATAATCTGTTTAGTAGATGCGTCCAGAGGGTTGATGTGGTTACTGTTACAGTGTACAGCAAACCTTTTCCATTTTGCTGCATAGCATGCTCTGGTGGTAGGACGTCTTGCTTGTTTAATGATTTCCATACATTCTGGAGGTAAATCTAAGTATCCAAACTCTATGACCTCAGGAGCCAGATCGCTAGGTTCAATTGTTTGGGATCTGGGTGCATTATTTCTCCATGGTTCTGTGTAAGGTGCATGGGTAATAATCTTAGCTTTTGATGTGGCACCTGTGAGAGTTGCAGTAGCGTGGTGAACCACGGCGGTCTTGCCCACGTGGGTGCTACTAGTATCATTGAGTGCTGTTGCAGTTTCCGAACCACTAACGGAATTAGTGGGAGAGGAGGAAAGCGTAAGCAAATTTGTTGGACCAATTTATCCATGGTGCATTGCCCTGGGACCTGTGGTGTGGGTACCAGGATGCGAAGTTTTGGCATTTTGCGTTCTGATGATTGGCAAACAGATCTATCTCTGGTTGTCCCCATCTTTGGAAGAATGGCTGCAGTATTCGATTGTGCAGCTCCCATTCGTGTACTTGTTCTGACTCTCTGCTTAGGATGTCTGCTATCTGATTTTGAACTCCTGGTAGGTGTTCTGCTAACAGATAGATCTTTTGAGGAATGGCCCATCTCCAAATGTCCTGTGCTAGTCTGGATAGTTGGAGAGAGTGTGTCCCCCCCTGTTTTTGAATATAATACATTGCAGTCATGTTGTCTGTTCTGATCAGGACTGCCTTGTTTGTTATTTGCATCTGGAAAGCTTTTAGTGCTAGAAATACTGCTAGTAGTTCCAAGTAGTTGATGTGCAGTTTCTTTTGCTGCACACTCCATTTCCCCTGCACTGTGTATTTGTCCATGTGCGCTCCCCATCCAGAGAGCGATGCGTCCGCTGTCAGTATCGCTTGTGGAATCTGTTCTAGGAACGACCGTCCTTTGGAAATGTTTGTTGTGTTCCACCACTTCAGAGAGCGATGCGTACGGTCGTCTACCAACACCAGATCTGTAATCTGACCTTGAGCCTGATTCCACTGTGTCGCTAGACACTCCTGTGGTGGACGCATTTGTAGTCTGGCATGTGGTATTAGTAGTATGCAGGAGGACATCATGCCTAACAGCTGCATAAACACTTGTGCTGGTAGTGAGTGTTGTGGTTGAAATCTTTGTATTAACTTGACCATTGTCTGTATCCTGATTGGATTGGGGTATGCTTTGGCTCTTTCTGTGTCTATAGTAGCCCCCAGGTATTGTTGAATTTTGTTTGGTTGTAGGTGTGATTTTTTGTAGTTCACCGTAAACCCTAGGTGGTGTAGCAATTGAATTGTCTTATTTGTGTTGTGAAGGCATTCTTCTTGTGACTTGGCCTTTATTAACCAATCGTCCAAGTAAGGGAAGACATGTATTTGACGCTAAATCTGCCATTGCTGGAACCCTTTGGAAGGAGCATCTCTAAACCCAGCGAAGACTTGCCTACCTCTCGCGGAACCCGCTGCGCGGGTCCCGCTTCGTGTGGGGCGATCTACCAGGAACTGCTGGGAAGTGCGACTGTGTCCCTGAGAAGGCGAGTGACAGGCGGGGCTGCGAGCGAGAGCAGGCGCTGGACCGGGACTACTGTTCCCAGGAGCGCTTGCCAGACCCAACTCTCAACACCTGGGCCGCTCTCCCTGTCTGCTCCTCCCCTTCCCCTGTGCTTAATAAATTGATACTACCTATACCGCTGCGCGGAAGCGCCGGGAGAAGCCCGGGACAAGGGCGGGACCGTCTGTGGCCATCAGAGGCCAAAGGAGGCCGGGCTGGGCCATACTCCTTACCTTTTTTTTTCCAACTTTGGTTGCCCTCTGACTCTGACTAAGGCGATGCCCTCACCGGCACCATGTGAAACTCCATCAAGGGAGGGGGGCAGCAACACAGGAACGCTGGACAATTACTTTAAATCTGCTAAAGGAGACGGGGGCAAAGAAAACTCCCTGGAGAGACGCAGGGCGGAGCGTCGGCGCTCCATTGAAACAATGAAGAGTAGACCCCTGACAGAAATTATCCCGTATCCTAACTCTCAAGAGGAGGGCACCCCCCCCAATAGCTCAAATCTACCGACCCTTGAGGATTTCCCCCTTTTACTTCGGGAAATCCCAAGCACCCCTGGTATGTTGCCTGAAAAGACCATAGGCACAACTCCATCCCTGACATCCGATACCCCAGTTAACTTGATTACCCAAACTCCACCTTCGAACATAAATAAGAAGAGCAAATCAAAACAAAGTGTTGTGGTGGAGTTGCATAGGCCTCCACCTAGCAAACGTAGTAGGAAGTCAATGGGGGGGGCGGGGGAAAACCAAACTATCCCATCTAGATTTTGGCAAAAAATGTAAAAACGCAGGATAATGAGACTGCGCCTATCGCTGTCCCCTCTAAAGATCTAACTCCCAACATAGCTGTTACTATCAGCGACCCAGTGGCCAACACATCTAACACAAACCCCCCTCTCCCATCTATAGGGAGCATAGAATTCTTATTCCGCACCCTTCTGCAGCCCATTAGCGATAGCCTGAAAAAAGTGGAGATTAGGCTCACTATACTAGAGACATCCCTTACTACCTTGAACACCCTAGTTAGTAAGCAATCTAAAAATGTGGGACCTCATCTCCCCGTAGGAAACCCCCCTAAAACAGGAGCCTCACAGGGTGCGAATAAAATCCCCACTCAGGGCGCTCCTACTGTTCCCACCCTGCAGCCACTAATGGCTATTCCAGTCCAGGCACCGCGCAATAACCCAACCAATAGGCCTTCACAATCAACAGACTCTGCCCCTCAAAATTCCCAGACAGGGACTAATGATGGCGCCCCCGAAGCTGGCAGCACTCTTCCTTTCTCTCCGGGCCGGCCAGCCCCAAGACCACGGAGACCAGATTTGCCGCCAGAAGCCAACAGTCTAACGGTGGTGTTAGCAGGTGCCCCCCATCTAAGAACGGGAGAAAATGAAGATTACCAATCCCTAAAGAAAAAGGTCATTAAATGGCTAAACTGGAACCGACCCCTCCCATCACATTTTGATAATGAGATTATTATGGTTAGAAGGGTCCCTTGGTTAGGGAAGACCAGAAAAACAATAATAGGAGACTGTATTTTGGTAACTTTCAAAGATCCAGGCACCGTTCTGCATATCTGTGGAGGAGTAAATCGCTCACTGGATTCCACTATCCAGACCCTTCCAGTATCCTTCTTCTTCCCTCCTATTCGCATGCACTATGTTCCACCGCATGATGAATGGATAAGGGTGGAACACAGACGCAGACACAAGGATTATGCACCACGACCAAATCTTCAAGTGCCTGACACACCCTATTGCCACTTCAACCGTTTTAACTGCTTGAATGGTTTGGATGGGGTTGACTGACTTTCCACTCACAACCCAGTGATTCTGGATAACGGCTCCTGCAGATTTCTTGAGCCATTTTCCCCGACTGTTGGTAAAACTCCTGGACTACTGAATGATCCATTGACCCCGGATAATGGCTCCAGCAGACTTCCTGATCCATCTGCTCGCAGTATTGGCAACGCTCCTGGAATACTGAAAGAGCCAGTGCTTGTGGATAATGGCCCTTGTAGACTCCCTGAGCCATCTGCCCCCACTGTTGGTAATGCGCCAGAACTTCTGATTGGAACTGTGTCTGAAACTATCCCCTCCAACCCTTCTGGCACGACAACTGACACCCCTGAACTCTTGAGGCTAATTTGCTGGAATGTTGCTGGTCTGGCGAACAAATTGGGTGACTGATTGGGCAAATTACATCGAGACTGGAGACGTATGTATGTTCCAGGAAACGTTGGCCAGGGAGGATTATGGTCACCAAGGCTACATGTAATTTTTCATCCCAGCCAGGTGGGAAGGCAAAGGCCGTCCGTCAGGGGGGCTCACGACCTGGGTTGCATCTCATCTGGGCTGCGTGGCAACACGGCTGTCGGCTAACTCCGAAGAAATCCTCGTGGTTTCATTATCCTGGCCTAACCAAGCTAAACTCGTGTTAATTAACATCTACTCTAGGCCAGTGGGAATTGCGAAGGAATCACCGACCATAGATGAACTCACGAACTATATATCTGAGCTACCGAGTAATGCATTCTATGTGGTGGGAGGGGATTTTAATTCTCATTTTGAGCCACTCCCTGGTCTTTTGGAGGGGTTTCCATCGGAAGAAGAGGCCAGATGGGCAGTGCCCCTAGTGGAAGCTCCCCCCCCCAAAGGCTTGGACCCCACTAGCACTACAAATCACAGCCCTCACCCTAAAGTTCGGAATTAGAGCCTGTAACGGGCGAATGAAATCTGACATACCCAGTAAAACCACCTATAACAGGCTGGGAAGAGAGTCTCGCCTGGATTATGTCCTGGCCCAAATAGCGAAGTGGCCGTCAATCCAGGACTTTAGGGTGATGGAAAGGTCCGATAGCGACCACAATGCACTCGAGCTTGACCTTGTTCACCCTGGTCCCCAAGTTCTCGCGACCAATGCGGAAGGGATCAAACCTGCACTTCTCCTGGAAAATAGCAGGAGAAGAATCAGGTGGGAGCACTTGGCAACAAGCAAGAACAAACTCCCCATGCTCTATGATGGGATAACTCCCATCCTGGAAACTGTGGGGAGTCTGGATACCGAGGCAAACAGCAAAGATTCCCAGGCCAAATTGTACAAGGCTCATGAGGACCTTATAAAAGCTGCGGCCCCCCATCTCTCTTGTAGCTCACGAAAGCCAAGAGAGGGGCGGCAAGGCAAAACATCATGGTATAACCCAGCATGCAGAAGGGCAAAAGCAGAACTCCTCAGACTTATTAAGGAGGGTCTAGGGGGAGACAGTCTAAGACAAGGCAGGCGGGCTTACAAGAAACTCGTTGCCCACGCCAAGACCGAATGGGAGGAAAACCAGTGGGAAGAACTTACCAAGGCCCTAGCGATCCAAAACCATCGTTTGTTTTGGAGGATAGTGAGCGGGGGGTCGGGGAACCTCCAATCGGCAATAGAGCCCAACATTGCTCCAGGGGTGTGGCAGTCACATTTCCAGTCTCTATATAGTTCTGAGCCGGGAGAATCTCCTGCTGTCACCGAGGTGGGTTGGCCAGGTTATGAAGGGGAGCCAATAACGCTGGGTGAGGTCACTGCTGCCATTTCAGGTCTTGCTTCTGGAAAGGCGCCGGGACTGGATGGCTTACCTGGGGACATGTTTAAACAGGAGCCCATTATTTGGGCACCCTACCTCACCGCCCTCTTCAACGAGTTCTTAGCGGCATGGAAATACCTAGTACTTGGCTGTGGGCAGAGGTGGTCCCCATCTTCAAAAAGGCCTCGCCTCTCCTCCCAGCCAACTACAGACCCATCAGTTTAATTGACGTAGCACAGAAACTGTTTGGCAGGGTTTTGCTGAATCGGCTCCAGGATTGGATGGAAGAGGTGGGCGCCCTTAGACCGTATCAGGCGGGATTCAGGAAGGGAATATCTACAGTGGACCAGGTTTTTAGATTAAACATTATCTATTGGAGGGCAGCTATATTCGAGGGCGGTAGTCTGTACACAATTTTTGTGGACGTACGGGCCGCCTTCGATCTGGTGCCCAGGGGGAAACTTTGGAGCGTCTTGGCAGAGATGGGCGTTCCCCCGGACATCCTATTAATCTTACAGAGGCTGCATCACAATAACTACGCTCGAGTGAGGTGCGGGAGGTCGGGGGAACTGACCGATAGATTCCCCGTTGACCGAGGGGTAAGACAGGGTTGTGTGTTGGCACCGACCCTGTTTTGCCTCTTCGTCAACGGGGTAATCGCCCATCTGAATGCCACCGACTATACTGACGCTCCCAAACTGAATGGCAGCAGGGTGCCTGCAATCATGTTTGCGGACGACACCCTGCTGCTATCCAAAACCCCTATGGGGATACAGAGGATCCTTGATTCATTTGTAGCCTTCTGTACTGACATGGGGCTAGAAATTAATGCGGCAAAAACCAAATTCATGGTTTTGAATCCGAGCCAAAAATTGCGGCCGAATCCGCAATTGGGAGCTGTACGGCTCGAGAGAGTAGCCACCTTTGAATACCTTGGTGTGACTCTTAACGAAACCATGTCTTGGGGATCCCACCAGAGCAGGGCGAATCTCAAACTTACACAAACTACTGGGGGTATCGCCCGGATGATGACCGGCTCCTCATACCGCCCGTTGGGGGCGCTAATCCAGATATACAAGGCCCAGGCTAGGGGAGCGATCATGTATGGGGCGGAATTGTGGGGACACACACCCTGCCGGAGTCTGTCACTAACGGAAAACAAGTTTATAAGACAGATAGCCGCGCTTCCGCCCAGCACCCCGCTCCTCCCCCTGAGGCTTGACTTGGGTCTACGTCCATTAGCTGATGAAATAAGCCTTAGACCCTTAGCCTTCTGGCGTAGGCTGTGGAGCAGTAATGACCTTGCAGAATACAGAGCGGAATTGGTCGAACTACTGAACCACCCCAAGGCGCTCCGTATTCCCTGGGTCAAAAATATCCAATCTACTTGTATGGAATTAGGGCGCCCTGAGTTATGGACTGAGCCGGCGAATGCCGCACTAACCATCTCCAAAAAGTCCCTGGCTAATGTATACCATGAACAGAAATTAGCTAGGGCCCGAGCTGCCCAGGCAGAAGGGTCTCTATCCTCTGTGTTTCTGCAAACTAAGGACCTTTATAGGTTTGAGAGGGTATTGGATCCTATTTCCCCAGTACTTGCTAGAAAGTTGTTTCTCCAATGGAGATACGGCACTTTGCCCCTTCGGTCCTTTACAAGTACCTGGTCATCGCCTCCAACTACAAAGCAGTGTCCGGCCTGTGATGCCATGGAGGAAACCGACTTACACGTGGCTTTCTTCTGCCCAGCCTATATGGTAGCGAGAAAATACTGGCTCCTCCCATTGATAAGGAACATGGGCTGCAGGGAATATGCACCAATGTATAGGATTTTAAAATCTGATGTCTCTGGCCCAATTGTCTTCGCATTAACAAAATTTCTGACCAATGTTTGGCACACGCGTAACCGTATTTTAAAAGTGTTGGGTCTCTCCTAAAATTTCAGATGTATAGTTTTTACAGCATTTTTAGCATATCCATTTCCAATGTTTTTATCTTTTATGTACGGACTTACTTGTGATTGTATATGTGTATTGTTTATCTTTTATGGCCAAATGGCCGAAATAAAGATTGGAAAAATGAAGTATTTGTTGTCTTCTTAGGTGTGCTGCCACCACAGCTAGGCATTTTGTGAACACCCTTGGTGCTGTTGTGACACCGAACGGAAGGACTTTGAATTGATAATGTTGTCCTTCCACTACAAACCTTAGGTATTCTCTGTGGGCTTTGTGAATTGGGATGTGAAAGTAAGCGTCTTTTAGATCCAGTGTAGAAAGAAAGTCCCCTTTCTTCAGTAAAAGAAGTACTTGTTGGAGCTTGACCATGTGGAAATGTTCCGAATTTATGTATGCATTGAGAGGTCTGAGGTCCAAGATTGGTCTTAGGGACCCGTCTTTTTTGGGGATTAGGAAGTATAGAGAGTATACTCCTGTCCCTTGTTGAGGTTTTGGAACCTTCTCTATGGCATGCTTTTGTAGTAGTGATAGTACTTCTTCCTTTAACAAGGTCAGATGGTCTCGACTCATTGGACGCTGTTTGGGGGGGATGTTTGGTGGGGTAGCAGTGAGTTCTAGGCAATAACCAAGTTGGATAATTTGTCTCACCCACTTGTCTGATGTGATGTTTTCCCAGACAGGTAGGAACTGTGCTAGACGTCCCCCGACCGGTGTTATGTGGTCTGGGGGGAGTTGTATTAAGTCACTGTTTTGGGGTTGGGGAGTTGCGGTTGTTATTATTTCCGCGACCCCTACCCTTGTTGTTACCTCTGTAACTACCTCTTGAATTACCTCTGGGTGACGTTGGCGTAAAAGAGGTGGATTGCTGACTTGTTCCTGTACTTTTTGAGCCCCCTCTATAGGTGGATCTACGAAAGGAACCCCTTTGTGTTGGCTGTTGTAATGCTCCCATTGACTTAGCCGTTTGTGTCCTTTTTCATCTTTTCTAAGGTCTCATCTGTGCTTGAGCCGAAAAGTGTCTTTTGATCAAAGGGTTGGTTCAATAAAGATGTTTGTACTTCTTGTTTGAACCCTGAGACTCTAAGCCATGCATGTCTCCTTAACATGACACTGGTGTTGATGGATCTTGCTGCAGTGTCTGCCGCGTCTAGGGCGCACTTAATGGAAGTGTTAGTTATTATCTTTCCTTCTTGTATTAGCTGATCTGCTCTCTTTTGATGTTCTTTGGGGAGATGTGTGATGAGTTTTTCTAACATCATAATAATGTGCCCTGTCATAACGTGCAAGTAGCGCTTGTGTATTGGCTATACGACAGCTATTTGCCGCTTGTGATGCCACTCTTTTGCCTGATGCATCTATTAATTTTGACTCTTTATCAGGTGGAGGGGCCTCTCCTGTAGATAATGAGTTCGCTCTCTTGCGAGCGTTTGAAAATACAAGCGAGTCCAGAGGTACCTGCCCTTTGATAAATATTGGATCCTTTGGAGCCGCCTTATATTTTTTATCAATTCTTGGGTTTAACACCCTAGCCCTCACTAGGTCTTTGAATGAGAAGACCCTTCAGCATAGGTAGAGTACCTGATGTTCTTTGTGCAGTAGGTAGTGTCTCTAATAGGAAATCCTCTACCTGAGGTTCTGTATGTAGATCTACCTTATGATATTTTGCTGCCCTATTAATGAGCTGTACAAACCCTGTGTTATCATCAGGTGGTGAAGGCTTTGAGGGATATAACTCTGGGTCGTTATCATCTGACCCTGCGTCATAATTTTCCCATGGATCATCCTCATCTGGGATAGTGTCATCATCCCCTTGAGGTTCTCCCTCCCCTGTATCACTGTCTACATCTGACTGAGGTGTAGATGGTCTTGGTGTAGAAGGTGGAGGAATATTTGGCATAGTGTGAGGAATAGGAGAAGAGGGTGTGACTTTAGGTCGAGGAGAAGTAGGAGGAGTTGTATTTGTCCCCAGTGTTCTCTTTTTAGAAGGAAGAGGTTTGTCTTCTAGCTGTTCATTCTTCCTCTTCTTCGTCACTACTTTGCCAGTCTGTGGATCGATAAACAAAATCTTTTGTTTGGGATCTGTTTGCTGCTCCTGTGTCGGTACCGAAGCCTTTGGTTCCGAAAGGTGCCTTTGTTTTCGATCGTCAATGTTCGGTGTTTTCGGCACCGAGTGTTTGCTCGATTCCGATTTTTTTCGGTGTCGAGTGAGTCTTCGACGTCGAATCATGTTTCGGTTTCGACATGGAATGTTTTGATGCCGAGCTTTCCCTTGCATGAAGCTTCGGCGTCGAAGTTGACCGCTTCTCGGATCCGACATGGTGTGAGATCGAGAGTTTCGGTTTCAGTTTCGGTTTCGTTGCCGTGCCCGAAGGCGGGGCGTCGGAAACTTTTTTCTGCGGTTTGACCGGGCTCGAAGGCGGGGTCGTTACCACATGGGGTCGGTTTTTTGGTAAGGGGACGTCGTCACTCACGGTTTGTTGCACGTCGAGTTCCTCGACATCCGACTCGTCCCCTTCCGACCCCGACTGATCTTCATGATCCTCTTCTTCATCGAGGTGCAGGTCTTCGAACAGCTCCGGGATCGCCTCCGACTGCATTCTGGAAACCTCGTGTCTTTGAGCGCGACGGTTTCTAATTGTCAACTTGGAGGAGAATGCTGCGCAGGCTTCGCAGTCCCTGGATTCGTGTTCAGGCGATAGGCAGAGGTTGCACACCTCGTGTAGGTGCTTGTGTGGGAACTTAGCACCACACGTTGGACATTTCTTAAATGGGAGTCCTTTCCATGGACTCCGGGCTTGATCACGTCGAGAAAGGCCTCCTGTTCGTTGACGTAGATCAAAGTTTTTCTTCGATGTTGGAGTCGAAACGCGTCGAAATGGAAATGAAGTCGCGTTCTATAACAATACCGTCGAATTGGAAAGGGAATACGCGCCGAAAAGTCACTTCTTTTTGAAGTCGATCTGGAGCGCTTCAATCCTCATCCGAACCCGATGGCGGAAAAAAACAATCTAAGGATGGAGCCGATGCCCATGCGCACTAACAACCAAAGGAGGAGTCACCAAGATACAAAAGACTCTCCAAGAGAAAAACAAGTGCAATCATCCGAGCCCAACACCAGATGGCGATCTATTCATAATGTACCATCTGCAGCCCATATACCTCGAACATTGAGTCACTACTTTGACTACCTTCTGGGTAGCAGCCAGAGAGGCCAGTTGTGTAGAGGTTTGAAAGGCTGGCAAGTATACAACAATCTCAGGAGGAAGATAAAAATTCTCAGCCATCTCCATGAAATCTCGAATTACAGGAGAAGTGTGCGCATGTTATGACGTAGGAACCTGCCCTGCTACTGCGAAAGGAGATCCTCCTGAAGGGAAAGCCTGACCGGAGAACATATGCTTCTGCATAGGAGTTTAGGATACCATACTCCCCAGTACCCAACCCCGAGCCACTAAGATTACTAGGGCTCGGTAGGTCTTGATGTTCGATCCCAGCAGCCTGAATGATGCCAGAAGATGAAACACTGGGATCATAGCACAAATGTCCTGAACAATTTGTTCAGGGGGATAGGTACGAAAGGGCAGGATACTTAACTTTGATACATTCCATGCCTTTGAATTTCCCAGGAGTCAGACTGGATCCGGAAGATTTAAATTTTTCTTGAAGCAACACCCTTGCATGCTGGTACACCGCTGTGATGTCCGCATCTCCTATATAGGAGCAACCTCGGCGCACTGACGTCAGCTACTTTTCATAAATTTCCATGCCAGCAGAACGGAGGCATGAAGTGCATCGACATTCGTGTGTCTGACAAGGGCCTAATACATTTATTTTTTTTAAACACTGCCACAAAGAAATCGGCAACAATGAGAAGCATCGTAGAAGATCTCTTATGCATAATTGGTTGCAAAGTCTACATTTTAAAATATTTGCCTGGGTTAAGGCATCTGTTGTGAAAGTGCCCAGTAATTCTCAGGGAATAGTAATAATGGTGAGAACTCTGGTGGTTAATGCACATGCTGGAAGGATCTGTGTTTTGCAAAGTCCCAGATTTGAATCAAAGTAGTAGAAAAGGTAACGGAGTCTCCTGCAAAGCTCATCATCTAAAACACAGATGGCAGATTTTTTATTTTATGCAGGTAATAAAGTGGGTTATTACTTTTAACACAGATTCTTTTGTTACCCGCAGTTCATAAATTGTAATCATTCTAAAAGACCAAAGTGGGGTATGAATGGACACGTGACTCCTACACCTTGTAACCCTCACTGCTGTCTCATGTAACTCATCTTGTCCATTGATTTACACACGTACATGATTTATTGTCAATATTTAATATGAATGTTACTTAAAGAGCTCTGATACCCTGCATTGGGCTGCATAGCGCTATAAAAGAAATAAAATAGTGCTATTGAAATTGTTATTTGTGTAGGTACTGGGATAGACGAACACACCTGACATTCCTACACTGCATGCATCTATTATGTACAAGGACTGAACAAAGGCAAAAGCTGCCTCTCAAGTAATTGTGAAGAGATAACAAGCTGTGTGCCTTTGTTTCTCCTCGGTGACATTTACATTGAAGTGTGACGTTCCAGGCAGCCTTCAGTCAGGATATTCAAACAAAAGGAGGCCTGATGGCCCCTTAACTTCAGCCCAGCTGGAGGTGACAAAAGCCCCGTCCCGGAGTGCACGTTGCTGCTGGGAATCAAAAGCAGACAACTTGTAGGCACTGCTGAACGTGTCCTGGTGACTGAAAATAACACCAGACAAGTTAAGCATATCTCTGTGGGGGCCAACTTGTATGCAGGGGGGACAGCATCCACCCTGTGAAGACTGGGTGGACCCAATGTACCTGCGTTTAACCCCGACTTGTGCCCTGCACCTGACGGACATCTAGCCACATACTCCTTACCTTTGAATAGATACTCAAGCAGTCTTTAGTGCCGTCAAGGTAGAATAACAATGTTCTTCTTGGGTCTGGATGGTGGAGTTGCTCCTCTTCCTCAGAGAGGTGCTGAAGAGCAGGAAGAGTGGGCAAGTTGGCAGTTTTCCCCACATGGAAATACGTTACCACTTTTTGTAAGAAAGAGGCCCTAGTGCGAAGCACCAATTTATCAGAGAAGATGGTCAGGTAAGGAGGCTTGTATGACAGAGCCTGCAATTAGCTCACCCTCTTGGCAGATGCAATTGCCAATAAAAAGGCTGTTTGATAGTAAGTGTGAGAAGTTGGCCTGGTATATGATGTTCACTATTCTAGTGAGCACCTTGTACCAGTCCAAACAACCCTCATGGTGATGGTTGTAAAGTCAACCTTATAGACCAGCTATCCTAGAGGTCGCGTGGACAGAACAGTCTTAGGTTAAAAGACTCTTGAGGGCGTGTAAAGCCAGCTGTTTTACCATATGTAACCCCTTGAATATCAAATGAAAGGACACCACACAGGATATATATAAAATATATATGTATTTATTTACTAACACATTCCTCTGAACTCTTTATGAGATCAGAGGCAAAGCACATAACTTACTTTAAATAGCACAATTTACAGTTAGGCCCTAGGGGGGCGTAAAAACATATACTAAGTAAGTGGTATAAGAACCACGACTTGGGAACGGAGAAGGCCTAGGGAATTGCTGGGGCTACACTATCTGACCCTTAGGTTAGGAGTAGGAGGCCCACAGGCGGCGCGTGCAGTCAGTACTCTCACGCGAGAGTCAATAGAAAGTCAATGGGAACGTAAAAAGGTAAGTAATGAAGATTTTGGACACTTCCGGTCCAACTAGGATTACACAACTAACAAAACTAGACACTAGGATAGAAAGTACTCGCGTTACCTCACCCACGGGCTGCGGGTGCATAGGTGTCAAAGTGTGTCGGGTTTTCTCGTTGTTTCCTATGGAGCCTTGGAAGAAGATGCTGCAGGCGACCAGGAGGAAGATGTCTGGGTGGATCGAGGAAGACCTGAAAGCAAAGGGGACAGAGTCTAGGTCACTAGCCAGTGACCGGGTGGAACCAGACGTCGTCGATGAGCAATCAGGCGCTGTCGTGAAGCTGGTCTTTGCAGCCACGCGGACCAGGAGGCGTCGAGGACGACCAGGTGCTGGAGAGGTGCTGTCCCACGAAGGTTCTCGCAGAAGGAGGGTCGACTTCAAGATCGGAGCCAACAAGCCTAAGCAAAGGCAACCCACAAAGGACACACAAAGAGCTTCTGGTGCAGACCAGGAGGGTCTGAGGTACTTCACCTTTTCAGGGAAGCAAATGCCAGTCTGGAGTGACCAGACCAGCGATGGATTTTCAAAAGGATCGTCGTCGTAGGGCTACTAGCCAACTGGCCAGCAACTGGGACAACGCGTCGAGCAGAACACAAGCAGAAGGGCCCCACGCAGATCTCGTGGAGTGTGGGGGGCTGGTCTTCGGTGCAGGTGGAGCTCGGTGTCGGGGTGTCTCAGTCCCCAGTGCACAGATTCGAGGAGGCCTCAGGAGCTGTGCTGTTAGCAAGTTTAAGACTGTCTAAGTTGCCTGGTTTCACGGGTTCCGACGCCTTCCACGGGGCTCAGCTGTGCTGGAGTCGTGCAGTGGGTTCAGAGAGGTCCGGGAGTCGAGGTCTTGTCAGGCTCTGTGCTCGGGTTCCGGCGGGAACGGGGACAAAGCAAGCCGTTGAGTTGCTGGATGGTGCCTGGTTGCCCAGGGTGGTCACTCCTTGGCCACAAGGGAGATTTTTTCAGTCTTCAGCTCAGGTGAATGTCGAAGGGTCCAGAGTTTCGTTTCAGTTCGATTTCAAGATTAATCTAAAGTCTCCTGGGTCAGCTCCTACCTTTATACAACTAAAGGGGGCTGGTTTTGTTTCTAGGTCCTTTCTATGGGTGGGACCAGGAAGGGGGTGGTTACACCCCCTCTCCTTTGTTCAGTTACGCGCCAGAGCTGGGGCTGGAGTGCCCCAGCAACTGGTTTGAACTGGGGTATGCATGAAGCACCTAGTGTGCCTCAGGCAGTGTCTCAATCTATTCAGCCCTCCCTGTCCCAATACACATCCCCCTGTCTGGGGTGGTGCTCGTACCTCCCCAAGCAGGAAACCTATTGTCCAAACCTCAGTGACTGGAAGGACTCCCAGCAGCAGGAGGTCAGACTCAGGTCTGTGGCAGCAGCATCCATTTTGTGATGCTGGGGCTCTGGTTAACTTTAACAGGGATCGTTGGACTGAACATATCTTCTCCCTCTAGAATGGTGGAATGCTACCCCCGTCGCCAGAATTGGCGAGGGGGTAGTATTCCAAAGCGTATGACACCTTACACGACACGTTTGGATAAAGCCAATCCAAAGTTAGCATCTAACCGCGAGGATTATAATGCACATAAGAGTATATGGTATGGCAATATCATAGAACAGCTATAAGGACATGGTTCCGAAAGCTGCAGACAGGCTCAGGTCATGCTAGAGCCCCATCTCAGACATAACCAAGCACTCTGCCTCCAGGATTGTTAAGGCCTGCCATAGGAGTGACTTATAGGTTACTATGTGTCTATATATAAGGTAGGTATAGGGATACTATAACTAAGCAAGGGGTGATTACACGACCTTGCCCCAGCTGAGTGATCAGCCAGTTGTGTCAATTTAGGTGGCCAGCCAGGGGTGGCATAATATATGCTGCAGCCCCTGGTAGGCCTTGGATGCACCTATGCCCTGGGTAACTATGGTACACTATGCAGGGGCTCATAAGGTGATCCAAGATCCAATTGGAGATGTAACTAGAGTACACGGAGTCCATTTTACAGTGAGAACAGATAGCCTGGGGCCCTGGTTAGCAGGATCCCAGGCCAACTAAGACGAAAACAAGCTAAACACAAGGCAAAAATCTGGGGTAACCATAGTCAGGTAACCACCTTCCTACAGTAAGCAGCTGGAGGGGCAATTGGGCAGAGGCTCAAATGGAGAACACATTAGGAAGGTGATATCCAAATTAAGGTCCTACTGAGGCATAATAACAGCAGAAGATGGGAACATATGTACAAGTCCCGTAAGGAATCCATATACATTGGGAGACTTAATACAGATGGGTCTGGTAGCCTCAAAAAGCAATCGGGCAAAAACATACCCTTTGAGAGTGTCCAGTGCAGAGCCCTGTTGAGCAGGGGGTCAAAATAAAAAGCAGAACGTGAGCAAGGGAAGCAGATAGAGGATAAATAGACCATTCGGTATAATATTTTACAAACTTCTGCCACCGGCAGGCGTACACAGTCTTGGTAGAGGAACGCCTGGCTGCCAAAATAACATCACAGACTTTGGGAGGAAGGTCAAATGCTATTAAAGGCCGCAGTTTAATCTCCATGCAAGATGGCATAGAGTTGGCAGGTTCAGGAGAAGGACCTTCCCCTGCTGCTGCGACAGAATATCCTCCCTAAGAGGGAGCCTGATCAGAGGATCGATGCTCAGTTGGAGAAGCTTGGGATACCAGACTCTCCATGCCTAGTCCGGTGCCACAAGAATGAGTTTGGCCCGGTCGCTTTTGATATTCTTGTGCACTGTGGACAGGAGTGATTTTGGCGGAAAGGTGTATAGGAGGCTTGAGCTCCACTCGAGATGAAAAGCGTCTCCGAGCAAGTGCCGCCATGAAAACTCCAGTGCGCAAAACTGCTGACATTACTCGTTTGACAGAGGCAAATAGATCTAACCATGACTCTCCCGTGCCACATCCAGGTGGAGATGCCATTTGTGATCCCCAAGGCATCAACGGTTGAGTTAATCTAGCCTGGTGTTCGGAGAACCTGCCAGGTGTTCAGCCATGTCCAAAGACACAGGGCTTCCTAACAAAGAGTCCGCGACTCCAGCCCGCCGTCTTTGTTTCAGTACCACATGGCGGTGGTGTTGAACCAGCTTTCCCTTGATGGAAGGGAGGAAGGTTTCCAATGCCCAGGGAAGCAGCTGGAGCTCCAGCAAGTTGATGTGGATTCCGGATTCCACCAAAGACCAGAGTCCTCTGAGCTTCACCTCTCCCAGATAGCCGTCCCATCCCAGAAGTGACGCATCGTTCACTACTGTGTGATCTGGTTGGGAAAGGACGAGGGATCTGCCTGTGGCCCAATCGTGGTAGTTTAGCCACCATTGAATGTCCTTTGCAGTTCTCTCTTCTCTCCAATATCTGGACCATGTCTGAGAGATTGCACTGATGCAAGCCAACTTTCAATGAAGTCTCAGAGAGAAATGAGTTGCGAGAGTGCGACCACCCCCGGTCACTTCATCAGGGGGTGGCTCATGAAAAGCGGATCTTGAACACCGACCTAATACCGAGCCTTTCTGAAGTGGTATTAAATGAGGGGGTCACATCGTCACGCACAGCTGAAGGGTGTTTGGCGGGGGTAAAAGAGCCTAGGATACCAACTGACTCCTGTAAAATTATAAGCTGGAACATTGCAGGTTCAAATGCAAAACGACAGGATAACGCCTGTGTGAGCTTTATCTCTAATTACCATATAATCGCTTTGCAGGAAACGTGGGATACATCCAACATCTTTTGGTGGGATGGATTCACTAGTTTCATCAAACCTGCCGTCCCCAGTCGCATGGGTAGAGCCAAAGGTGGCCTGGTAATTATGTTTTCCTTAGACCTGAAGGGAAGCTATAGGCAGATTAACACGGACTCTGTCAACATCCTAATGGTTGAAAGGGTGATTAATAATAATAGTAGGACCATTTATGTTAATTTTTATAATTCTGGGAATAGCGAACATAGAGGTAGTAATATCGCCAACCTAGACAGTATTTTAAATACAGTGTCTCAGAATATCAAGTTTGCTTATGAGTTTATTTTATTAGGTGATTTTAATATTCATTTATGTAATTTAGCCTGTAAGGGAAGTAGTGACAATGTTAATGAGGATGATGAGGAGGCCCCACTGGGACCCCCCTTTGAACATTCCATAGAGGGGTACGAGTTAGAAGAATTTCTTGCTAATCATGATTTGTATGAACCCGACAGGGGCCTGAGGGCGCCGACCTTTACTGGCACCCATCATGGATCAGTGATAGACTACATTTTCGTCTCACAAGGCATCCTAACCTGGACTATGGATTATCGAACAGTCATTACACCTTATAGTGATCACAACCCTGTACTACTTGAAGTGGCATGGGGAGCCCAGATGGGAGCATCGCCATTAGTGTTAAAACCGGCACATCCCTTGAGGCCCCACGACCAAGATAGACGATTGAAATGGGCTAAAGTGATCCCGGAAAATTTTTATGAGAAAAACTTCCCTAAAATAAAAGACAAGGTGGACATTTGTCAAAAACACGACGCCCAAGGTAAAGAAGTAATAGCGGCGTATGAGGCAATCTGTAGCCAGGTGGCTAAGGACCTTCTAGCCAAACCAAAAAAGGTATTCCCTGGATCTAAGCGCTGGTTTGATCCTGCATGTTCAAAAGCCCACAGAGCATTGATGGCAGCCTTAAAAATCTCCCCTAGGGTCGGAGAAGACATTGTAAGACTAAGGAAAAATTATAAGGCAGCCATGAAGAAACGCAAGGATATCATCAAACGCGAATCATGGGAAAACCTCCTCTCAGCGGCAGTGTTGAAAGACAGTAGGAGATTCTGGGAGATTATAAAACAACCTTTATTTTCCGATGACAAAAATGTTCCCATGGACTGTGTGATTACTGATGAAAAATGGCTGAATCATTTTAAAAATGTCTAAGAGGGTGAGGACGAAGGATTTAAAAATGCCTTATGGCCTGTGGTAGCTACACACCCTATTGTCTTTAACCCCGAAGAAGTGGAAAAAGCATTATTGGCTACAACAAGACACAAGGCACCTGGTCCTGACGGTGTCCCTGCTGACTTCTTTATGTATTCACCTAAATTGTGGGCGGAGGTTCTATCAAAAGTGTTTAATGCAGCCAACGATAATCAAGCCCCTAGTTCCTGGGCCACATCCACCATTGTTCCCACTTATAAAAACAAAGGCCAGCGGGACGACCTCGCCTCCTATAGGCCTATATCTCTTTTGGACTCAACCATAAAAATCTTAGGTAGAGTACTTTTGGCCAGACTTAGGGAAAATGTTGAGAGCTGTGGTGGGTTGTCTGAATTACAATATGGATTCAGAGAAAGAAAAGGGACCATCGAACAATGCATAAATCTGCACCTACTGATCTCTAAATATACAGTGGCTAAGGAGGGTTCCGTGTTTCTTGCATTCATGGACCTCTCCTCGGCCTTCGATCTGGTGAATAGGACGAAATTGTGGCTGATACTGTTAGAGATGGGTATCGATGAGTCGCTGGTTGTGTTCATGGCCTCCCTGCATCAGGAGCTTCTCGCAGCTGTCCGAGTTACAAATGATGGTAGACGCACCCCTTTGTTTAAATCTTTAAAGGGGGTGCGGCAAGGCTGCATTTTAGCCCCCTTACTATTTACCATTTATATCAATGGGTTGGGCGGTCATCTGCGGGGTCAGGTAGCCGACGTTCCGTATGCAGGAGGTGTTAAAATTCCGGCACTCCTGTATGCGGACGACGCAGTGTTGATAGCCCGTACTAGTGTAGGCCTACAGCATCTCCTGGACGCCTTTAGTTTTTTTATGGAGAGTCTCGACCTCAAGGTTAACGCCTCTAAATCACACACGATGGTAATGGGACGCGAGTGTAACAAAAAAAAACATAAAACATTTTTTTGTAGGGGAGTTCCCATCACCAATGTAACCACATTTCCCTATTTGGGGGTAACGTTTGACCAGAAAGGAATTTGGGGCCCTCAGATAAGAGCAAAAAGGTTGGCAGTAATAAGGTCGTCTTCAGCAGTATTGGGTTTTGCTGGTAAGTTAGGGGCCAGGCCTATGGAAGCCCTTTTGAAAATCTATACGAGTAAACCGGTGGCCATAGCGTCTTATGGTTCCCCTTTGTGGGGGTATGTAAATCTTGATCCAATTCAGAGAGCAGAGAACAGATTTATCAGATCTCTGCTCTCAGTTCCACAATCAACCCCAACGTATTCTATCCACAAAGAGGTGGGCCTGCCATATTTGTCTGATACCCTGAGCCTTGCACCGCTGACTTTGTGGTTGAAAATGTGGATGAATGAAGATCTCCCTTTGAACCACACTATTCTGCGCGACGTCTTATCCCTGGACAAACAAAATAGTATCCCATGGTTGGCCTATATAGCAAAAATATTTACTGATCTAGGTCGCCCGGAACACTCTTCATCCCCGGAAAAAATCAGGGGGCAGGATATAGTTATCATCAAAAAGTTATTCAGGGATAGGCAGAATGCACGGCGGGAGGAATACGAATTGCTGAAACCAGCGGTAAGGGCCCATAGCCTTCTGGTTTGCTCATCCTCACTCGCCCCTTACCTGAGCTTTGTCACATTTCCCTATCACAGGTTTTTACTAACAAAGTTTAGATTCAATTTGCTACATTTTTACTTGGGTTATTTTAAGAGCTGGCAGAAGCCTGAGTTGGCCCCACCGTGCAGCTGCGATAATTTTTCGGTGCAGGACACTTTGCACTTTGTCATGTTTTGCAGTCTGTATCACGAGCAGAGAAAGAAATATTTGCTTCCTATCTTGAAAGAAGCAGGCTTCGTACAAGTGCGACCAGCTTTGCTCTTTTTACAACTTTTACCTAATCCACGCATTACTTTTTGCATGGCAAATTTTTTGGTAGCTGCCGCAAGGGCGAAATCTGTTGGCCAAATCTCACCTTAAAATTAGTGGCTTTTTACTATGTATTTTTGCCATGAAATGTAAAGCTTTTTTATAACCATGTATATAACCTTTATTAAATGTCTAGTTGGTTCTTCTCTTGGCTAATGCAGATAGAAGTATTATATGTATTGTATGTATTGTAATTGTTTTTATTTGTTTGTGCTTTGTATGACTTGCAAAAAGTCGAATAAAGATATTCTGACTGACTGACACTGATGCTGCGCCCACTGGAAATTCAAATTCCACTGCCGAGCCTGCGGATGCGATCTGACATGGGCCGGCATGAGGCGCAGCAGCCTCAGTCATTCTCACCAAAATCCTTAATATAGGCTTAAACATCTGTATCAGAGCCTCAATATCCTAGGCTGGCCGTTCGGGAGGATAGGCCCGAAACAGCACTGTATCCAGAACAGTTCCTACTTCAGCACATTGTTAGTAAACCCCAGCGAATTCATGAGGTGCGCCGTAGTCTGTCGGTGGGAGATGACAGCCTGGGGCGAACTCACCTTCAACAACCTGTCATCGAGATAGGGGTAAGACTGGCACCCCGAATCTGCACAGATGAGTTGCAACCAACGCCATCAACTTAGTGAACACCCGAGAGGCACTGGTGAGGCCAAGAGGGAGCACAGTGAATTGAAAGCGCTCGTGGACCACCGTAAACCGCAAGTAGCGCAGATGAGCCGGTAGGGCGGGAATGTGAAAACAGGCATCCTGCAATTCCAGTGCTACCATCCAGTCTCCTGGGTCCAGGGCAGACAAAACCTGAGCTTGAGCGAGCATCTTGAATTTCTCCTTTTTGAGGAAGTATTTGAGGGCCCATAGATCTAAGATAGGGTGTAGCCTTTTTCCTTCTTCAGAACCATACATTAGCAGGAATACCAACTACAGCCTACTTCTGGCACCGGAACCATCTCTAGGACTCCCTTGGCCAAGAGAGTCCTGGCTTCCTCCTTAAGTAAAGTCAGGTGATCTATCAGACGGTCGTAAGCTGGAGGCATGATGTGAGGGGTAGTGTCGAAGGGAACAGAGAACCCCCTTTGGACTACCTGAAGGATGCACCTGTCTGAGGTGATGTTTTCCCAAAGGTGGAGGTGATGGCTGATCCTGCCATCAACTGGCGGCCCATGATCTTGAAGAGCTGAACTAAGAAAGCTTGGCGACTGAGGTTTCAGGGGGGTTGTTAATGGATTGACCCTACCTCTAGCCGCCCTATTCAACGGGGTCGGAACAAGCCATGCCCACGCAGGGGTTGTCGAACTTGTGCGCTGTCTTGTGGCTGGGGTATGACTTGCTCAGCTCAAAGCCCCTTCGCATAGCCACGAAAGGGGAGAAAGGCAGACTGGGGTTAAGTGGCCACTGAGAGGCCCAAGGACTTGGCCGTAGCCCGGGAGTCCTTAACCCGTTCTGTCCTCCCGTCGGCCAACTACCTTCTGGGTGCTGCACACGACTCTTGGCCCACACAGCCCCACCCACTCCTTAGAAAGTCAGCCATGGTAAACGGGTTAAAGTGCTCCAGCGCCGTCTGCCTTGTTTCCGAAGAGACAGGTGCCATCAAAGGGTATGTTCATGAGCCAGGACTGGACATCCCCTGGGAAGCCAGAAGTCCTCAACCAGGCATGGGGTCGAACAGCCACAGTAGATGAAATCACTCTGCCCAGAGAGTTTGTAGTGTCAAGACCACAATGAATGGCGAACTTTGCTGATCTCTCCTTTCTATTACTGCTTGAGAGACAATGGCCCAGGCCTCCTCCGGGACCTGTGGCAGCACTTGCGCAATTGTTTCCCACAAAGTGTTAGAGCACGTGTCGTTCACTGACTGCAATGCAAGGCAGGTGGAAAACTGATCTTGCCCCAGCGGTCCGGCCTCTTGGATTCCCTATTCCGGGTGCGAAAGGGAACGCGCCTTGGGAGGTTGATGCTTGGACCACCAAGCTCTCTGGGGTAGGGTGGTCAGTGACGAAAGTTGGGTCACTCGGTGCAGGGCGATGGTGGCGGGCACCTGCGCCAGAACCTCTGGCATGAAAACAGATGGAGCTCCTCTGGGACTGAGATGGGCCCAAAGGTGCGCCTGCAGGGTCAGGCTGCCAAAATAGGAGGCATATGGCATCATAAAATTCATTCAGCTGGGTGGGGATCGCTCCAGCTCCTGGAAAGGCTCGGAAGTGCAGAGCTGACCCAGGTGCAGCTTCCTAGGAATGAGGCCTAGAATGCTGAGATTCCATTGTGTCAGCCGACAGGCGGGCGAAGTCTTAGAGGCACCAGAAACAAACCAGATGTGGGTTTGTCACCAAAATAGCGCAGTGACAGGCGTCACACGGCTTGAAGCCAGATATCTTCTTTGACATGAGGAAAAATGTAAACACCAAAAAGGGGTCGACAAAATACCGAAAAAAGCCTGTCAAAAAGTGACAGAGGGAAGCTCTCTTCAAAGATCTGCACTGACTGGCGCGGAAAGAAATGAACGGGCGTCAGCTCGCTGAGGTGGCGCCTGTATAGGCTACGTGGACGTCACAACGGGGATGACGCAGTCATGCGGCGTCAACCAACTGCACCTAACGGCATGCAGGGGTAATGGTTGAAGAAAAATCTTCCGGATCCAGACTGACTTCTGGGAAATTCAAAGGTAAGGAATTTGCAGCTAGATGTCTCCGTTAGATCCGCATTATCCAGAAGGGCTCTGATAAAGGGGAGCATATGAGATGTCAGGGTTGGCTTCCGCAAGCTGAAAATGAACCCCAATGATGTCAGGAGGTTCATAGTTGTCTCGATGTGGATGATGACTGTCGGGGTGAGCCAGCTTTTTGCAGCCAGTTGAGGGACCCTCGACCTCTGAAGATGTGCTGCAACCATCACCAACTTGACCACTCAAGGGGTACTGATAAGTCCAAAGTGGAGTACAGCGAACTGAAAACACTCCTGGCCAACAGTGAATCCTAGGTAATGTCTGGGGGTTTTCAGTGTGGGGCTCTGGAAACAAGCATCCTGCAAGTCTAATGCTACCCTCCAGTTTCTAGGAACGAGGACAGAAAACATCTGGGCCAGAGGGAGCATCTTGAATGTCCTTCAGTATGGCATAGTGAGGGCAATCTAAGATGGGATGGAATCATCACTAAGCAGAGTCAGTACTAACCAGTAGCAACGGCTGCTGCTGTCACTATCTCTATGGGTCCTTTTGTCAAGAGAGCCTGCACTTCTTGCTACACTAGGGAAACATGGGACAGACGGCCCTTCATCAGCTGGTCGGACTATGGTGGAAGGTGCGTGGGGTTGCAAGGAATGATCAGGTGCAACCACGTCAAACAATTTGCAGGACTTACTTGTAGGAGAGTAGAGTCTGCAATCCTATGATCACCCCAGATCTTTGCTTTTTGCTTCATTGGTTTACGACTTCCCTGGCTGTGGGCCTGCCAATCAGACCCACAGCCTAGCTGTTCTCTCTCTAAATTAACACGTGTACCGTAGGTGCATTTACCAATTGGTACTGGGCCACCTGTAACTCAGGGCATAGGTGTACCCAGGGCCTATCAGGGGCTGCAGCATGTATTATGCCACCCCTGGCTGGCCATCTAAATCTGACACAACTGGCTGCACGACAGCTGGGGCAAGGTGGTGTAATCACCCCTTGCTGTAGATTTAGTATACCTATATCTAACCCTAAAATGGACACTCTTATTCCTATCAGTCACTCCTATGGCAGGCCTTGACAATCCTGAAGGCAGAGTGCTTGGAATCGTGTGAGATGGTAGTCTGGCATGAGCTGAGCCCGTTTGCAGCTTGCGGAACCAAGTCCTAATAGCTGTTCCATGATAACGCATACCATATACTCTTAAGTGCATTATAATCCTCGCGGTTATATGCCAACTCTGGTATCGCTTTACCAAAACATGTCGAGTAAGGTGTCATACGAATTGGAATACTAACCCCTCGCCAATTCTGGCGACGGGGTTAGCATTCCACCCTTCTAGAGGGACACGACATGTATGTAACTGTGAACCCCGGTTAAAGTTAACTCGAGCCTCAGCATCACAAAATGGATGCTGCCACCACAGACACAAGTCTGACCTCCTGCTGCTGGGAGTCCTTCCAGCGAGGAGAGCTTAGACAAAGGGTTTCCTGTCAGGGGCGGTGCTAGCACAATCCCAGACAGGGTTTCGTGTATCCTAGGTAGGCAGGGCTGAATAGGAAGGTGACTGCAAGTGGCACCCCGGTGCTCACTATGCATCTGCCGGCTAGAACCAGTTCCAGGGGCACACCAGCCCCTGAGCTGGGGAAAGTCCGGCATGGGAGAGGGGTGTAACCACCCCCCTTCCTGGTCCCACCCATGGGCAGGACCTAGTCCCGTACCAGCCCGTTTCTTTAGTATAAAGGTGGGAGCGGGGACCCTTCCACATTAGATCATCTTTGAATCCTGAAACTACTTTCTACGAAAGGAACTCAAGATTTCTTCTCAAGATTTCTCCCTTGTGACTAAGGAGTAGTCACCCTGCATCTGCGGGCACCAACTAAGAACACTGCGGTTTGCTGCACGTCCTTCCTCAGGAATCCAAACCGACCAGCACAACGAGACCCGGCTTCCCTAGCACCTCTGACCTCTACCTACATCATCAGCTGAGATCCGTGGGTGTGACGAGACCTCGAGGGACCGGCCATCTTCAGAACTGCACGACTCTTATCCAGCACGACCGCCGAGGGATCCTCGAGTGAGTGCTTTGGGGTTCGAGAAGCCCTAACCCTGAGCAGCTCCAGCACTGAAGTCCAGGCCCCCAGCATCCACCAGATCTGCGTGGGGCCCTTCTGCTCTTTGCTGCTCACCGCGTTGTCCGGCTACTTGCCTGCTGGCTTGTGGCCCTCCTGACGACGCACCACGACGACAACACTGCTGGTCTGGTTGCTCCAGACTGGCCCTTGCTCCCCTCCAACAGACAGAGGAGCACCCCGGACCCCCCTGGTCCACTCCAGACGCCATTTTGAGTCCACCGCGTGGGCTTGCATTTGCCAAGACTTGTTGCCCCAATCCTGGGTCCAGCGACGTCGACAGCAGATACCTTCGTGGGACAGCTCGCACCTCCATCCTGGTCGCCGACAACGCCTCCTGGTCCGAGAGACTGCAGAGCCCAGCGTCGCCCACTCACCTGGTCGAGGTGACTTCGTCCGGTGCCATCCTGGTGCCCATCTAATCACTGGCTAGTGATTCAGAACTTGGTCCCCTCTGCTTACAGGTATCCTCCACCACCGATCCAGGCTTGGATCACATCGAACTTCATCACTGGTCGCCTGCCAGCAACAACTTCTTTCAGGCTCCATAGACTGCAACGAGGATTCCCGACGTCTTTCCAGACCTATGCAGCCGCAGCCCCTGGGCTAGGTAACCTGAGCATTTCGGTGCTCCAGCATAGCTTAACTATCCAAAGGTCCAAATCCTTTTACGTTTCAGCTCTACCTAGTCGGATTCGTCCGATAACACTAACTTTATGAAATCTAGCATCCATAGACTTTGTCCCGCATCCCGCGTGAGAGTGCACACTCTGCACCCGATCTCCCTAGGCCTCCTGCTAGTAGTCTGAAGGTTCAGTAGTCCAGTCCTAGCGATCCTAAAGCCTATTAGAGTAGTACTTACCTGCTAGTAATTTCGCATTCCACTTTTAGAGTATATGGTTTTTCGTGCCCCTCGGGCATTTGTGTAAATTGTGCGACTTTCAGTATTTTCATAAGAGCTTTGTATTGTGCTTAGCGCCCTGTCCTCATAAAGAGTCCAGGGCTGTTGTGTTCTAAATAAATATCCTTTTATTTTCATAACAACTTGTGTGGTGTCCTTTCACTTGGTGTTCAAGGGGTATATGTGATGGTATAACAGCTGGCTTAGCACGCCCTCTAGAGTTTAGCCTAAAGACTGCTCTTGTCCATGCTACTAGGATAGCTGGTCTATCAGGTTGACTTACAACCAATCATCAATAAGGGTTGTTTGGACTGATACATAGTGATCACTAGAATAGTGAGCACTGCATATCAGGCCAACTTCTCACACTACTGTCCTAAGTTATCCTCTGCCACCCGGGCAGAAAGTGTCAGATCCCGTCTCCGACATGTTGGCATTGTGCCATCAAGGGCACACACTAAAGAGGCTTAGAGGCTGTGGCAGGAGGGGGGGCTGAAGATTGGGTTGCACGCTGTCCCTGTGGTCTGAGTACCATGGCCACGAAAGGGCTAGGGAGATTAATGTACTGATTGGATCTGCTGTTCAGACTGGAAACTACTACTATAGCCACTGAGAAGACAAAACTGTTGATGTGACTGGCATGAGGAGTAAACAGGCCCAAGGAAGGTGCTGTGGCCCTGCTGTCTTTAAATAACTCCAGGGCAGTCTGCTTTATTTAAAAAAAGATGGGAACCTTCAAAGGACATGTCCATTAGACTGGCCTGGACATCACACGAAAAACCAGTGGTTCGCACTTCAGGCTTACCTGCAAAGGGCAATGCTGGTGCTTATTGAAGTAGTGTGGCTCACTGGTTAGAGGCGGCAGACCCGAGAGCAGAGGACGGCCCGGGACCAGGGTTCGATTCCCGGCGCGGCAGGTTTCTGGACCAGGGTCAGCGGACTCGATAATTCTCTCGCCTCGGTGCCCACTCTGATCAGCGATCACACTCGGCAACTCTGGGCATTAGCTTGCCTCATCTTCACTAACGGCCCCACCAGACCGCCGGGGATGCCTGGTCTCACCCTGGAGATACCCATTAAGGGACCATCTCTCAGGGAAGCCAGGAAGGGTTTCGCAGCGGTCGAAGCGCCTTGGGACCCTACGGGTAAGTAGTGCGCTATATAAATGCCAATACATTTACATTTACATATTGCTTTACCAATACAGTCCTTTGTATTCAGCCCGCAGCAGATGATGAATTTGGTTGAATCATCACTGTCCAGTATGGCCTGAGAGAGGATGGCACAAGCTTCTTCAGGTACAATAGGCAACACCTGGACAAAGTTTCACATAGTGGGAGTCCTTCTGGATGAGAACGCTCACTTTTCAAAAGTGTCTATCCTTAGGGATTCCATGAGAGGGAGGAGAGGGGGCGGGATAGGGATCAGACAGGAACGAATTCAGGTTGTCCTTGCTGGCCGAAGTCTTCACAACAAGGCTTTCATCCAAAGGGGAGTTTGGTGAGTAAGTCCAGGTAACTCAGAGCAGGTCAATGGCAACTTGTGCCCAGCCATTTGACAAAGGGGGGAGGGTGCAGTAACAGGATGTAGTCTAGGTCCCCAAAAGTGAATCTGTAAGGGAAGAAGGGGCTCAGAACTGGTTTGAGAAGCCTCACGCACCTCAGTTAAGACAATGGTCATTACCTTCTGAGTAGGGAGTTGAAGATAAAGGACCTCTGCCGTCCCCAGCACAAACATCGTAAAGGAGACACAGCCCTCTGTGACACTGCCAGGAGGTGAAATCAAACCAGTGTCCGGGGAAGTATCCCCGTAGGCCTTCATGCCAATTGTCCTGATAAGGCTAGGCAATGTCGCCCCCAGCATTACAGCCAACGTTTTTCAAATCTGTCCCAAACAATTCATGTAAGACATGGGAGAGCAAGGTCACCGTATCAGAAGGTGAGGGGTGGCTCATATGCGGTGTATCCATGAGGGAAGCATGTGCCCTCTGTTGAGGTTGGGTGCTGTATTCGCAGAGACATACAGCACCTTAGGTTGTCTGTCACAGTCTGGTATTTTTAGTACCAGCATCAGAGGATTATGTTCAGGTGTGGGATGTGGTCCAGGAGAAGGAGCAAGTACCCAAGTAAGTCCAGCACCCTGAACAAAATCAGCAGGCACAAATGGCACAGACTGCAGACTCGTTGACAGAAGAGAGTTTGGAGTCATCTTGGCTTCATGGGGCCCATGGCAAGCCAGAAGGAGCCAACAATATGAAAGAAAAAAAGCTGCAGTATGGCATCATGGAATTCTTCGGTTTGTTAATGGGTAGTCAACGGCCCCAGAAATGTATGTTGCTGAAGAACAAGTGTCAGAATCGGCTCAGAGGGGAAATTGCTTCAATACTGGAAGGCACATTAATGTCCTTGTGGCTTCTTGGGAGATCAAGAGAGGCAGGAAGCCGCTGAAATCATTGGACTCCAAATTTTTCTCTTTGACTTACCCGTTGGTTTGGCCCGCAATGACTATGTCACAAGAACAACCTGAGGAGTGGGACAAGACCCTGCTGTTGGACCTCAACCGGAGTCTTGCCCGATCAGCTTCTTTTACAATTCGGGGTGGCCTGAAGGTGCTGCAAGGTGCAGTCACTGCAGGCCTTGGAGTTATGATCCAATCACAGGCAAACCACATGAGGATCTGTCACAAACATTTGTTTGTGACATTGCCCACAAGGTTTAGACCCTGTAGGCTTGGTTGGCCTTGCACACAGCAGCCACATTTTGGACAAAATCAGAATTACGGTTTTGAGAGAGAAGGGGTAAGCTCTGGATCGACATCTGTTGGAAAGAAAGAACTAATGTAAATGCAAATGGGTGGTGCCAGTATGGGACTCAGCATTTCACTTCTAGAGCAGAGCGATGTAGATAAGAAGGAACATGGCATCAGCTGCTGGAACACAGGGGTAACGCATGAGCTTTTCCGGATCCCGCAGGTCGCCTGGAGAATATTCAAAAGATGAGGAAACTATTGCTGTATGGATGGCGTTAAACTGCCTTAAACTTAACGCAGAGAAAACCGAGGTTATCCTCTTTGGAAACACGGCACATCTGTGGACACCTGAATGATGGCCAGATACCATGTGTGTGCCCCCAACTCCGGTGGATAGGGCGAAAAACCTTGGCGTGATTGTGGGCTCGAAACTGGCACATGGTGATCTGGTCAATAGGGTCGTCTCCTCCTGTTTTTTCATCCTGCGTAAAATCAAATTTTTCCTTCTGGAAGAAAGTATGATAATAGCAGTCACAACGCTCATTCTATCACGTCTGGATTATTGCAATGGTCTCTTCATTAACATCCAGAAGAGACTACTGGCTAGACTCCAGATTGTGCAGAATGCGGCGGCCAGGTTGCTTTCAGGGACCCCTAAGTTTGTTTCGGTGAAGGCTGGACTTGGAGCCCTTCACTGGCTCCCTGGCGAACTCAAGATCCATTTTAAGGCTATGTGTATTTTTTAAGGCCCTTAATGGCATTGGCCGTGACGTTCTGAAGCAATCTATTCAGTGGTACGTTCCTGGAAGAGCCTTACGTTCCACGCAAGCAAAACAAGTTACTCTCCCCCGCATCAAGAAACAGAGCTGGGGTGGTAGGAGTTTTCGGTACTGTGCCGCCAAAGCATGGAACAGTCTTCCTTTCCTTCTAAGGAACTCAACAGAGCTGCTTTCATTTAGGAAGGGATTAAAAACTTGGCTTTTCAGGTAATTGCTTTTGCCCACAGGTCCAGCCACAGATTTCTTCAGATGGTAGCGTATAGCGCCAGGACACCTCAGGGTAGCAGAGCGCTTTAAAAATCTTAGTAACATTAACACAGGATATTTTCCTGTGGGACGGTACTAACCTAGATGTCAAAGCACTCTTGTACATTCTTAGAAGCTAAGCTGGCATCTATAGCTTTGCATTTGTTCGGCTGAAACCCAGGAGGACAGGAATGGGGATCTGGACGAATGAATGAATCTGTATTGTTTAAGTTAATTAAAACCATAACAATATTTTGATAAAACCAGACATTTTGCAAAAATATAATATACATTTTAAAATCATTGGTCACCAGTAATATGTTTACAGTTAAGAAAGGCATGTCAGGACAATTTTGTCACAACTATAATATACATAATGAAAACTGATGGTCAGCAAATATACGTTTACAGGCAGACAAGACAATATTTGAACAAATGTGTCCAGGGGTTTTCCCTCTTTTGCAATAAAATGCTATTGTGCTTGTTGAGATACTAGTTCAGATTAATTTCTCGTATAAAAGTAAGAAGTTTACCAGATTGTAGTTAAGTTGCAGGTCGTTTGGATCAAGACATTTTAGTATTGCAGATCTGCAGGTACGAATGACCCTAGCGTTAAAACGTGACATTTGCAGATTATATGAACTAAGTCCTGCTTTGGTGCACCACATAGAGTGCAAGACGGCGGGCCATTATATTTCCAGGTTGGTTGATCAGCATTGGTTGGTAGTGACCCGAGGCGTATTGCTAAGTTTCCTTTTTAAGTGTATGTAGTATGTTCTACTCGGGTGTGCTGTAGGTTGTAAAATCGAGTACGATTGCAGTACCATCCACGTGTGAGAGCTCTTACTGAATATAGTTATGTCTTCCATTAGCAAGTGCCTTTTTTCTGCTTTATTAACTGTTTGTTGAAATGTTGTGTATGGTAAGTTCAATTGCCAAAGATCTGTCACCTTCGTTGACTTTATTGATAGCTGCAGGTACTCGTTATCGACTGATCGAGAATCATTCTGCGCTTTCCAGATGGCACTTTTATGCGGGTTCTGACGCTTTGACCAGATTTTATACCATAGTTTTATTGTCGCATAACTTCTTGCTAAGTGTTGCTGCAGTAGTCCAAATTCTAAGCGGATCTGTGCTGGGGAAGAATTACGCAGTAGACCAAAAAACTGTTTTATATGTCTTTATTTGCATTCTCTCAAGAATTGCTGCTTCTTTGCCATATTGGACTTCAGTAGCATAAGTGAACGTTGGCAGGAGTTTCGCTTTTATGTTAGCTAATAATGGTTTAAACGATGGACCACTTAAACTCTTTGATATGGTGCAGAAAGCATATATCAAACCATTTCCTTTCTTGATTAAATTATCGTTATGTGTTTTAAAATTAAATCGGTTGTTTATATGTAGACCAAGGTATTTGTAGTTTGTGACTCCCTGCAGGTTGATGTTACATAGCTTAAATTGTTGTTGTGCCTGCAAACGGTGACTTATGGTCATGACTTTTGTTTTTTGTATGTTTATTTCTAGTAAGTTTTGCGAAGTCGTTCAGTTCATTGATGCCTCTTTGAAGACCTACTTTTGTTTGACTTAGCAGAACTATATCGTCTGCATAGGATAGATGCGTTAGTCGTAGAGGGCCTAGACGTGGCAGATGCAAGTTCGCATAGTCCAACTTTGGGGAGAGATCGGCCATAAAGAAATTGAACAGGTGAGGGGCTAAAACACAGCCTTGTTTCAGACCAGTTTCAGTTTGTATTTTCCTTGCAAGTCTAGTGCCGTCTGCTACTTTAACTTGCATCCACGTTTTTGTGTACAGCTGTGTTATGGCTCGGAGGATAGGGGCTGGGAGACCCCATTGCATTAATTTGTTCCATAGGATTCCTCTGTTGCCTCAGTCACATGCCACTTTGAATTCTATGAATCATACATATAGACGTTTCCGCTGTTGTATGGTCTTGTCTACCATTAGACCTAGGCCTAGGATGTTGGTGATTGTGCCCAAGCCCCTGCGAAAACCAGACTGGTTAATAGGAATTATGTTGTTGTTTTCCAACCAATGTATCAAGTCTCTGAGAACAAGAGAGGCGTACTATTTTGTTTCTGAATCTATTTGCGCGATCATTCTGCAGTTTACGGGTTCTTTCCAGTTGCCTCCTTTGTATACAGGAAGCCTCTCCAGTTTTCTGGAAGGTTGCCTGAACTACTCACCTCGTTGTATAAACGAGACAGCGGAGAGGCCCAGAAGTCGTGGTCAGATTTAAAAATCACCTGTGGGATACCGTTTGGGTCTGGGATACCATACATTCGGCCTGCTCTTATTACATTGTAAACATAGTCTTTTGTGTATTGTGTTGGAGAATTTTCAGTTATACTGTTTGCAACTTCGTTAACATTATGGGATTTTCCGGATGTATTTTTAATAGTATGTGGTGGTTTAGCCTGTCCTGTTCGGCTATTGGAGATCGAGTGGATAGTATCAGTGCTGGGCCTTCTCGGTGTTAGTTCTATAGTTGTATTGCCGACCATCATTGGTAGGTATTTAGCGGTTTTTGTAATTTCGACCCTTTTATATTCCACTTTCCCAAAGGTGTCTGTTAAGTGGTGTATCCAGGCTTGCTCTGTGACACAGGCAGCGTTGATTATTTTTATTGGTCTTGTGAGGCTGTTAACCAGTTCCCAGAAGGCTCTGGCATTCGACTGGTTAGCATTAAAAAGGAGTTTAGACCAAATGTCATCTGTTTGCGTTTACCTGTTGTCCCAAATTTACTTTTTGTACTGTTTTTTGAGGCATTTTTTCCCCCAGGTACTTTTAGAGATGGCGGTCGCATTTACTGATTTTAATAGGGCTCTTAGGTTTTTTCCTTGTATACCAAGCTCTTTTCCCCATGTGTTTAGGATGGGTCTGTAGTGGTCTTGTGGAGTAGTTTATTGTAGGAACGTCTTTTAGTAGATATCTTTGAAAAGTTTCCCAGCAGGCTATCTGGGAGCCTTCCTTGGGATAGTGTTTTGTTGTCAGCTCCATTGCTTTAATGACTATTTCAGGCAGGATTTTGGTCGACCAGCTTATATGCTTTAGATTGATTGTTGATATTTGTCCTATGATGGAGGGACTATCATGTGCCTTTGTGGGGAGGCAAATAATTCAAGACGCTGATGCGAGTGATCACTTTTGGTGGTGTATTTAATTGAAAAGTCCTTTTCTAAAGCGAGCAGTGGTAGGGTAAGTGTTGTGTAATCTATAATGGACCATGCCTTCGTTCCATAATATGTGAAGCTTGCAGGTGAGTCATGTTGGGTTCTTCCATTGATTACTCTCAGGCCAAGGTGTTCTAAATTTGTCACTAATTTCTGTTTTCTTAAATCATTTTGTTTGAGGAGTGGGTGTGCTTGGGTTTTCACTGCCCATATTGCGTTTTCCGCATTTAAGTGATTGTCTTCCTCTAGTGTATATACTAAGTTAGAATTAAAATCATCTATTATTTCCCACAAGGGGTTCTCAAACCTTATTTCCATTATCATGTTGATTAGTTTGCTAAATAGGGCATTTTTCCTCTCACTGCTTGGATATGCACACAGGTTTATAAGAATAAGAATAATACTATTTGCTACTTGGTGGGGCTGGACGATGATTTGACATGTTTAATACTTGCATTTATTAGGAACTGGAAGATCTCGTAATTTTATTGAAATCACATTTTATCACAATTGGAAAATAGTTTTCTAGGCTAAGTCATCAAATTAGGTGCTACACTACACCTAATTCAATCACTGTCTGCTTCTGCCACCTCTCCAATCCAGGTTAGTCCAGTTTTCCCCACCATACGAAATGGACAGGTACTTTCTCTTGAAATTTGTTTTTATAAAATACGTTGCCTCTGAATAAATGTATTAAAATTAAAAGCTTTGCTAATTGTTTGCCTATTTTATGGCTGCTTGGGTCTTAAATTTACCTGTAAAAATAACAATACCTGCCAAGTTCACCCACATCTTTTGAGTTATAAATGTTGGAAGGAGTTAAGGCATTCAGTTAGATGAGGGTCTGTGCGAGCCACCTAGATGCATGTTTGCTGTTTTGTAAAGACTTATTGATTTTGATTTGACAGATCTCCTTGTTCCACGAAGCCTCTTTATACCAGATTGTAATATTAATGCTAAAGCTCCGCAGGTGTGTTACTTGTAGGGCTCACTCCAGTTTTGTATCACAGCTACCTATAAATACAAACCAGATTTGGGGGGGTGGTCAAGATGGTAGATGGGGGAGGGGTTCTAGAGTTGCTTCGTCCCCCCAGGATAGACATATCTGCCCAGAATAGCTAGACCCGAATAGGGAAGGTTGCCGGAGCACCTAGTCGTTCCCGCGGCGATGAGCAGTGGGAAAAGCCCAGCCCCATGATTCAGCCCAGCAGAGCCGAGAGCACAGAAGGCAGAGGAGTGCGCCTGTCTACCAGGGACTGGCGGCAGCAGCCTGGAGGGCCTGCCCCTTCTCCCAAAGGGTGCATTCAGGGATGCCGCTGAGGGGCGCCAGGACAGAGCGGAGACGAGAGGCAGAAGAAACTTCAGGGGGACAATCTAAGACTCGTGGAGCGGCTGCTTCTGGGCTGCCTAGGCCCCACACCACCGGTCAGAGCAAGGCAGGCCAGCCTGGACGAGAGGAGTGTGAGCCAGCACCTGGGCAAGCCTGAGGATCCTGCTGGGGCACGCACACACACTGTGAGGCAGCCTTCTCACAGGATTGCATTGAGGATTCTCTGATTTGTGCTTCAGTGGCAATTCCTGACCGGAGTGATCAAGTTTGGTATGTTTGGAATAGTGGTAATAAATGCTGCTTGATTGTGTTCACAGATTTATTATTACTATTTTAGAAATGCCACTTTCAGGAGTGGGCATTTCTGTGTTCTATGTGTCTTTGTGCCTGTATGTTGTGCATTTCTTGTCTGGCTCTGGAGTGACAGACTGGGGAGGGGCAGTGGCTCCAGGGGGGCTTGGTGAGTGAGTGCTAGGCTGAATAGGCCGATCTGCATTTGGAGTAGTGAGAGGAGTAGCATTTGGGACTGAATAGGACTGTGCCTGCCTTCCACAATGTTGGCTCTGCTCTCCTGTAGTGTGTTTGGGGCTAGAGCCTACACTAACAATGAGGATGGTTGTGTACTGTAAATAAAATAAGTAAGTACCACCTGAACTGGTTTGGACACGGCACAGGGGAGAACAAAGATCGTAGGGTGTATAAAACTTGGGGCTGTGACCCCATGTAATGGCCGGAGGAACTTTGTGAACTACGGGGACAGAAGGCACTTGTTACCAGCAGGCTACTGTAAGCCTAAAGGAACTGCCTGGAGACTTTGCCCCCCCCAGACTGCTGACCAACTGCCCTTTGGGCTGGGAAGAGGACTGCAGCCTTGCCCAGAGGGACCCTGGTGGTGGCCTACCAGCTCATGTCCTGCTGGTGTTCCTGGCCTTGAGGAGGCCTAGCGCTAGTGAAGCGCATGCTACATGGGGAGCGGGGACGCTTGAGAAGTGAAGCCCCGGTCCCCCTGCAGCAGCGAGAGTGTGTGTGGAGTCCTACTTGTCCTTCCTTGTGATCCCTGAGGTGTTGTGACCACTCTGTGTGTCCAGCCCTACAGTGCTTAGAATTCTTGGCGATGGGTGAGCGCTTTTGTCTTGGCTTTTCCCCAAAGCGCGTGGTGAGCACATCCCTGCAGATATCTGGGGCACTTTCACTTCCCCAAGGGGAGGAGCGGGTGTGTGGCTCTACTCCCTGCTACAACATGTGGGGAATGCTGGGTCTGGAAACCAATTGGCCCGGTAGGCTCAGAGAAGGAAGTTGAGCAGTGACGAGGAAACGATGGAGACTTCGCTCAGTGAAGCAGTCCGCAAAACCGGAGGTCAGGCCACAAGAGCTTGACCGTGGGCGGGGCTCCCGTGAGAGGGAGAGCCCCACATGCTGCCAAGCCAGGAAGTGGGCACAGAAGCCAAGCAGCAGCGAAGCCTGGTTGTGGGTGGGGCTGCCTTTCACTGAAGGAGCAGACGGACCCCTTGCCCCGTGGGCGACTCTCGCCACAGCAACAGCAGCAGCCAGAGGAAATGAGGACAGAGGCAGTGCCCAAGTCGACCAAGCCCCACAGGACGGGCTGAGAGGCCTGCCAGTGACCGCCTTATATTAGGAGCACATGCCACTGTTGGATGCGGACAGCAGCGCCTTGTCTCGCTCAGCTCCCCAACGAGTGGCGAGTGGGGTTGAGCCTGTTTCTGTTGTTGTGCCTGACCCGCGGCTGCGGTGGTGAAAGGCTCCACAGTTCTGGGCTTGTGCAGCTGCACCGCAGGGTCGCGGGCAGCTACAGCCATACCAAATAGAGTGAACATTATTGTTGTGGACCGCTTAGGGTGAGACCTCAGCGGAGGCCCCTATGACTACCACATTCCTGGTTGGAGTTCCAGAAGCCTACAAGTGTAGCGAGCAGTAGCTCGGGAGTTAGTGCAGTGAAGGTGTCATGGTACTGGGGGCAACTAATGGGATAGTGTTCATGATTACCAAATACTAAATCCTTTTATTGGGTTACATGGTACTTTTAACATTTTTAAACTTGGAGATTGTTTTGAGAAATTACCTCTCGTCGCCGTTTTCTTCCCGTTCCATCACCGTTTGTGCTGATTGAGTGGATGGTGGTTTAACGCAACCGGTTTTCCCATTTCCGGCTGCACATTAGTGGCGGCCATCTTTGACAAAGAGACGGTCTAGTTTCTTCACTGGCCTGCTGCCAATCAGCAATAAAAACCGGGGATGGCTCCGACACGCAGTGGAATAGCTGCTTAACCAGTACTTGGTGGACATCAGAGCAAGCGGTGCTGTTACACGCGCTATATATTCTAAAATCAATTAATGGGATTGTGTTCATGATTACTAAATACTAAATTCTTTTGTTGGGTTGCATGGTACTTTTAACAGTTTTAAACTTAGATTGTTTTTAGAAATGACCTCTCTACCTTTATCGTCGCCGTTTTCTCCCCGTTCCATCACAGCTTGTGCTGACTGAGTGGAGGGATGTTTAACGCGACCCGTTTCCCATTTCTGGCTGCAAATTAGCGGCAGCCATCTTTGACAAAGACGCTCTAGTCTCTTCACTGGCCTGCTGCCAATCAGCAATAAAAACAGGGGATGGTGCAGACAGGCAGCGGACACGCCGCTGGCGTGTAGACCTAACTTGTTAGGAGACCCTATAGCAGACACTCAGCTTTTTGGGCACACCTTGAGGGATTGTTTGGCACCCCCGGCACCACATCATGGCCGCCCAAACAAGATGCGCTCTGCACCGTGGTACTCTAAATCCCTGAAAGAATTGCAAAGCCATGTCAGGTCCTTACACCGCAGATGGCATCGACATTATGATGCTATTAAATGCTCTCACCAACATCGCTAAACCCATTATAAATAATATAATAACCTCTTCTCTATCAACTGCCAAGATTCCGGCAGACTGGAAACTTGCAACTGTAAGGCCACTTCAAAAGAAACAACTTGTGGATCCTGCTACCCATTCTAATCTGCGTCCTATTTCTCTCTTACCTTGAGTAGGAGGACAGAAAAATGTGTCAATACTCAACTCACAACTTATTTGTAGGAAGCAAATTTGCTCCACTCCAACCAATCTGGTTTCAGAGCTCAACACTACAGAATCTGCCCTATTGTACATGGCTGAAATCCTAAGAGCACCTCTCGATCAGGGAATAAGAGCAGTCCAGGTGTTAGACCGGTCAGCTGCTTTTGACACCGTCTCGCACACTATTGTTTTAGACCGTCTCGCATCCTTTGGCATCTCTGGCACTGTCCAAGCCTGGATAAAGAACTTCCTGCAAGATCACAGACAAGTGATCACACTAGGCAAATACAACTCACAAGAAAAAGCACTACTCTCCGGTGTAACCCAAGGTTCGAGTCTTAGCCCTATCCTCTTCAATGCCTACATGGCTCCACTGATTAGGCTGATATCGTCCTTTAATATAGAGACTATCTCATATGCGGACAATACGCAGCTAATTCTGGTCTTTGATAATAACACAACTCAGGCGGAAGAAAATCTCTGCCTTACTGCTACTCTCAGCTGGATGAATTCTAACCATCTTAAGAGTAATTCCGAAAAAAAGTGAAATTCTACCTTTAGGCCAAGAATTTTTCTCTCTCCTAAGCGCTGGTGGCCAGCAAATACCACCCCTCCTCCAAATACAGTGAATGTGGTCAGGACCATGGGAATACAATTTGATACAACTGTCTTTTAAACAGCAATCATTGGCAGTTGCCGGCACCTGTTTTCCCATCATAAAAAGCCCCAAAAAAATTATTTGATCTGCTTCCCATTTCAGCAAGGCAGACAGTTGCCATTGCCCTAATTACATTCAGGCTGGACTATTGTAACAGCCTCTATGCAGGTACCAATTCGGCTGTCCTACACAAGCTTCAAATGGTCCAGCATGCTGCAGCATGTTTAGTGCTGAAGTGGCCTAGGAGGTCATCTGCCTCAGCGGGGTTAGAAATAATCCACTGGCTGACAATCCATAAACGTGTTCTGTTCAAGGTCTGATCATCACTTTTAGGGCATTCCATTCCTTGGGCTCTCAATATCCCAGAAAAAAATTCCTAAGCTATACTTTATTTTATTTTTATTTTCAAAGTTTTATATAGCCTGAACAAGATCTTTGCCGATATCAGAGCGCTTTACAGAAAGAAGGATTCAGAAAAGGGAGTGGTGATGAACAGAGTGTCTGAATTAAGCAGACCACTCTTACCCAGTCCAAAGATCAGGGCTTGATCAATCACCGTTATTTATCTCACTGCACCATCCCAGCTCAGAACCTGCCTATATGCAAATCAGTCTGTCCCTGGCCCAGTGCATCATGGGAACAGGGCAGACCAAACTACCAAGCCAATTCTTATACTGGGAAGGAAACAAGCTACCGGGGACCGGTTCCTGGCATTTCAGCCGTCTTCGGCCCGGCTTGCTTGAATCCTGATGGTGCAATGAGCAAGGGACTCACATCTGAGTATACCCTTGCACGCTTATGGTGGACAAAAATGATTCAGAAAAGGGGGTGGTGATGAACAGAGTGTCTGAATTAAGCAGACCACTCTTACCCAGTCCAAAGATCAGGGCTTGATCCATCACTGTTTTTTAGCTCACTGCACCATCCCAGCTCAGAACTTGGCTACATGCAAATTAGTCTGACCCTGGCCCAGTGCATCATTGGGAGGAGGGGGGGTCCTCAGAGGGCAGATGACTATATTTGGGTCAGAGCAGCCTGAAGAAGAAGGGCAGAAGCGGGCTCCACTAAAGTCGATCCGACAGCGCAGAGTACCAGTCACCAACAGAGCCCCTAGAAGGAAACATTTGAAGCAGAGAAGTGGACCCCAAGTTGGATTCTATCACTCATCCTTTGGGACAACGGCCTAGACTGGAAAAGGACCCCTAGGCACCTGATCTCACTGACTGAGTTGGCGATCTGGGGCCCGGAGTGCCTCTCAAATGGCATCTGCGAAAGTAAAGGACTGCACCCATGAAGATATGCTTCTTAAAAACACTGGGGCCCAGCCGGGCAATACCACGGTGACGTCAACCGTGGAGGGGCCTGCCCACACCGGAGTGCCAGAAGAACCAGTCACTTGCCCCTACCTGGAATTGTTGTTTGCTGCACTGCAAGAAGATCTTCAGCCCTTTGAGAAGGAATTCTCCCAGGAACTTAAAGAAACCTGACGAGACCTGGATGGCCTTGGGGAGAGGTTCTCTACATTAGACGATCATGAATCAAACAAGAGATAGTCTGCCTCAGGGACCAGCACCTGGACCTCCAGGCACATGCGAAGGACCTAGAGAACAGAGCACACCACAACATCCGTACAAGGGGCATACCATCTGGCGCAGAGGGATTAGATATTACAGCGTTCATAGTGGAACTTTTCAGATTAGTACTTGGCCCCCCCCCCCGAGGTCATTAAACTGAACAGAGTGGGCCCTAAAAGATCCCCTAAAGCTCACCACCGGACATTCTCACCTGTGTACATGACTCCCCTCTGAAGGAAAGTATACTCCTAAGTACACACGAGAAACACCCACTGCAGTACCAGGGTTATCACCAAACTCTATATCAGGACCTATCGGCCATGACTCTTCAAAAACGCAAGGCCTTCCGCTAAATTACCTCACACCTTTGAGCGGCGGGAGTACAGCATAACTGGGGCCACCCCGTCCGCCTAATTTTCCGCCACAAAGGAAAATGCACCAAACTAGGTCACTGCAGGAGGCCAGCCCTGGACGCCCAGCAGGAGTATACAGGGGCTCCCAGGGACAGAGAAACACAAGAGCATTCCTGGCAGAGCACAGACCGGACGCCGAAACTGTAGACAGAGAGAAACAAGCAGTCATTGACTCACTGTCCCAGAGCACCTCGCGACCACCTTCTCTGTGTGACCCTGGCCGCATGCCACAGCTCAAAGCCATCAACATAGCAAGGAGAGACGCCCCTACTTTACATCTACCCTTATCTTGTCATAAAGAACTTCCTCTGGGTTAGGGTAAGCTACCACGATCCCACTTGCAGGACCTTCGAACGACTTCGATAATACAATAGATAATTTTATGTTACTATGGGCTCTCGCCATTATATTGGTCGACTTGTTAATTTTTGTTTGTTGGACCCGGTGATTTCCATTACATTATCTTACTATCGCCACCATCAGACCCCATACTATACTTGTCCCCCTTTTGGTGGACGACCTCAGGATGACATACGTAGCGCTAGGCCCCCCAACTATGCCAAGTCAGACCACTTAACTATCCTCATATTGAACGTAGAAGGCCTTAATCATCCCCTGAAAAGGAGCTCTATTATATTGTATCTGGAAAAATCCAGAGCCCACATTTGCCTGATATAACAAACCCACCTCCACCCCAGTGACTAGCACAGACTCTGTTCCATACATTTTCCCCAACAGTACTTTTCATCCTTCCCAAACAAAACTGCAGGAGTGGCCCTTCTGATTTCCTGGCACTTCAATGGCAAGGTGCTCTCTATAGCGGCTGAGACAAGGAGGACGACGTTGGCCTACTCATTCCAGGTTGGCCAAAACGTAGTAACTATAGCTACCCTATATGCCCCTATTGAGGGACAGGAACCTTTCCTTAGGAAGGCCCTCACGGAGACATTGGGGTCCCAGACACGTTCACTCGTAGTGGGAGGAGACCTTAACCTCGTCTTTGAAAATGCGCTGGACAGGTTGGCGCAAAGATATGACCAATCAGGTGCCCTTTCCAAAGGGGGTCTACAATGGCTCTAAAGTACAGGCCTCACAGACATTTGGAGACACATTCACGCTCAGACCTGAGATTACACATACTACTCATTCGCTCACAAAACCTATGCCAGGCTCGACCACTTCTTGGTCACACCAGACCTCATCACTACAGTGCAGGGAGTCACCAATGAACCTAGATCCCTCTCTGACCACGCAGCGGTGGTAATTACATTGAAGTTCCCGAAACACAGACCATACGCTAGAACCAGTCATCTGCGGGACAACCTCCTCCCACACACTGAAAATATACAATAAATCTCCAATGCCAGACAACTATCTAGCCATAAATGACACCCATACTCTGGGACGCCCTAAAGGCGGTGATTGGCGGTGATTAGAGTGGAACGGATTGCCAAAATGGCAGCGGAAACTAAAACTCCCCGACACAAACACCAGCAGCTTTACTTTCAAGTGGTAGAGTTTGAACACATACATATATAAAAGGACTGGTGCCCCCAGAATATGGAGACAGCTGGAAGCTGCTAGAGCTCAGCTGGCCGGCCTAGACACAGATACAGCGGAATACACGGCAATCCGTCTTAAACACAGATACATCTATGGCGGGGAGAGGTGCGGGCAGCTCCTCGCCAACAGACTGCGGGTTCAAAGACCGGAACACCGGGTCCAAGAGGTCAAAGACTAAGGGCCAGGCACAGAACAAGGACCCCAACATGGCACAGGCCTTCCGTGACTACTACGAATAATTCTATAAAGCTCAGTCTCTTCCGCTGGAGTAAATTCCAGCCCATCTAAGGGACGTCCACACATCCGTCCTCACCCAAGATCAGAGGGATGACCTACACCTCCCTATTCAAATTGAAGGCGTCATATCTTGCATTGCCTGCCAACAGGTTTCCAAATCCCCTAGCTCAGATGGCTTTCCAGCCATTTTTTATAAGACCTTCTGTAAAGCCCTTGCACCCCCTTCTCACTCGTTTATTTAACTAAGATTTAACTAATTGGGGAGCTCGGATATTCTCCCCCCTTCTCTGCAGATGGCTTAGATAGTGGTGATTCTAAAGCCAAGCAAGGACAAAACACAATTACCTTAAGATCTTTACAGGTATTTTTGCACCCCGCCTAAGCCCGCTTCTCCTGGGCCTTATCGACCCGGATTTGTCACTCAATGTCAGTGCGGGGCAATACGTGCAGGTTTCTCCACCTCACAGATAAGGCGCAGAGACATAATCTGGAGCGGATACTCCTGGCGGTGGATGGCGAACGTGATTTGACAGGGTGCACTGGCCACACCTCGAGGCTACACTAGAGCACTTCAGAGACGGGTTTAGAAGCTTGATTTTCCGTGCATACGACCGCCCTACGGCCACAATATGGGTTAATGGCCATACATCCACCTCCTTTCCAATAACCACGGGCACAGACAGGGTTGCCCCCTGTCTCCATCACTTTTTGCATTATACATGGAACCTATGGCTCATAGTTTCAAGCTTATTTTATTTAGCAGAGTTACTTAAAACCATTGCTACAAATAAGTCATTGCAAGTTCAAAAATTGAAATCGATTAAAAGACCTTATAGTATTTACTGTCCATTATAAAAATAAAAAAAAGCAAGTAATTATTCAAGCAGCGTCAGTCTTTCATTGTCCGCTGCAGTGCTGATCTGATTAAACGTTTTCTTCTCAATTTTTCCTAAAAATTTCACAAACCTGCAGTTAAGCTGCGTGTTCCCAGGTGCAAAGCACGCTAACACGGCCTGTTTCCGTGTACGGATGCCTCTACGATTGAAAAGTGGTTTTAAAAGCAGTCTCCTTTCCTCTGTTAGATCTTTACATGTGCAGAGGAGATGCAGCATATCTTCTTGCGCTGTCTCACACAGACGGCAGTTAGAATCAGATTGGTTTTCCAAGTGCTTTGTGCATGGCAACAAGCCTAGTCTGTATTTTAAAAACTTGATTTTTATATGTTTGGCGAAGCCAAAAGCTAAATACTTTTGAGCAGACTGAGAAGAATAGGTGCCTAGGATCAACCAGCCATGCGACCTCTTTGTTAGGGCTGCCTTATCTTCAATCCAAGATTCCGGTTTTACAGTTTTCTTTGTAGCTTTTTTGAAGACACAGTGGCTTGTCGGAGTTAGGCCCAGTGCTCAGACACTAACCAATAAATATTTAGCAGCTGGAGAGGACTTTCTGTTGTAACTCAGTCGACAAGTGCCAGTTTAAGGTACCTGGTTTATATTTCCTTACTCTGTCCCAGAAAATAGCTGTTGTGCCTTTCCTTGCAATGGTCTGTTTTTGCACACCAAACTCGAGACTGATTTGTGCTGGAGAGACTCGTGTCAGGAGACCTAAGACCACTCTGTATACTTTTGCAACAATGGCATCCAAGCGCTTCGAATCCCTTCCTCTCTGTGCCTCGCTCACGTAGGTTATTGTGGGAAGAAGTTGTGCTCGTATAACTTCAACCAGAGGAGCGAGTGAGGGGCCCCTTAATTTGGAGTTTAGGTTTCTCATTGAGACGGCTAAGGTTTTGCCTTTCCTTTTAATTACATCTCTTTGGGTTACAAAGTGCCCACCTTTATCAATGGTCACCCCTAAGTATTTGTAATCTGACACTGAATCTATTTGAATCTTGTCCCAAACCCAGACAGGTATTTTCTTAAGGTTCTTTTTAATTGCCATGGTTTTGCTTTTCTCCAGGTTGATGGTTAGATCATTAGCCTCCGAGTATTGGAACGTGATGTCTAGGAGATGCTGCAGACCCATCTTTGTTTGACTGATCAATACTAGGTCGTCAGCGTAAAGCAGGCATGGTAGTACTAGATTCCCAATCTTTGGGGAGTGTGCGTTGCAGGCATTTAATAACTGAATCAGATTTGCAAGAAACAGATTGAATAACGTTGGGGCCAGTACACAGCCTTGCATGAGGCCTTTTGTTGTTAGGATTTTTTCTGGATAGTGTTGACCCATTGCCAAGCTTTACTTGCACCAAAGTTTCAGTGTGCAAGTTGATTAACAGGTTCAGTAAAACCTGGGGGATGCCCCAGCCTGCCAATTTCAACCAGAGTTTCTGCTGGTTCACATGATCAAAGGCTGCCCGGTAATCGATAAAGCATAAATGTAGTGGCGTTCTTGTGGCCTCAGCCTTATCAATTAACAAAGTCATTGTTATTATATTTGTTGAGATCCCCACGTATTTATAGAAACCCGTTTGATTTAGGGGAATGATTGAGTTATCTTCTGCAACAGAGTTGCAGTTCGTCCAGCAGTGTCCCAGCAAAGTATTTTTCCTCGTTGTCAAAGAGGGCGACAAGCCGATAATTTTTGCGTTGAGTCTTTTCTGATTTAAAGATTCGTGAAATTATCAAAATCCACCAGGATGAAGGGAGTCAGCCTGTTCTAATTTCCCAAAACAAAGGTCAAAGAGCCTTTGGCCAGTATTCTATATTTTGTTTGTAGAGCACGGATGGGATTCCATTCAGCCCCGGAGCCTCTTCTTGCCTTGCCTTCTTGATGTACTTGTTAATTGATATTGTATAGTCATTTAAAGGAGTAAGTCCTGGTGATTCTCCTTCATACAGTTCCTCAGAAGGTACATTTCCCTCAATGGCTTGATACTTTAAGATCATAGGCCGCTTTGTAGAGACTATGCTAGTTTCTGCATGAAAATCAGTTCTACCTTGCTGAAAATGATTCCCAAGGGAAATGGTCCAGTCCTCCTCAGATATATTTGAACGCAGGCCCTCGTGCATCGGGTGAGTAAGTCTTTTTATAGTTTCCCAAAATCTCGCACGGTTTTTTAGTTTAGTGTCCGTATGCAATTTCCCCCATAGGGTATCCTCGTGGATGTGCCTGGCTTCCCAGATCGCTCGCTTTAAGCATGTTTTCTGTTGTCGCAATTCAACAAGTTTCGTGATGTCAGTTGGATACTGGCGTACCTGCCGCAAAGAGTAGTTTTATGGTTTTTATCTTACTCTTTTGTTGCATGGTAAAGTTAGCGTGGCCCTGCTTAAAATTAGATCTAATTGGGGCGGAGAAAGTTGTTGCCAGGGAATGGGAATGAGTAAAGTTTGTCCATTTCTCTATCTCATTATCCCCTTCCCGTGATTCAAATAGAGATTTGTCTTGCGATGCCAACGTGAATTTTATTTTTCTGAAGTTAATAGTTGCAGTTGTGCCTGGTAAGCCCTTCCATTCCGTAAATACCGGAGTGTTTGTTCGCAGAATAAGTTCCTGGGGCCAGTGATCGCTATCAGCTTTATCTTCCATATTAAATGAAAACATTTCTTTAAAGAGAGTTAGGGACACAACAAAAAATTCAACGCTGAATTACACTTGATGAGTAAATGCAGGGGGTATATCTCCTATAATTCTGCCATTTGCTGCTCGCAACATAAGATGTTCAAGATCCTCTATAAGAAGCTGACCAATTTTAGAGGGAACTGCTGCTGAATTAGTTCCCTGTTGCGGTATGTTCCATAACTGTTTGTGAAAAGAGACTTCCTCTGCTTTTGATGAGCCAAGTAGATGTAAATTAAAGTCTCCTGTCAGTATCATGTCCGGTGTTATGATTTCGGTCATGCAAGACTCTACGAAGTTGACCAATTGCTTTGCATCATTGCATTTCCTGTTAGGATGTATATATGTGTTCATTATTATTATCTCTTTAAACCTATTCCATAATGATCTTTTCATGGTTGAGATTTTAATAGAGATAGTTTCCGGTATTACAGCAACTTGGACTGAATTTGTGCAGATGTTGCTTACATAAATTGCCAAACCTCCCTGCAGATGACCAAATCTTGCTTTTCTAAGAGCTGGGGAAAAGAACCGTGAATATCCTTGAAGGTGTGGTGGATCCGTCATCCATGTCTCCTGGAACCCAATGATGTGGAATGACTTTAGATAATTCATGGTGGCGCAGTCTGACAACTTGCTATTTAACCCATTGATGTTCCAGGAGCATATCCGTAATGTTTATTTCACCTTCTAAGAAATTATGCCTGCTATCCTGTCATTTGCCTATTTCGTGATTGGAGACTACTACTCTCATGGGCCATCCTGAGTCTTCGTAGCAGGGGTCGCAATAGAAATCATTCTGATGATGACTCCCTTTGTCCTGCGGCTGCCTCATGTTGACCGGCGAGGAATCCCTTGCCCCTCTCAATATTGACTTAGAGGTGTTAGGTCCTTCTGGCACCCGACAATCTCCTTGACTTTGTAGTAGAGGTGCTGGATAACCAGAAGAGGTGATGGGTTTTAATTCTATGCCCCAATTTTCAAATATCGATGTTTCCAGTAAAATCTTTTGGACGATGAGCTCCGACCCCCATGTTGTCCGTGTGGACTCACCCCCCGTGATGCCTCCATAACTGATAAACTCTACTGAATCCAAGACCTTGGAGTTTTCCTCCATTAGTGAGGGTATATGTGTGAATAAGCGAAGAATGTTACCGCGATTTAATATGTCATGAGCCCCTCTAGATCTGTATGCTGGTGCAAATTCTAATGTTTTCACATTCCTTATGGAATCTTTTGTAAGATTATCACATCGTGGTCTGTTAATGGACTCATTGGTGTTTATGTTTGCTTTAGATGACTTTACAATAGTTTCTGGCCTGCTCTGGGTTTCTGGAGATGTAATTATGGCAGCCCCAGCACAGAGCTGCCTTGTAGATTCCGCGCAGGCGGACTTGATTCTTGAAATTCCATGTTTAGGTTCTATATGTTCATCTCCAATTTTGGGGGCAGAGATCGGCAGATAGGTTGACGTCCTTCCCATTTGCTGGTCAGGGTGGTTTCCAGAGATGGCAATTATGGAAAATGTGTTGTCTTTAACGGTAGTTCCTGCAGATGTTCGGTAAAGAATAAGACCCTGTGTAATAGAATCTTTTATTTCTGTTTCACGTGGCAATGATTGATGTTCAACTTCTTCCCTGGGTAAATTGCCATCCTTGGGAGTTCAGGTTCCTCTGGTTTCCCCTGGTGGATTTTGTTGCGGGCAGCTCGCCAGAGCCGGCTCTTGTTTGGAGTTTAAGGCCAACCCTGGCCCAGTGCTCGATATACTCATATGTATTTTGCCCTTCTCCTCTAGATGAGTTTGGTTGACTAAGTCAGGTTTGGCAGATGGTAAGTGATTGAAGAGACAAGCAAAATCCTCCTTTATTGTGATTGTTTATTTTATTCCTGCCTTTTCTCCCCTGGATTCGCCTTTGTTTGGCGTTAGAGGTTGCTCCTGTTTCTGTCTGCTTTTTCTCCAGACCCTGAGTGAGTCCTGTTGATAGTTCCTGCTTCTTAATGATCTCGCCTTTATTTCCGGATTCTATACTTGCAGGGTTTATGGTAGGCTGTATCAGACCGGGATCTCCCATGTTATTTATAATTGTTCCGTGCTTGACCTCCGCAGGGTAGGAGGCCTTTTGACTGGGCTCGATGTTTTTCCATGCCAACTCTTTAACTTGGGCGCACAAGTCCTCCAATATCAAGGGGAGACAGGTAAGTTTATAAACTATTGGGCCACAGCCACAGTTTATCTCCCGGTCTTGTAGTTTCACCCGGGAGCTCTGCCCCCTGTCTCCATTACTTTTTGCATTATACATGGAAACTATAGCCCATAGAGTTCGATCCAACCGAAGCCATAACAGATCAAATTTGGCAGAGCTCATCATGTAGTCAGTCTGTACACAGACAAAATTTTAGCAACCTTGGAGAATTCCTCAACCTCGCTACCAGCTTTCCTTAAAGAATTACAATCGTTCGGCCAAGCATCCGGCTTCAAAATGAACATCCAGAAATCGCAGGCCTCGAGCCTAACCCTGCAACCCCAAATGATAGACACTCTCAAGCAAAAATGCTCTCTTTGTAGGGCCACATCACACCTTTCCTATCGGGAACTTCGAATCACTCAACGATGCAGACAACGGTTGCTCTTAACTACAGAGCCCTGAATCACCAAATATGCAAAGACCTCAACCACTGGCGACACCACACTTTCCTGGCTGGGGAGGACTGCAGCCATTAAAATGAGTATTCTTCCTCGGTTCTTGTTTATGCTCCAAGCCCTCCCAGTAGAACCCCTACGGGGCACGCTCAGCTACCTCCAAGATGAGGTAAATCACTTCATTTGGGCAGATAAACACCATCGTCTTCGCAGAGATATTGCCTACCGCAGCCCACTCGAAGGTGGGCAGGTGTACCAGATCTAAAACGATACTACCAGGCTACCGAGTTGAGAATTTTGGTACAATGGTCCTGCGCAGTCTCGGAGAAGCACTGGTTGTTCATGGTAAGGCCCCGACAGGTCTACCCCTATGGAGGATACCTTTCCTCCTTAAACATGCCCGACCCCCAGCCTCTACCTATCCTACATCATAAAAATCAGTACTAAATATGTAGGAAAAACTAGCATCCCAACGAGATCTTACTTCCTTTCTCTCCCCTCTGACCCCCATAGTAGAGAACCCTGATTTCACACCGGCCCTGAACAATTCAGCGTTCCACAGGTTGAATCAACCAGTATGTAGATTAGTAGGACATTTGTTAGACATGGACGGCCCCATCCCATTTGAGTCCCTCGGTGCAGACCTATGGCTTGCCGAAAGTGAGCGTTGGCACTATATACAGATACGCCACAGGATGATGCAACCGACAATCCATCCAGGGACACAACAACACCTCACACCCTTTGAGCACTGGCAGCTTTCAACCCCTACCATATCAAGCTTAATTACACAGTTATATATAGCACTCCTACTAAAACTGCAGGTTAACTTAATTGGGAGTCTGAGATCAGACGGGAACTGACACTGAAGGAATGGGTAGACATCCACTATCACGTTAGGCACACCTCCCATAATCTACCAGGGATTGAAACAGTGACTAAGATTATAACATACTGGTATTTTACCCCATCAGACTTCACTAGTTCGCACATCCAAACTCCCGGACTGCTGGCGCCAGTGTGGCCTCCCAAGCACTTTATTACACATTTTATGGGATTGCGCGAAAATAGTGCCTTACTGGATAAGGGTCCACCCCCCCCAACCCCCCCCAAGGTTCTCACTTTCCCACTAAATTACTGCAGACTGCAGACAGATCGGGCTAGCACTCGGAGCATCTTTGCAGAACATACTGTCGCATTGGGGTACAGATCACACCATGACATATCAAGGATGGCTGCACTGACTATGGTACATTATGGGTATGGAACGAGTTAATCCTACACTGTTGAAACAAAGATCAGCATTTTGCAAACTATGGAAACCATTTCTGAATCTCCAGACAGAATTCCATGAACTCGGAGGCCCCTATGATTCCCATTCCAAAGTCCTGAGCTGGGACATGGCTATGAAGGGGAGCGCGACACAGTAGCTATTAGTCAGATCTAGGCAGACCATGTCCGGGGAGGGAGGTGGGAGTTTAGGGGAAGTTAAATGAAAATGTAATGCGACCTGTGACCCACAGGCCAAGTGGCTGAAGTCATCTGATGTGAAGGAGTTTGCAAATGAAATTTAAATCATAAATCATAAATACAAACCAGAATAAAAAATAAATCAGTTATGTACTCTAATTATTGTTTTGGAGCTTGAACCTCTGAGAATCACATGCTTTGCACAATTCAGACATCTAGTGTGTTTAAAGTTTCTGCTGCAAAGGATGTTTTTTGGGAAACAGCTGGTCGGGGGACTGTTTGATTTATATGAAAGGGTGAAATGACCTGCGCTAGAAATTTGGTTGTTTATTTTATTTATTACGTTTTACATAGCGCATACATAACTCGAGGATATTAGAGCGCTTTACATTACATTCAATATTCGACAGTCAAACAGTAGATGGTGGTATTCGAGCAGTAGCAGCCTCCACACCCCTCCTCCCCCCCCCCCCAGCTCCTTGAGACCCTAGCAGGTGAGTAGCGCGCTTTACAAATACTCTTGATTGATTGATTGATGGTATATAGGATAACATACGTGGCTAACAGTCACATGAATTAAAGTCTTAGGATGTGAATTTGTTCATTAGAAGCATTTGTACTTTTTTGAATGAGGAAGAGATTCAGCGTACATCTGGAGGTAAGGAGTTCCCAATCTTCAGTGCGATACCTGAGAATGCTCTGCAACCCGTTCTCTTTTTATGGAAGGTTAGTGGTTTCAGTAGTAGTGAACTCTGGCTTTGCGAATGTCTGCAACCTCCCGACCGCTCAAGCTTTTGTGCTAAGTAACAGGGGGTATTGCTATGCAAGGGTTTATGGGTCATGCAGGCGATCTTTAGTTATATTCTTGCCTCGTAGGGTAGCCAGTTCAGATCTTTCAAGGTCGGAGAAATGTGGTTATTTCTTTTTCTTCCAGAGACCAGCCTGGCCGCAGCGTTAAGAGATGCCCTCAATGGGGCCAGCTTGTATTTGGGAAGTCCGCATAGAGCGGTGGTTCCATAATCCAATCTTGGTAACACTAGGGCAAGTACCGCCATTTTTAAGTTTGTCTGTGAGAGGAAGGATTTAAGTTTCCTTATGATACACTCCGATGATTAGCTCCTTTGGTGGCATTACTGATATGCACCTGCATATTTAAGTATTTGTCTAAGGTGATTCCAAAGGATATCGTGGAGTCAATGATGTGGGGAGCAGAGTCCAAGGATGTTAGATGCTTCAGCCACAGGTCTATCTTCGGTGTGTGATGGGGCTGGGAGGGGGGAATGAGGATGAATTCAATTTTTGGGATGTTAAGCATGAGGTGGTTGCCATTGAGCCAACTTTGAGTATTGTGTAGAATAGCATTGAGGGAGATGAAGTCTTCTGGGGAGGAGATTTTCTTTTACAGTTATGTCATCTGCATACAGGTGATATAGAATGTACAGAGTACAGCGCGTTTGCCAGGGGTTCCATGAGTAGATTAAAAAGAATGGCTGATAGCGCTGTGCCCTGTGGAACCCCTAGGGTTATCATGGAGGGTTGAGAAAGTGATTTCTTGATCTGGATTCTTTGGGTTCTGTTTAGGAAGGAGGTAAACCAATGTAGCAAGGGGCCAGATTGTCCAATCCTTCATTCCTGTAGGAACAGTAAGTTGTCACGCTTAACCGTGTCAAAAGTGGAGGACAAATTAAAAAGTATCAAAAGACATGAATCGTTATGGTCTAACATTTTTAATATGTTGTCCATTATGTGGGTGAGTGCTAATTCAGTGCTGTGACCTTGACGGAAGCCGGATTGGTGTTTGTCTAGGAGGTTGTAGTTCTCGATGTGGTTGCATAATTGAGTTTGTACACATTCTCCCAGTAGTTTCACCAGAGTGGGGATGTTGGATATAGGGCAGTAGTTATTAGAAATCGGAGGAGAGGGAGAGGACTTTCTTTAGTATGGGTGTTACCTGCCCTACTAAGCCAGTCCGGTATGGTGCCTTGCCCAAGAGAGGAGTTTACAATCTTTGATCATAAAGGTAGTATTGAAGCTTATCATTTTGAATAATGAAGGAAGTAAGGGATCAGAGAAGTGATTGGAGGGGTTAATCGCTAGAAGAGTGTTTTAGATTCAGTATTCAGGGATGGGCATGAAGGTGTGCCAAGAGGCATTTTTTGGGGGGAATTTCCATCGGTATGCTAAATTGGTCACTGATCTGTGGGTAAAATGTAGACTCATGAGTAGCAGCTTGTGGAAGGGCATTCTTAGATTGACTGTCGTATTCAATGGTTTTTGTCTTTTCTAGGAAGAAATTGGCAAGCTCATCGCAATTAGGAGTAGCTGATTCGCTTAGTTCCATAGCATTAGGAGTGTTGCGTGCTTATTGTTTGACTATTTCAAAAACTTTTTTCTGACGATTAATGGCTTGGTTCAGCTGAGTTCTAAAGAAATCCACCTTAGCCTTTACGATTTTTCTGTTGTATGTATTCATCAGCGCTCTAAGGTGATTTAGGTGTTCATTGGAGGGTACCGATTTCCATATTCGTTCAGCTGATCTTAGCTTGCACCAATCAGAGTTCTGAACTCAATGAATCATGGTTTGGAAATTTTGGTTGAAACGTTTTTTTTTTTTTTTGAGGGGAGCTGTAGAGTCAAGTATTTCAAGCATAGTGGAATTGTAAAAGTCTGAGGTCATGGACGTCAACCATGCCTGTCGTGGGGATCAGGCCAGAGTTGCATCGATTTGCTAGGGTGATAGGGTTGATATTTTGGATATTCCTTTTCCATTGTTTTGTTTTTGTAGGTTGGCATATTTTTGGAGTTACCTCAATATTGATGGAGAAGAAGATGCTGTAATGGTCAGTCCAATCACATGGGATAATTGAGTTGAATGAGACATTGTTCATTTTTGCAATGATGAGCTCTAATGTCTCTCCCTTGTGGGTTGGATTGTCATAGAAGAACAAGTTACTTACCTTCGGTAACGATATATCTGTAAGAAACATTAGTTAGTGTTAGATTCCTTACCTTAGAATATCCCCAGGCGTCAGTCTGGATCCGGAAACTTTTGCGTAGCAGTACCCCTGCGCGTCGGTAGGCGTCGTCTGCAGGCGTCCCCTGCGGCTCCGCGTCCGTCGTCGGCGTCGTGCGCCGTGATGACGTCGCTGGAGTACATAGACGCCGCCTCCGCGCGCTGACGTCAGTTCTTTGCACACAGCATTTCCGCGCCAGGAGACGCAGAGCCATGAGAGAACCAACACTGGTGCCATGTAAAAACTAGGGCCCTGAAAGGGATGACCTTAACCCTAGGTATCAGTTCGCAGAACGGGGAGGATGGGTGGGTTCGGTAAGGAATCTAACACTAACTAATGTTTCTTACAGATATATCGTTACCGAAGGTAAGTAACTTGTTCATCTGAAAGAAACACGTTAGTGTTAGATTCCTTACCTTAGAATACATACCCCAGCAATACCAACCCCGGTGGTGGGTCTGCGAACCAATACAACTACACCAGAAAGTCCTGGAGGACAGAACGGCCAAAGAAGCCATCCCTCCGGACTTGGCTGTCCAGGCAGTAGTGCCTCGCAAAGGTGTGCAGCGAGGCCCACGTAGCCGCTTGGCAAATGTCCTGCAAGGGGACTCCCCGGCCCAGGGCAGTGGTAGCCGCCGTGGCCCGAGTGGAATGGGCCCTCAGCCCAACAGGAGGCTCCTTCCGAGCCAAAGAGTAGCACGCTTTGATGCAGAGGACGACCCATCGAGAGATGGTTCGTTTACAGACCGCCCGTCCCTTCTTCGCACCCACGTAGCCAACAAACAGTTGGTCATCCACCCGGAACTGGCGTGTGCGATCCATGTAAAATGAAAGCGCACGTTTTGGGTCCAGACGATGGAGCCGCTCTTCATCCTTCGAAGGATGCGGAGGCGGGAAGAAGGAAGGGAGGGTAATGGACTGCCCGATGTGAAAGGCCGAAACAACCTTGGGCAGGAAAGAAGGCCTAGTCCTCAGAACCACCTTATCAGGATGAATGGACAGGAAAGGAGGTTGGACAGAAAGAGCCTGGAGCTCACTCACTCTCCTGGCAGAGGTGATGGCAACCAGGAAAGCCGTCTTTAAAGTCAGGAGACGGAGAGGACAAGAATGAAGGGGCTCAAAGGGAGCACACATTAGAAAGGTCAGAACCAGGTTCAAATCCCACTGAGGCATCACAAACGGAACAGGTGGAAACATGTGAGTGATGCCTTTCAAGAATCGAGTTACAATCGGGGATTTGAACAAAGAAGGCTGATCAGGAAGCCTTAAAAAGGCTGAAAGGGCAGAAAGGTAGCCCTTGATAGTGCCCAAAGCAGAGCCCTGCTGGGCAAGAGAAAGAAGAAACAGAAGAACCTCCGAAAGAGGGGCAGAAAGAGGATCCACAGCCTTTGCTGTGCACCATGCCACAAATCTGTTCCACCGACAGGCGTATACCGACTTAGTGGAGGGACGCCTGGCTGCCAGAATAACATCACAGACTTCAGGAGGCAAGTCAAATGGCCTCAACTGTCGCCGCTCAATCTCCAAGCATGGAGGTGGAGACTGGACAGGTTCGGGTGGAAGACCGTCCCCTGCTGCTGCGACAGAAGGTCCTCCTGAAGGGGCAGGCGGATCGGGGGACCGACTGACATGTTGAGTAGCTCGGGATACCAGTATCTTCGAGCCCAGTCCGGAGCCACAAGGATAACTTGGGCCCGGTCGCGCCTGATCTTCTTCAGCACTCTGGGCAGAAGTGGTATAGGCGGAAAGGCGTATAACAGACCGCAACTCCACTCGCGCCGAAAGGCGTCGCCGTGCGAGTGCCGTCTTGGAAACTCCAACGCGCAGAACTGATGACATTGCGCGTTCTCTTCGGTGGCGAATAGATCTAACCAAGGCTCTCCCCATTGCAGAAAGATGCCTTGCGCCACGTCCGAGTTCAGACGCCATTCGTGATCCATCGAGCACCGACGGCTGAGTTCGTCCGCCCTGGCGTTCAGAGAACCTGCCAGGTGTTGAACCGTCAGAGTCACGCCCTGACGTTCCAGCCATTGCCAGAGGCGCAGAGCCTCCTGGCAAAGGGTCCACGACCCCACACCGCCCTGTTTGTTGCAGTACCACATGGCGGTGGTGTTGTCGGTGAACACCTGCACCACACTCCCGTTGACAAAGGGGAGGAATGCCTTCAGTGCCAGACGAATCGCCCGCAGCTCCAACAGGTTGATATGGAGCCGGGACTCCGCCGGAGACCAGATGCCTCTGATCTCTGCCTCTCCCAAGTGGCCACCCCAGCCCTGGAGGGACGCGTCCGTCACGACAACGTGCTCCGGTTGGGGAAGGGAGAGGGACTTGCCCCTGACCCAATCGCGGTCCGCAAGCCACCACTGCAGTTGTCTCGCAGTGCCCTCCGAGATCAAGACGTGGTCGGACAAGTTGCCCTGATGCTGGGCCCACTGAAACTTCAGGTCCCACTGCAGAGCCCGCATCCGCCACCGAGCGTGATGCACCAGAAGGATGCAGGAAGCCATCAGTCCCAGCAGCCGCAGCGTCAACCTGACCGAAACCCGGGATAGCGGCTGAAAGATGGGAATCAAAGCCTGAATATCCCGAACCCGCCGTTCCGGAGGATAAACCCGAAACTGCGCCGAGTCCAGAACCGCTCCGATGAAAAGGAGCTTTTGAGAGGGACACAGGTGTGATTTCGGCACATTGATGGAGAACCCCAGGTCGTGCAAGAGGTCTGCCGTCATCTGAAGGTGGTGGACGACTGTCTGGGGCGAGCCCGCCTTCAACAACCAGTCGTCTAGGTAGGGGAAGACTGAAACCCCCAACCTGCGCAGATGGGCTGCGACCACCGCCATCACCTTTGTGAACACCCGTGGGGCGCTGGTAAGGCCGAAGGGAAGCACGATAAACTGAAAATGCTCCTGGCCTACCGTGAACCGCAGGTAACGCCGGTGGGCCGGCAGGACGGGGATGTGAAAATAGGCGTCCTGCAAGTCCAACGCTACCATCCAGTCTTGTGGGTCTAGAGCAGCCAAGACCTGAGCTAACGTCAACATCTTGAACTTCTCCTTCCGGAGGAAGCCGTTGACGTTCCTTAGATCCAAGATAGGACGTAGGCCCCCCTTGTCCTTCTTGGGCACCAGAAAGTAGTGGGAATAACAACCACGCCCTACTTCTGGCCCAGGAACGCGCTCGATGGCCCCCTTGGCCAAGAGGGCCGTAACTTCCTCCTGCAGAAGCGTCAAGTGGTCCCCCGACACACGGTGGTTCTGCGGTGGCATGGCTGGAGGAGAGGTCTCGAAGGGGAGGGAGTAGCCCCTTCGGACGATTTGCAGCACCCACCTGTCCGAAGTGATCGTGCGCCAGTGAGCGTGGTGATGGCGAACCCTGCCACCCACTGGCGTCACATGGGGCCGAAAGCACGGACTAGGAGGATTTTGGGGTAGATGCTGCGGGGGAAGGTGTGGTCTGACCCCGCCGTTGTCCCCGACCGCCACCACGGCGGTTTCCACGGCCGCCACCGCGTTGGAAGGATTGTTGCGGCGCGTGGCTGGCAGCACGTGTGGGGGCGCCCCTTCCTTGGCCACGAAAGGGACGAAACGAACCCGGTTGCTGACGCTGGGTCGAGAGACCCAAGGACTTGGCCGTGACCCTGGAGTCCTTGAAGCGTTCCAGCGCGTGGTCCGCTTTGTCACCGAACAGGTGACAGCCATCAAACGGCATGTCCATCAGGGCATTCTGGACATCAGCCGAAAAATTGGCGGATCTCAGCCAGGCGTGGCGACGAATCGCCACCGTCGTAGACATAGCCCTGCCCAGCGAGTCGGTCGTATCAAGACCACACCGAATTGAATATTTCGCTGCATCTCGGCCCTCAGCCACAGCCTGACCGAGCTTTGCCCGCACCTCCATGGGGCATTCTGGCAGCAGCTCCGCGACCGTATCCCACACAGAGTGGGTGTAGCGGCCCAAGAGGCAGGCGGTGTTGCAAGACCGCAGGCCCAAACTAATGGACGAGAAGACCTTTTTGCCAAACTGGTCATACCTCTTGGATTCCCGGTCGGGCGGGGCCGACGGGAATGCGGACTGGGAGGTCGAGGCCTGGATCACCAGACTCTCAGGAGTGGGGTGGGTAGACAGGTACTTGGGGTCGTCCGGACAAGGACGGTGGCGCCTGGCCACGTTCCGATCAACAGGCGCACCTGAAGCGGGCCTGGACCACGTGCCCAACAGAACGTCAGACAAGGCTTCATTAAACGGCAGCAGTGGCTCCACTGGGCATGACTGCGGTTTGAAAACCTCGGTGAGGATGTTAGGCCTCACGGCCGCGACGGGGAGCTCAAGGTGTAAGGCCTTGGCAGCCCTCATCAGCACCACAGAATAGGCAGCTCCCTCCACCGATGCCACGGTTGGAGGAGAGATCAAACCAGGGTTAGGGGAGTCGTCCAAACCACTGGCATCCCCCAAGTCACCTGTCCAGTCCGGGTCATACTGGCACTCGCGAGCCAGAGGGTCCTCGGACCCCTCCCAACCTTCACCGTACTCCTCATCCTCTCCGTATTCGGAGTCAATGATGAAGACCGGCTCCTCGGGGTTCATGGGCCCCATCGGCGCCGGGACCGGCGTCGTGCGACGCCCGTCCGGCGCCGCGTCCGGCGTCGGAGAAGGTAAGGGGACGGCGCCGCCCGGAGCCGGCGTCGGAACCCCACCGCCGGCCGGAACCGGCAGTGGAGAACCGGCGCCGCGCGGGGGCGGCGTCGGGGGTAACCCCGATGGCAACGGCGCCGGGGAGGCCGGAAGACCAGCCGGCGCCGATCCCGAAGGCCCCTGCGGCGCCGGGGTCGGAGCCGTCGGCGGCGCCGGGGCCGGAGCACCCGACGGCGCCGAGGCAGGGACACCCGAACCGCTAGGGCCCCCAGACGGTAGCACTGGGCCCGAAGGCGCCGTAGGCCCCGTCGGAGAAGCGAGCGCCCTCATGGCCATGAGGAACGCCTCGATCTCCTCAGGCGTCGCGCCATGCCCAGGGACCGGAGGGTATGAGGCAGGCCGCGCCGGCGACTCTCGCGGAGCCGCGGGGTTGGGGTCACCCGAGCCCCCGGCCGCATCGCGCGAGCGTCGGGGGGAGTCGGGGGTACGATGACGACGCCCCGACTTCTTGTGCTTCTTACCTGACGAGCCTGACGAGTGGTGTCGACTTCCGGAGCGCCCGGCGCGGCTCCGCGACCGCTCCCTCGAACGCTCTCTCGACCTCCGGCCGGACCGGGACCGCTCCCGGTCCCGACGTGGGGCCGACACCCGGAGCTCCAGCAGCTTGCGGGACCGCTCCCGCCTAGCCTTGTTGGTAAGGGCCCGGCAGTCGACGCAGGAGTCCACGTCGTGGTCAGGGCCCAGACACCGGAGGCAGAGGCGGTGATGGTCTGTGACCGACATCGTGCGCTCACAGTCATCGCAATTCTTAAACCCAGGCATCCTATCAGGCACCGTAGAGGAAAAAACAATTGAAAAACTTGGTCAAAGACCGGAGTACTGCTCTTCAGATCTGCGTCCACTGGCGCGGAAAAAAGAAGAACTGACGTCAGCGCGCGGAGGCGGCGTCTATGTACTCCAGCGACGTCATCACGGCGCACGACGCCGACGACGGACGCGGAGCCGCAGGGGACGCCTGCAGACGACGCCTACCGACGCGCAGGGGTACTGCTACGCAAAAGTTTCCGGATCCAGACTGACGCCTGGGGATATTCTAAGGTAAGGAATCTAACACTAACGTGTTTCTTTCAGATTTGGGACACATCCTGATCTGACAAAGGATTTAAGACAACTAACATCATGATCGTTTGTGTTGTTCCAGTGGAGATTGAAATATCCCAGAAAAATCTGAGGCACTTGTGAGTTGTCGTTGGATGTAATTACTTCCATTAACTCTTCGAAGAACAGCAGATCATCACCAGGGGAGTGGTATATTATGTGAAGTTTGCTAGTGAGGCACTAGTCATTTGAGATGTTGATGCAGAGATGTTCACAGGAGGATCAAGAGACGGTGTCTGCTTGATTAACAAATTGTGTTTTGATAAATGAAGGCTAACCCCCCACCAGGTTTCACGGTTCTGTCTAGGCAGATTATGTCATGACTAGGAGGACTAGTAGGTATAGGATGGGAGAGCAGGAAGTATTTGCAATGTTTCAGTAAGGATGAGAATGTCAAGAGATCATAAGAGAGGATGAGATCGTAAATGTCGGCAGCATGTTTGCAAGCTGATCTGGAATGGATGGGTGCGCACTTCAGTTTGCTAGTAGAATGGGTGAGAGCAGTATGCACTATGGTGATATTTGTGAGGTTTTCTCTATTTATGGATCTGTAGTTGTGAGTAGGTTCTCTGTAGACTTTAGCTTGAATGGTTTGAATAATGCCACACAGAGACTTGCTGTTGCCTATAGGACTGGCATAGGATAGGAGGAGGTCATATATGTCATTGTCAGACAGTTCAGCAATTAGCCTCCTGGGTTGTGACGGTTTGTTGGGGTAAGGTATCTTATTCTGGCTAGTGTACTCAGAGTGTGGCTTCTTTGTGATGTATCTGCTAGTTTGGTAACTAATTTGGTTCACGGTGGCACTAGTGGCTCTGTGCGCGTTTAAGAGTTCTTTGGTGATGGTTGAAAGATTTAGCATTTAGTCCTTGAGATGGGATAGGCTGATAGATAACTTGTTGATATGTGCGATCCAATCTGAGTTAAGATAACTAGTTATGTGTTGGTGTGCGTTCTATTAGATGGGGAAGTACGCAAGAAGGTCTAGTTGCATGGGGATAACGTTATTAGGTTCTGATGGGGTTAGTTGATCATGGAGGTTTGGTGGAGGGTCCGTATGAGTATGGCCTTGAGAAAGGACAGCATGGTAGGGGCTGATGCATGCGAGCGGTGTATTGTTGAAGAGTGGTGAATCAGGATTGGCGGAGAAAACTTTGAGCGTGCGAGGGACCGATCATAGACCAGAGTTGTTGGCAAGTCATGGGGAGCTTTGTAAGTCAGCTCAACTGTAGGTGGGATGAGGGATGTCAGGGGTGGATTCTGGGTTGGTGGATTATCCATTGGTCATCAACGATATCAGGGGTGTGTATGCATTGGGTTGGCTGGTACCCAAGTGTATCCCTGTCTATTCTGGGTCGGGGGCCCCTGGTGTGTTGAATCCGTTGTGACGGACGGGTAGTGGTCATTGGGGGTGTGGAGAAATGTAGTTAACGTTATTGTCGTTATGGGATTTTGTAGAAGAGTTGGAGTATCGTCAGGATAATCGGGATGAATAGTGATGGGGCGTGTCTTTTTCTTGCTGTTCAATGCAAGGAAAGATCTGGTCTAATAGCGAGATTGACATTAGAAGATTGTATAAGGATATTACCAATGTTGTATAGGGATATAGTAGCATTCGCATTGCAGAAGTCCGAGGAGGTTAACGACAATTTGACGGCATGTGGGGTTTTTCTGGAATCAGATTCGAAGCATGGAGTAGAAGATATTCCTCCACTGTGCACGTTTTGTGGTGTGGAAGATCAGGTCATTCGATAGTATGCCTTCGTTGATGCAGAAATAAGGGTCTGAAATAAGAGTCTCTGGTTGAGTTTTAATTAGCCTGTGCTTGTACTTCTTGGCTGCATTTTTGGATAGATTGGGAGGATATTTATTGGTGAAGGCATGGAAACCTGAGGGTTCTAGATTTTGATCCATTCTCTTTTTTACCCCTCTTTCACTCCTCTGCTTTCTTTCCTTATTTCTCTGAGACTCACTCTCTGCTTCCTTCCTGCTTTTCGTGGAAAACTTTGTTCACCCATTTGCTGGTAACTTTTCTTTTATTCATTCTCTGTCTGGTGAAGACACTGGTGGAGGTTAATACCATTCCAAGATGGCAACCGCTTTTTCAGGCTTAGCTTGTTTTGTTGGTCCTAATTTAGATGACCATCTTTATCAATTCCGTATTTCTCAGGGACACCCTTTCTGCTATACTTCGAGGTATCCTACTCCTATTCGCTGGTATCTTCTCTTGTCTGGAGAGGGCACTATTGAAGGTTGAAACCTTTCAAAGTTGGCCATCGCTTTTAGGCTTAATTTGTTAGTCCTATTATGATGAACATTTAGTGTGGGAGGTGCGTGCCATCTTCCGGGAGAAAGCTGGAAGAAACAGCTCCCCAAAATGGAGGCCTGGGCCTCGAGGCACTGGGGACAGCCCCCCCACCCCGCATTCGAGAGACTATGGAACTGAGTGGAGTCTCCCAAACGGACAACCACTCTGCAAATTGGAAGGAGACATCCGGTTCCAGACAAGCGTCTTGGAACGAGTGCGGTCTTCCACCATGGCTCGGTCCCCCCCTAGCGAGGGGCGACCCAAAGGGCATAAGCAGGCTATCTACCTCATTACCATCTTACATTAATATGCATGAATATGTATCGCACTTGTACAGTTAGTGCCTGTAGATCACGCTCTCATCTCAGTGACAGCAACCAATGAAATTTTTTAGTATAAGGTGCATGAGGTTTAAATTGATTAGTAGAACTGAGAAAATAGGTTTGGCATGTGGTCCTTTTAGGTAAGTTGCTATTGCTGATAATTGTACCCTTACTGAAGCATAGGAAAGTTTACATTGTCAGATGTGTAAGGTACTGGACCATGACAATGCTGTGATGATATTTCTTGAATCTTGTTAGTTTGACATCACATTAAATATCTTTTTCACTTGAAAGTGGTTTGTCTTCTTACCTCTTTGATAATACGTAATGTAGCCTCCTGTAAATTTTGATGTTCAAATTTGGATATTTCAGGAACCATGCTCTTGGACTGCATTTTCCCTGGGTGAAATACTTTTTGGGATATTTCAGGAACCATGCTCTTAACTGCATTTTCCCCGGGTGAAATAATTTCTCTTATTACATGACTGGCGTGTCCCTGCATAGAGAAATGTTGACATACTGGTGTCTTGACAATTGCAGTATGTGCGAGAACCACAGTTGATAAGGCCATGTTGGGGATTTTGAACATCTCCAGAACTGCTGGAATGAATGATACAGGTAAAAGGCATGCATGAATATTCCATACTTGCTTATTAACAGTTTCTGAGGATGGTGGTGTATGGATGAGAAGTATTGGCATTTCATATTTTCTGGTGTTGCAAAGAGGACTACATCTGGCTTTTCTAATTGTTGGAAAAGTGAGTAGACAATAAGTTAGTTTTACTTCTCTGCTAGGAGTAAAACTTGCTGGTCCGCTAAGCTTATTGGCTTGAGTGTTTTCCACTCCTGGCTCCCGGTTTTCCGTTTAAACGGATTTTTAAATATATATACAGACAGAAAACTTTTTGGTTTTTGTCTCTATTTATATATAAAAATGGGAAAATACTAACAAAACAAATGCTTCTCTGTAAAATCAGAGTTCGAGGTGCACAAAAGAAACAGGAACTGCTGCAGAGACACTCCAGCACCACTCACAGCGGTAGTTCACACAAGGTAATTGATGGAGCCGTGGAAGCAGCCAATTTCCATCCTGGCCCCCGCACAGCCTCCTTTCATATGCAAGCGCCTGTCCACAATAGAAACCCCCACACCTCCAGGTAAACCTGTTGGCAGCAAAGCAATTACCAACACCGTCTATTTCCTACTCTTCCCACAAGCGGCCTGAACAGCGCTGCTTCTGTGCACTGTACTTCAGTGTGTGCAAGGAACGTTTTGTGTGTTACAGCTGTGACCTGAATTCCTGCATACATGATAAAAATATAGATAGAAGATAAAAGTGGGGGATTTAAAGAAAGAACAATTGTTACTTACCTGTAAACAGGTGGTTCTCCAGTATTGGTTTCTTTTATAGATTCACATGCTTGAATATTCCCAGTTGTCGAAGTGGGAGCCCCACGGTAAATAAAATAGCAATAAAAGAATCCCAATAAAATATGTATATTAAAACATATCATATAAATTCAAATACCAGAAATACTTATAAGTACCAGGTTAGCATTAACACATAGGAATACATGGAGAAAAGAAAAAACATAACATTTCCATGTCATTATGTTAGTCCAAACTACAGCCAATCAGGCGCAAACACCCCTCCAGTACCTTCTCCTCAGAGGCTCTAGCCCTTAGATTTTCGTAGCACAGGAGTGACAAAAAGAGTCTAGGAGGAGAAGCGAGCCTCTGAGGGGAGGCGGGTGGGTCGCATGTGAATCTATTTAAGACACCAATACTGGAGAACCACCTGTTTACAGGTAAGTAACAATTGTTCTTCTCCAGTATTAGGGTGTCTTTCATAGATTCACATGCTTGAATAGAATAGTGAGCAGTAACAGCTGGCTGTAAGAGCAAAATCAGCAATGCATAAGTATGAAAATGCAAAAATAGCATAACATAGCCAGATAGGGATGATAATAATAATAACAATATCATCACAAAAAACCATATAGGTGGAGGGAAGAAGCAGAGGCTCACCTTAGTTAAAAAGATTGCGAAGCACCGCTTGGCCCACTGCCGTATTGGCGGCGTTGATCGTTTGAAGGCAGTAATGTCTTATGAAAGTATGCCTGCTGGACCAAGTAGCTGCTCGGCATATTTGGTGAATCGGCACACCAGCAAACAGGGCAGTAGAGGATGGCATCGCCCTGGTGGAATGAGCTCTCACTGATGATTGAAGAGGCTTGCCAGCTTTCAGATGACAAAGAAATTGCTGAAGAAATCCAAAATGCAATTGTGGGCTTGGTAATAGAACGCCCCTTGTGCATGCGTCTGTAACCAACGAACAGCTGATCAGATTCGCGAAAGGGTGCCGTCCTGTCGATGTAAAATTTAAGGCATCGTTTAACGTCCACTGAATGCAAATGTTGCTCCGCTGGAGATTGAGGATTGGCAAAAAAAGTCTTTAAGAAAACAGGTTCATTGATGTGAAAGTCAGTCTACACCTTAGGCATGAAAGCCGGGTTGGTGCAAAGCACAACACAGTCCGATTTGAATTGGAGGAAAGGAGGTTTAATGGTAAAGGCGTGAATATCGCTCACGCGACGTGAAGAGGTCAAAGCAAGGAGAAGGGCCACCTTCCAAGTCAAAAACTTTAAATCCGCTTTGTGGATAGGCTCGAATGGCGCCTTCATCAATTGCGCCAAAACAATATTGAGAAGCCAGGTAGGAGAAGGACGCCGAATGGGCGGGAACTTCCTGAACAGTCCCTTGAAAAATTGACGAATGACTCTGGAAGAGCAGAGAGAGGAGGAGCCATCCAGCCAGAAGCTAGAGATTGCCGCCAAGAAAACCTTCAAAGTGAAGTGGGAAAGTCCTGACTGTGCCAGCTGTAGAAAGCACCAGTGCCAATCTTTTCCACTTTAGCTTGTAGGTTTTATTGTGGACGCAGCCCTGGCATTGGCAAGAATGTCCCTGCATTCTGGCGAAAGTTTAAATGGGCAAATTCAAGGTAATCAGGTTCCAAGCGATAATTTGAAAGAGGAGGGGTCTGGGTGAGGAGATCCGCTCGAGGATAAAGGATAATGGGCTTGCACTGTGATAGAAGCAACGGTTCCGAGAACCACGCTTGGCGAGGCCATTGTAATATTTATACAAATAAAAGATGATGGGTCCTTGAGTTGCTGCATCCAACGTTGTTTATTCTTAGTAATCAGGAATTGAAATACAGGATACAAGCAAGGATGTAATTCAGTAAAGTCTCAAATAAATCCCTACCGGGAGCAACTGGACAGCTGCTCAGCCTCAGATGTAACTAACTCATTTCAAACATACACACCCAGCACTCCATGTGACATCATAGATGAATGCTGAGCTAGTTACAACAAACACTAAAGAAGGACAGAAAGAAACGAAAAACAGGATGCAACACATCTCTCCCCTTGAAAGAAATAAAAACAAGATGGGATAAAAAAATAATAATAGAAAAGTAGATGTTAAAACATACAGCACATACACCGAAAATATTATGTAAAGTAAATAGAGAAGGTTAAAACATCAAATGGTGAAAGTATGAAAGGAAGTACAGTCACCCACAACATAACAAAATCCACAAGAATGGAAATTGATGGATTTGATAAATTAAATAAGAACTCCTCTAAAAACATTAGAGCATTTAAATGATTCATATCAATGAACAACCTCCGGATCTTTAAAACATCAAATAATTTGAACACCTCTGAAATATTAGAGCACTCTATGGTTCTGTAAATGAGCAACCTTCGGCTCTTTAAACATCGAACATACCTAACACCTGTGGTTCTACAAATGAGCAACCTGTGGCTCTTTAAGCATCAACCATACCGAACACCTGTGGTTCTATAAATGAGCAACCCGTGGCTCTTTAAACATCAAACATACCGAACACCTGTGGTTCTATAAATGAGCAACCCGTGGCTCTTTAATCAAACCATGTGAACACCTCTAAAATATCAGAGCACTAATGTGGTTCACATCCCAAAATAGAGCAATAAGACTCTTTAAACATTGAAACAATTGAACACCTCTAAAATATTAGAGCACATACGTGGTTCAACAAGCATTAAAGCTCTTCAAAACATTGAATTTCTAAAACATGGCTCATCCTCGGATGCAAACCGTAAACACATAAAACCAAGAAGCACTAGAACTCCTCACATAACACAGAGCAGTTAAAAGAAATGGAGCACCTCAAAATTGAGCACAAATGTGGCCCCGCAAACGTACACATTCAACAAATCCCAAAATAAAACTGCAATCAAAAGAAAGAATTAAAACTGAGCACTTCACCCTAAGTTGAGCATATGAATGTCTGCAATCAAAAGTCTGAATTAAATAAAACTGAGCACCTCAACCTAAGTTGAGGTACTGGAGTACTCTATGCTCCATTAGCACACATGTTGGTTTAAGCTACTTAAATATTGTACTTTTACACCCACACAAACAAATTAAATTATCTATACGAAATGTTGATGAGAAAATATAACTTTTGCTCCACTAGCATAAAATGAAACGTATAGAAATACTTGAGCTATCTCTTAACTGTGTCACAGTTGAGCACAATTAAGTTCTAAATCGTGCACATCATAAATTGTTCTTGAGCTGTGCACTTCAGCGTAGTAGAGATCCACAATAGGTAAGCAAAGGTTATCAAAATACCTTTGGATTATGGTTTTCACGAATTAAAAGGTCAAAAGTTGTAAAATTCTGTTTCCGATCGATGCAGGAAGTATTTCCCGGCGATATTTGAAGGTGATATTGGCAAAGTGAAATCCAAAATGGTTGCCGGTGACGTAATGACGCTATGTTGCGTCGTGTACGCTGCGCTGCATAAGAAACGGTGATGACATCAGCTGTTATTTATTTTTTATTTGCATACTTGTACCGCGCTAGGAATCGACTCCCTGAGGAGTATCTCCGCGCCTTTGGCAGCATCTGAGAACAGAAGGCCCGGTCTTGTATTTTAATTGCCCAACCAGAGAATAGTAATTAAGAAGGAAAGTTTTTAATTTTTTCCTAAAGGGAAAATGTTCCCTACATAGTCTAATTTCATTTGGGAGTTCATTCCATAACTTCGGGCCGGCTACTGAGAGAGCCCTTCCCCCTTGTCTTGTCTTCCAGAACCTGGGGACACATAGCAGTTCTCGGTCTCCAGATCTCAGAGATCTAGAGGGGATGTATGGGATGAATTCTTTGGTTAGGTAATCAGGACCTTTACCAATAAGGCACTAGTGGATGATGCAACAAGTTTTGAACATCACCCTCTGTTTCACTGAGAGCCAGTGAAGTTCGGTTAATAAAGGTTTTGAGGGAGTACGGGCCGGGACATTGAGAACAAGGCGTGCAGCAGTGTTCTGCACAACTTGTAATCTAGCAATGATCCCCTCATTGGCGGCTAGCAGCAAACCATTACAGTAATCCAGTCTACTCAGCACGAGCGACTGAACTAGAGTTTTCCGGGTGGTGTCAGGTAACATGGGAGAATACCTTTCGGAGAAGCCCAATGACATGGAAACAGGAGCTGACCACTTGATTGGAATGCTGTTTAAGGGCAAGCTCCTGATCCAATTTAACTCCTAGATCTTTCACTACCGCCTTGGGCTCAGGGACTGGGCCTAGATCTTGAGGCCACCAGTCAGGAGTCCACAGGCGTTTGGCTTCCCCAAAGAGCATCACCTCAGTCTTAGAGACGTTACACTGCAGGACGTTTGCTGCCATCCAATGTGCCACTTCTTTCATCCCCCGGGCAAAGGAGTTACGTACTTCAGGAGTCATGATTTTAAACGGAAAGAGGAGTTGAGTATCGTCTGCATACGATACAGGGATGAACCCGTGGGATCTCATGATGTTAGCCTGGACGGAGTGAACATGGAGAGCTCTGTATTGTCAAGGTAACGACCACGCCACTGAAACCACGTCACACAGTGCCCTGAAGTCGATGCAGATGCTCGAGCCGTTGCACTCTTAAGTCGTTCGTTTTTATTTTTGAAAAATACCTCAAGAGTTAAAATCCAGGAAATATGTAAAAAATCATCACCAGGCACCCGAAATGCACTAAAAGCACGCTGCTTCGAAACACCGCAAATGTCACATTCCCAAAATAAAACTGCACGTCCTTTGCGGATGTCCCACCTTGTGCTTTGGAAGATCTCGAAAGGAATGAAAACGTTCTGTCCAATATGCAACCTTGAAGATGATAAATTACATAGTCTCAAAACAGCCACTGCCTTATGTTAACGAACATCACTCGAAGTCCCAATATTTCAAGTTCACTTCACACCGGACCTCGATACTTGTCCCCGGTTGAGGTGTGAGTCTTAGCACTTTCCCTGAAGTGGTGGAAGTTGTAAAGCCGATCCAAGCAGTGTCAAAATAGTTTGTTCAAGACCGAATTCAAAAGCAAGTGGCAACTTAAACATCCAAACATTAGGCACACTTTAACTTGTCCCAAGCTCATACCAACCCTCAACTTAATTCTGTCTGTCAGATGTTGTAGACACTGGTGGGGAAATCAAAGGGTTGGCATAAAGTTCAGGTAGTTCTTTACAATTTCTTTTGCAGTGTCTTTATAATCACGCGTGGTTTCTTCCATAAATCGTCGCCAGTGTAATATTTAAACAAATAAAAGATGAGTCCTTGAGTTGCTGTATCCATACGTTGTTTACTCTTAGTAATCAGGAATTGAAATACAGGATACAAGCAAGGATGTAATCAGTAAAGTCTCAAATGAATCCCCACCGGGAGCAACTGGACAGCTGCTCAGCCTCAGATGTAACTAACTCATTTCAAACATACACACCCAGCACTCCATGTGACATCATAGATGAATGCTGAGCTAGTTATAACAAACACTAAAGAAGGACAGAAAGAAAGGAAAAACAGGCTGTAACAGCCATCTGGGAACGATCAGGAGAATGTGGCACGGGTGTCTCAGCATCTTCCATAACACTTGAGGAACTAGTGGAATCGGCAGAAAAGCGTAGGCGAATAGATCGCACCAGTCCATCAAAAGGGCATTCCCGGACGATTCTGGATGGGGAAGCCAGTTTGCAAAGGAAGGGCATTTCCGGTTCACAGGGCTCGCAAAGAGATCCATGTGCGGATGACCCCAACGCTGAAAGATGAAGTCCAGAGCCGGCTGAAGCAGCTCCCACCCGTGAGTCGAGGATGTGGACCTCCTGAGGGAATCCGCCAGGATGTTGGAGATGCCTGGTAGGTGAACTGCTGTCAGGGTAATGTGGTGCGGAAGTGCCCAATCCCAAATACTCTGTGCCAGCCGAGACAGGAGAGGAGATTTGGTGCCGCCCTGCTTGTTTACATAGTGCATACTGGTGGTATTGTCGGTTTGGATGAGCACCGATTCTCCCTGGATCAGAAGATGAACAATTTGAGTGCCAGGAAGATGGCCATTAACTCCAGCCTGTTGATGTGCCAGGAGCATTGAGACAGAGTCCACTTGCCCTTTAGGGACAGCCCTTGAAGGTGTGCGCCCCATCCTTCCAAGGAGGCCAACCTCATCCGGGCGGTCACTAGGACCAGATCGTTGAAAGAGCCGGTGACCTGACGCCACTGTCTGTCCAATTCTTCCTGAATTGGGGGACTCTTGAGCCTGCAATTTGGGATCAGAGCTGCAGGAGGACGCAATCCCCAGAAATGACTTCAATATACAAACTGAAACGGACTCTTTTGAACAGATAAGAGCCACCAAGTGTAGAATCCGGAGCAGACACTCGTGAGACACGAATGCCTTGGCTAGTGACTTATCCAGAGTGGGACCTAGAAAAGTTCTGCAAGGAGCTGGGTCGACCTGAGACTTCTCAGTGTTGATGGAAAGACAGAGGGAGCGAAATAAGGTCTGAGTCGAGTGTCGCGGGACAGCTGACTGCGAGATTGCGACTTGATGAGACAATCGTCTAGGTATGGTAAAATTTGAACGCCCTGTAGACGCAGGTATTACGTCAGAGAGAAGAGTCGAGGTAGTTGAAGTATTCAAAGAAAAAATAAAATAATTTTTTAACAAAGAATCAACCACACTTGAATTGTTTGTTGAGTTTAAATAAATATACAGTTAATCTGTGACACATTCGTCATAAATTTTAGATTAAGGACATAAATGAGAAATTATATTTTTACTCCACACTAGTCATTGGTGTATGCAGGCGTTAAATGCATGTAGTACTCAACACATATAGATTATATCAGGTGATACAGTGCTCACAGTGAATAGAGGGAAAAGTTTGGTAAGTGGAATGGGGGTGATTAGGTGGGTGAGGGAAAGGGTAAAGGTGTAGTGACAGGCACAATAGCAAGTATTTACAATCAACCCTTTACGGTCATGTAAAGATCCACAAATTCTCCTTGCTATCATAGCACATAGGACATGATCATTGATTTGCGTCCCACGTGTTTGGTGTTCTTTAGAAGTCTACGTTTCGACCCCTGGATTGTTAGGGGCTGTTAGATCCTCGTGTTGGGGTCATCATCAGGACAAAAGGTGTTGCGGAGCAACTAGGGTAGTAAATAGGTGTGGTTATGAGGGTGATAGTGTGGTTGGATGACACAAATGGTAAGAGGCAATGGAAACCTACTGGAAGGAGGCTCTGTGATTTGGCCCTCCTGTGGTGGCAGCGAAGCCGCTCTGCGATATCTGAAAAGAGATGTACAATCTCCTTAGAAGATGGATGGATATACGTAGTTCTCAATGAAATCTAATGAGGGAGAAACTTACCCTGAAATCTTGGGTGATGATTGCCACTATGTTGAAAATATTAAGAAAGGGTGTATGAGTCACCGCGGACTGGGGTGGTGAAACTCCCTAGTTCAATCACTGTCCGTTAGTGGAATGAATCTGGCGATGAGAGAAAGAGAGAAACTGGCTAGATCTGGGACCAAAGCGAACAAATTGTGACATGGAATCATGGATACCGATCCTGACTAAGCCAAAGACTTCTAATCTGAAATATATTTACCAGTCTGTACTAAAACGGACCACTATTACAATTGGAGAGTTCATAGTCATTCCGAGTGAGCCTATTACCAAACACAGTACAACCTTTGCTTGCAACAAAGTGGGAGAGGACTGTCTACCACCGAACAGGGTACGATCCTTCTATGCAACAGAGTTGGACTGCTTAGATTGTCTGTTGTCTAATCACCCTTGTTACCAAAATACATTAATTAATATTCAATATGCATACTGCGAAACTCTGTGGAACAATGGTTGAGGGCGTCAAACTAACTCGATGTAAACTAGACAACAACGGCTTTCAAAATTCATGGCTATATGGGTTCAATGGCCTAACGATCAGTTATTGGAGCAGAAATAAAAAGGCATGGTTGGGAGTAAAGGAATTGCTGTGATAATACAACCGTTAAACAAAAGTCTTGGACAAGTTGAATCTATCCTTTCTGTCACCATGGAAACATGTCCAATCGCCCGTTTGCAAGAATACTGGGCTGTTGGGGTAAACTAGTCAATAATAATATGACTGCAGGTAGTCTCATTAAGGATGCCAAAACTGCTCGATGTAAAATCACAAATATCACGGGTTACAACATGCATGGCTGTATAGGTTCGGCAGCTGATCAACCCGTTGTAAGAATAGCATGAATGGGAGCTTGCAGCCGTATCAACCAAACCCTAAACCGAATAATTATACCCTTTCTAAAACGGAAGGAACCAGCGGAAGGCAAAGGATGAATGCTATAGTGAGGGGGCCTGGAAACCAGCCTAATTATGAAAATGGCTACTGGGGGAGAGACCAAATTCTTACCTCACTGACGGCTGCCAGAGGACTGTCAAGGCTGGGCGTGGCCTCAGCACGCGGTGCAGCCGCTACGTGCAGGCAAGGGGCTCGTCTCGGGAACAGCCAATAGGGAACAAGTGTGGTTTCCATGGAGAAGATGCAATCTCAATCGCCGTGACTGAGCGCGCTGTCTTGCAAGTTAACATGTTCCACATCACACGCAGTGATTGGTTTAACGTAAGCGTTAGCCCAGGGTGTCATTCCAGTGAATGGGACTGCCTCGCTGATTAGTTGACTTCGATGTAGTGAGTTTGGTCGATTGCTAGCAAAGGTCAGTTGTTACAAGGCATGTTAGGACAGTATTCGTTAAAAAATACATTGTTGGCATGGAGGCAAAACCGTTACAAATAGGTGAATGCAATCTCAGTAAAAGCGTCCCTATTAACTGAAAAAAGCATAAGTATTATGGAGCAAACATATTCAAATACAGGCATCCTAGTTTGACTCGTGCAGGATTCAAGTAATGAGGCAAGCACCCGTTAATTCATATTACATACTGGAGGAAAGGAAAAAAACCTGAGTGGATCTGTAATGGACGTATTTAATCTGTTTCTAAGCTCGCCATCTGGGCATATGTGGCCATTGTTTACGGTGTCCAATAAATGCATCCATTTGCATTCTCTTGTGTTCAGGATAGTGCTAATATCTCCCCCTCTAGGTCCAAGAGACACCTTTTCCAATACTAGCCATCTTAAAGATTCTGGTGTGTGGAAATTAGTATTGAAATGTTCGACCAAAGGTGTTCCAACAGTTTTGCAGCGGATGAGACTACAATGTTGGAGAATCCGATTTTTCACTCTTTGGATAGTCTGCCCAATGTACATTGATCCACAAGGACATAGAATTGCATAAATCACTCCACTGGTGTTACAGTTCGTGTGTACTTTCAAGTTGACAGTGTGATTTTTGTATTTCAAGATTTTGGTCTCAAGGCACATTGTACATGCCTTGCACTTGGTGCATTTGTAGTGTCCCACTATTTCAGGTAGGTTCCACATCATTTGAATCGTTGGGTTTGTAAGTGTCCCAAGCATTGAGCGGACAACATGGTCCTTGATGTTTTTCGCCTTTTTGAATGCGTGCATGGGAGGTTCTGGCGTAATAATGGTGTCCGAAATAAGACCCCAGTGTCTATTGATCGTTCTTTTTATCTCATTGCTTTTAGTACAGTGTGTAGTCACGCAGATCATTCTGTCCATAGTGCACTGGGCCAGTTTTTGTTGAAAATGGTTTCATTTTCTATGCTATTGTTTTACAATGCAGCCTGAGGGCTTATGTCTATTTATTAGCAATTTACAGGATTTATGAGTGGTTTTACTCATTAAAACACAAAGTTCAAAGTATATTTGATCTAATGTGTTTTTTGTTTCCTTACTAATTGCAGTACATGTACTTGTGTTTACATTGTTTAGCCTCAGTTTTGGGGCTTCATTGGTGTGAGAAAAATAATATATGTACGTACATATATGTGGAGCGAGATATGTGTGTTTTTACATATATATTTTTATATTGTTTCCGGGGTCCCGCAAATGGGCGGGAATATTCAGTGCTTATGACTATTGATGAGGATCCCCTGGAAGAGAATGTATGTTTCGACCAGCCTACATTTTACCAAAACAACTTCCATTTAGATAAATGAATCTCCTTTATATTCAAGAGGTTTTTAAAAAATATATATATCGCCTGGGGCCTCTGTGTGTGTGGGGCGGTGGAGGGGAGGGAGGGGGAGTTGTAAGAGAACATGAAATGAGGTTTAGAAATTGCTGCCTTAAGCAACCATGTTCCGGACAAGGCTAATGCGTAAGGTATGGCATGCCATTTGGAAAAGTGGGGAGGGGTCTTCCCAACTCTGGCATCTCATCCTGGCAGACCCCCTAATGAGTGCTTCCTAACTGCTGAATAGCGAAACAGCTTACAGACATTCACACACTCTCTGAGGTGGATGCCATTTGTGCATTATAAAATTGTGCTGCTGATGCGTTCATTATGAATCAGCCACATATGCCACTTAATCCATCATCTGCGCATAATCGGCAGATTTTAACAACAGAAATATTGTTTTCAATCGAAACGGTTCAAAAGAAACTAAACATGCAGCAACTTGAGGCTGCCTTTGGAAGGCTCTTTGTAAAGGTTAACAGGTCACCTTTATTTTGCTTATTCCTATATTTGGTTGCTAAACTTGTACAAATGAGTTGCAACTTATGCATGGACTGTGTTAACAAGTGCAAAAATGACAAATTAATGAATAAATACTATCAGAAAATATGCCACGTTATGCTGCATTATTTGGCTTTTCTTGCTGCATGGTTTAGTCAACCCTGCCGCATAATTTGGCCCTCTCCGGCTGTATAATCCAGTGGGTTGGAGCATGACCTGAAGGCTAAACACTGATCTCAACAGCAGCTACTGTAAGTCACTAATCACCTTTCTATTGTCGGAGCGTATGAATGCAAGTTATATAGATGTGCATGCAATTTGTAACCTGTACGGCACTCAAAGATATATGAAGAAGCTTAATTCTCTTCTCCCCAGTGAGCTATTTCATATGATTGGAGCGTGTAATCTGCAGGTTCACACAGTTTAAATAGTGCACTTTCTTTTTGCATACAATGCAAAACAACTCCCACTACGAAGTGCGTTGCAGGCCTTTGTAAAATCATTCAGCACAAGTTCCTCTTTACTAATATAAGCTTATCCAAAATGGTTGGTAACCTTGTAAAGTAATCATCAGATTTTTCTTTACAATCTTGCAAACATTTCAAATAAAAACAAAAAGGTTAGTGCTCATGAAGTAATCAACAAATCAATCTCAAATCATCCTCCGGTCATTAGGAATAATCTCATCTTGTGACGTAATCAGATACTCATCCTCAAATCTTCAAGAACAATCTTGTTTTACAAAGTAATCAGGTACTCACTTTCGAGTCATCTGCAAGTCATCAAGCACAGGTTTCAAAGCTTTGCTGATTACTTAAGGAGGTTGATGATGTGTGATGACGTGAAAATGACTTTTAAGGTAGTTGAATGATCATCCAATGACTCTGGGATGGCTTCTAAAGTAATCCTGTTTGACCTGGGTGGAGCGGGTGCCCGTGTTGCTGTGAACGGTGCCTGCTAGCGCTGCGACCTTCACCAAGAGATAGCGAACCGGCGGAAATCCCGCCCTACCAAAGCCTGCCAGCCCCCAAGAGGTGCAACACAGCAAGGATTCCACTAAATCGGCCTCACTAATGACGCCTCAGCCCAGAGTGTACAAGGGGACTGCATTGGGGAAGAGTCTGAGGAGCGGTCTCGGCTCCTCTGTAAAACACCACCTGAACACACAGCCCAGACACTGGAGCAGACACGCGGTCCCGGATTGCTGACAGGGAATGGGGGACGCAGGGAACTGAGCCTGAGTAGATCTCCTGAGTGTGGCAATTGAGGCAACAACCAAGAAGTTGGTGGCGTGCACCGCTCGGCCATACTCCCCAGGGCCGGAGGCTGCATGGAATGTCTTCCCGTTAAGGCCGTGCTGATTCAACCTCATCTGCGAGAGGTCAGGAAGGTATAGCATGAGCTGGGCCATAGGTTGTGGGGGGCGCTGCAGGTGGAAGTGAAGAAACTACACCTTACCAGAGCTGGCCGCGCTACACAAGTGGAGCGTGGAGAAGTGGTTGACCGAGCACACAACAAGGACGTTTTGCTTAGTGGTTTTGATCCTCCATCCACACAGAACGGTTGACCCAGTGGCTTAGATCTCCCACCCATACGAGGGAAGTGGGCCCCAGCACCACAGAGCAGCCGCCACTGCGCTGCCATACTCCAGCAATGTCTACGGTATTTGGTAAGAAAGATAGGAATGTGAAGGACCTGTTTACTAAAATGGCCGGGGCAAGTGGAGCTGATGGCCATGAATCGCCAAATGCGTCAAGGGGGGCAAGAGATTGAGAACACAGAGGAGCCGGTAACGCGCGCTTTCCTGGCGCAACTGTTCGCTACCCAGCGTGACGACTTACAGGCCCTTAGAAAGGGCTTTTCTAAGGAAATAAAGGATGTGCGCCACAATGTAGATGCAATAGGGGAGAGAGTAGCCACCATGGAAAAGCATGAACAGGCCCGGGTTGTAGATGTGGAGCACTTGCATCTCTAATCACACGCAGAAGATTTAGAAAATAGTTCCCGCACGAATAATATTCGTATTAGGGGCATGCCGTCTAAAGAAGAGGGAGTGGACATCACTAACTCTCTCCAACGCATCTTTAGACATATTTTGCAAGAATCCCAAGATTAGATATCAAAATCGACAGAGCTCATACAGTTGGCCTGCAAAGGAAAGCACCGGCACCTCCCCCAGATATTTTGGCATTCCTATTGGATTTTCAACTTAAAATAACTTATTCTAAAGAAAGCAAGGGACGCCCAACCACGGACTTACCAGGGGCACGCAATTGCTCTATACCACGACTTAGCAGAAATAATTTTGCAGAAGCGGCGAGACTTTCGTCCGATTAAGACGCACCTCCGTAAGCAAGATATCACATACTCATGGGGTCACCCCTTCCGTATAATCTTCAGATTGGGCGGTACGTTGCAGCAACTTCGGTCCTTGCAGGAAGCTTGCTGCGTCCTTGGGATCGAGATCCCTCAACAGGACGAATCCGGGAGTGCCGAGAAAAAGGACAGAGGGAATTGGGGCGCCAAATACGTGGAGGTAGAATATCGAAGGTGGCATTGAAACCACCAAGCTCAGAGACCTTCGCGCAAGAGAGACTGGCCGTCCTGAACTCTGTCTATCGAATCCGGCTCCAAAGACAGCGATTGATTTGACACAGGGGTCAGATAAGTGGTAAAATGCTATGTCGGGGGCAGAACTTAAGGGAGCAGGGGGGATTATACTGGCCACAATATGCATCCTACAAACTGGTTCACCAAGGGTGCGCTGACGAACTCTGCAGACCCTGGACATTTTTGGGGTATACTTATTGTTTTGTTTGTTGGGGGGGGGGGGTGGGTGAGGGGTTTCCGGTGTTCAATGGGCAAGTGGTTCATGAATTTCAAACAGAAGGTGACAGCTCAGAGCGTAGGAGGGGGAACAAGGGGAAGGTGGAAGAGTTTGTTTTTTCCTGTGAACCAGCTGATCAACGAATGCTAACACCTGATAGGGCTGGGGAGGTAGTAAAAGTACTTACGCTTAATGTCAAGGGGCTCAATACTCCCATTACAAGAGGAGCAATTCTCTCCTACCTGGAAAATGCGGAGGCAGATGTGTGTCTCCTTCAAGAGACGCACCTTTTATCCAAAGACTGGCATCATATGTGCTCTAGGGCGTTCCCGCAGCAGTTCTTTTCCATAGGAGAGAAGAAAGTGGGGGTCGACATTTTAATAGCTAAGCGATGTAAGGGGGAGGTGAAAGAGAAAGTGGCCAAAATAAAAGTATGTTTGCTAGCATACACTATTCAGTTTGGGGCCCACACTATGGCGTCCGTATACGCCCCCAATACAGGGCAGGAGAGATTCCTTCAAATAGCTTTAACGGAAGCTTATGGTCCCATAAATTCGCATAACATTGTTGGGGGGGGGGGGAGGGGGGGTAGGGGGGACCTGAACATGGTTACGGACACAGACAAAGATAGATCTAAAGCTACCTTTCACCCAAAAGGGGAGCTATCGAGAGAGGGGAAGAAATGGCTGTGAGAACTGGGGCTGGCGAAAATCTGGAGGGAGGCCCACATAATATGACAATACTCATTCTTTTCACACGCACACAGATCATATGCACGTCTGGACAACTTGTTGGGTACGACAGAGGTCAGTAGAGTGGTAAAAGATGTAGTCATCGAACCCATGGCTCTTTCTGACCACGACACAGTGACTGTGCAGCTACAGGGAGCACCAGCCCGAAGTAAGGAGGGCGGTTGGAGGCTTAAGGAACACATGCTACATAAGAAGGGGGTGGAGCAGCATCTTACCAAAAGTATCATTGAGTATTTGGAGTTTAATGACTGCCCTGAGGCTACGGTTACCACATTATGGGAAGCGATGAAAGCATCGGTCGAGGGGAGCTAACAGCTCTCTTCGCAGCCGACAACAGGAACAAGGAGCTGCGCGCGCACTCGACTACACAGGTTCGAGAGTTGGAGAGGGTGCATAGTCGGACGGGGGCACCTAGGGTGTGGAGACAGATAAAGGCAGCGAGAGAGCAGCAAGCAGGGGTGGACTTAGGCAAAGCAGAATATGCAGCGCTCAGACTAAAACACTCCTACTATATTGGAGGAGACAGGACCCTTACTTGCAAATAGGTTGCAGGCTCAACGGCATGCAAAGGTACTCTCGCTAAAGAGACAGGGAAAGTGGGGAAGCCATTGACGATCAGGGGATTGCCCACACCTTCCGGGAATTTTATAAAACGCTTTACAGGCCGGACATCCCGACTGACCGCGATACAACAGCATACAATCAGCTCATATGTCCACGCTAACACTGGACCAAGCTAAATCCCTAGAAGTCCCAATTAGGATTGAAGAAGTGATCACTGCGATTTTGCGACTCAAATTACTCAAAGCACCTGGCCCAGATGGCTTTCCAGCGCTCTTCTATAAAAAATGTTGCTGCATACTCGTCCGGGTAATGATGAGACTATTTATTTCCGTTGGAAGTGACAAACCGTTCCCAACGAACATGCTATCTGCAGCGATTGCAGAATTGCCCAAAACAGGTAAAGATAAACAAGAGTGCGGATCGTATCGCCCAATATCCCTTCTTAATGTCAATTTTAAAATATTCATGGGCGGAGAATTAGCGCAGAAAGATTGTGAAGGGATATACTACAGGGCAAGCACACAGCTCGCAACGTGGCCAGTATTGAAACAGCTATGAAAATAGCCACATACTGGTATCTTACGCCGGTGCGCCTACGTAGGGGTAACCCGGACAGAAGCCCTATTTGTTGGAGAGGCGGTATTATATTTGTTATGGGGGTGCCCGATACTAGCCACTTACTGGTCCAGAATTCTACATGACGTAGACCAACTATTCGATACACAGATACCACGTCTGCCTGTGTACGTGGTGCTGGGCCTCCCCAATCTAATTACATACCCACTCAAAAGTGTAAAGGGACGACAGATGGCGTTGGGAGCAGTGCTTCAGAACATTCTGACACATTGGGATACATCCACTTCTCCCACATACACATTGTGGCTTCACAGGATTTGGTACATCCTAGGCATGGAACATATCTCTGCTTCTCTCACTAGTTCTGAGAGCTTGTTCCGGAAAGTGTTGACACCTTTTTTGACAGTTATTAAAAGAATTCAATGAGGTCACCCAGCCCAAGTACCTGAGAGTGCTACGTTTAACAGACCTAGGAACAAAGAGCCAGCCTCCTGCGAATGCCTGATATGAGAAACCATAGATCCATAAATAATTGCATTTCATATACCACAAGGACCACCGGAAGGGTGGAGGGGCGGGGAGTTCAAGTTATTTGTTTTGTTTAGGCATTGCTTACATATGTAACGTTTAGTCCTATCTAACACTGGCAAAGATTGTCAGAACATTGTATTATGATTGTACCATAAGCATAGATATATAGACCTCATAACTGACTGTAAAGCACAAGAGATGTACTGTTCAAAACAATGTATTACTTTCCACTAATAAACAGATGTAAACATAATGTGCATTATTTGACTGATTTCATTTGAAAGGTGAAGCAAGACAAATTAAATCAGTCAAATAATGCACATTATACATATACATGAAGAAGTAAGCCAAAAAATGTTGTTTCTAAATCAATCTCAAATCGAAACAGAATACATGTGAACAATGTGTTCTGGTAATCTATTTTAAAATTTCAGAGATAACCTTGTGATGAAGAAACTGTTAACCAACTTCTAGGTGATAGCAATTCTCGTCTCACACACAGATGAACACTTGTATATAATTAAAGAAAGCCCCAGCTCTCATAAATAGTAAAAAAAAAATAAGGTGCTTCTTTGCGTTCACTATTTTCTACAGATTCCTTACCTTAAGAAATCCACCAAGAGCTAGACTGGAATCAGAAACTTTCCCTCCCACGAATACTTTCCAGTACCACCAGCTGGTGTCATGGGACCTCAGCCGGAACTACATCATCCAAAGATTCATAATTTCTTCTCTTACTGATATAGTTGACCCAGACAATCACAGTTGTATTTTTTCAAGGTGTCATCTGTGTTTGTTCTATGAAACAATAAATTGCTAGACCTGCTGCTCGAATTGTACCACCTTGGGAAAGCAAAGATGACCTACCAAACCATCTATTACAATGCTCTGGGAGCAGCATACCAACATTATACCACTGAAGAAGCAAGCTTATTTAACCACAGATCAATTCCAGAACTTAGACAGAACATCATCATAGATCCTAGTTGCAAGGGGAAACTTACCAGAGAAAAGAGATCATTCTGCAAGCTAAGTCTATCCACAGGAGGAAGGGAAAGGTCTCTGATTCCAGGTAATAAGCTTTCAAGCATAGAAAAGCTGTACTGAGTGCGGTAGAATCCAACAGTGCCAGGGTTCAACTGAAAAAGAAGATTAACCAATCATGCAAGGAAAAACAGGAACATTAAGTTACTTTCCAAGATTCCTCTTGATTCCGATCGTTTGCTATTATTCTTCACCAATTTTCAAGACATAATAATTCGCTCCACATATCTTAATGGGGCGGGAAATAGGATGCATGAGTGGAGGAGACTTGGAATTACCTTCATAGTGATTTCGCTACTCTACTCCTACTCTGATTCCACATTCACAAGCAGCTGTGTCCGAAAAATGAATGCTTCCAATTCAAAAGTATTTGAGTTGTTCTTTCCAATGAGCGGGTTTCCATTTATATGAGCACTACACATGCATGGCAACACATCCATCAATAACCACCAACGATCATACATGTTTTTTTCTGCTATTCTGGCATTGTAGCAGGCATGTGCTAATTTAGAAGAAGGAGTAACAGCTTCCTTCCTATGGTGATTCAAGAGTACTGTTATCAACTCGAAAGTAATTTTCCTTACTCTGTCAATCTGTTTGCCCTCTCTCTCTCTCTCTGTCTCAACTGATTGTGAATCTGATTTCAGAGCTTTAAATGCTAGGAAGAAAAGTTAGTGGAAAAAAATATTTACAAACCAGGGATTACACAAACAGGCTGCACAGCAATTTTCAGATGAATTCAGACAGTCATGCTTTCAGAAACAATGCAGACTCCTATATCGCTGCTCTATCTTTGTTTTAGAGGAATGACCATGACGTTTTTTACGTGAGTGAACTCAAGTGATGCCACAGGTCCTGATATTAACATCTAGAGGCTTCTGGGTGGAAAAATGAGTGGGGTAATATGTCCATTTAAATGAAATTGTCATCTTCAGAATAAAGGGAAACAATGTCCTAAGGCCAACTGTTCCCCTTTCCAAAATAATGGCAGTCTCTCAAGGTGAAAGACCTTCAACTTAATCAGTCACACTGGATGAAATTACTGCTTTAAACCAGTTTTTAAGTTGCTAATGTATTACTTCATAGTCTTCTTCTGTAGCTGTATTGAATTACAGAATATAAGTAAAATGAAAAGACACTGATCACTTCATTTGGAGAGATGCTTCCACTTGTAAATTAGCAGCGACATTCAAGGTCTATAAATATCAATGATGATTTTATGATAAAAGTTCTGTAATGCTACATCTTATAAGGATACTTCATTAAGCTCTACGTATTGAGCCCTTGTGAGAAATTGCCATCTTTCTTGCATTGGTTTGCCCCCACTATTTTCTAAACTGCTGATGTACTTTGACTGAGTGTGCCTGGGCTCCTGCCAACCAGGTGCCCAGGGCCTATGTTCCTTCCCTAAAACTGTATTGAATCTAAAACCCAATTGGCATCTCTGACCACCTATCAGCCCCTAGTAAATGGTACCCTAGGTACCCAGGGCCTGGTGACCAGAGAAGAACCCTAAGGGCTGCAGCACTTATTGTGCCACCCTTAGGGTCCCTGTACCCTGACACCCACACACTGCCTTTGTAGGCTGTGTGTCTAAGTACAGAACTAACCAAAGTCGACTTGGCACACATCCCTGTGTGCCATGCCCCCAGAACCCACTGCCCTGACACACTTCAGTCACCACTCTAGCTGGGTGCCCTATGCCAGTGGTGTGGGCACAGGTGCATGAGCCCTGTGCCCCTACAGTACCCAGAGCCATTCTTGGGCACTGTAAGTACAGTGATGCCATTAAGAGTATATGGTGCGGGGAGGTTGTCATTACGAACTCCACAGCACCATAATGGCTACACAGAAGACGACAAGTTTGGTACCAAACTTCTCTTTACATTAAACCCGCACTGATGCCAGTGTGGGATTCAATGTAAAATGCACCAGAGGGCATCTTAGAGATGCCCCCTGAAAACCTAACCTACAATCCACATCTTGTCTGAGTGGCTGCAGAGGCTGCCACACAGCAGACATGTTCCTAGACCCCTGGGTGGAGAGCCCCCGCTCTCCTGGGCCTGCAACAATGCACATCCTGGGAGAGGTGTTAGGTCTCCTCCCCCAGGATGGGCAGGGGGAAGCTTCAAAAAGGCATGCCACCTCTGTGAGCTTCTCCAGACCATTTGCTGCACTCAGCAACTGCCCCCCACCAGTTCTAACCCCCACTCTGGTGGGAAGACTGGCGGGAAACCCTACGTCAGGAAGGGGGTGTGCCAGCCTGTGCCAACCCCACTCCTCAGGTGGGAGAGGAGAGGTTAAGCACGACCCCGTTCTCCGGCCATCTTGAAGATGGGAAGCCCTGCCCAATCACAGCTAGGCTCCTGCCCCCTCCCACAGGAGAGGAGCAGGCTAGGGGGTGTACCCACTGCAGGACAGGGACCTTTTGGTCCCTGCCCTTGCCCTACCTGTAACACCCCTAAAATTAGTATTTAGGGGTACCCTGAAACTTCTTTCCTCAGATCCCAATAAGAAAAGAAGAAAGAAGATCCAGAAGAAGAAGCACCGCTGTGCAGCTGCTAACAGGACTACACCCTGTGACTTGGCCCCAGCCCTACCGGCATGTCGATCCTGGAACCTGTTCCTGCTTAATCCTGGCAACTCCTGCAGACAGCAACCTTGGGACACCCGGAGGTCCTGCCTGCCTTGACCCTCTTAAAGACTGGGACTCCCATAAGCAGAGGCTCTGCTTCAACAACCATCCCCTGGTGCCAGCCAGGAAGCTCAAGATCTGCCCGCTCTGCACCCGCAGAGCCTGGCCAGTGCCAGAGTGATCCAAGACCACGAGGACGTCCCCCCGGCGACTGGGACCCGAAATCCAGTGCCCAAAGACCCTCCTCGACGAACCAGACGCCGCCTGCAGCCTCAGAACCAGGGAGCCCTCCAACCGCGACCAGCTGAGGGTAGGATTTCCCGCCGCCCAAAGACACCCCTGCACCCGCCGCCCTGTGACCCCCTGTGCCTCCCTTTGGGGTACCTACCTCTTCTCCAGGATCCCAACTTACCTCTCGAAGTGGTGGTCACACCTGAAGAATCACCGTCCCAGAGTCTGCAGCCTTTGTTTCCTTTTTACCTTTCCCATTCAATAACATTGAGCGACCGACGGCTCAAAAGCACCCTGCACCCAGCCGCCTGAGTGCCCCTGGCAGTGCAACCTGTGCCCTATCCGACTTCCTCATTTGCCCTGAGCAAGTGACCAGAAGCCCAGCTCCCACAGACGCGTGGCCTGCTAGCCAGCAGCCACCAACAGAAGGCCCCCTACCCCTCATTGAATAACATTGGGCCTAACTACCTCTGCACCCGGCCGCCCCTGTGCCGCTGAGGGTGAACCAACTGTACCTACCTGACCCTGGGGGACCCCATAGTCTATGCCCAGAACCCTAACTTTACCAGTCGAGTACTCACCTAGAAACCGATAACTCAGTTACCTGCCATTGGATAAAATTGACTTGTTTGACTCGAAAAATCTTGTAAGTATGAAGTTTTGAAAACTTAAAATTCCCATAAAATCAACCGAATTCAGAGGCTTAAGCCTCTCCTGCTAGACCTGGTCCATCCTGACAAGTGCGGGTTCATGCCGGCCAGGGGCACCCGTCATTGCATCCGTCGCCTCCACCTAGCCTTGGCCCACCGGGCCCGCCTGTCCCCGTACCTGGCCCTTCTCTTCCTCGACTTTGAGAAGGCCTTTGACACGGTGAACTGGGACTACCTACAAGACATGCTGGAGGCGATGGGCTTTGATCCTTTGTTCTGCCGCCTCATCAGGGTCCTATACACCAACCCCAGGGCCCAGGTGCTTGTCAATGGGGAACTCTCCGACGCCTTTCCGATGCGCAGAGGAACGCTCCAGGGGTGCCCCCTTTTCCCACTCCTGTTTGCTCTAGCATTGGAGCCCCTGGCGACGCTCATCCGGATGGACCCCCTTGGGCTTGGAATGAGAGCCACGTAGATAAAACCGCCCTCTACGCTGATGACGTGCTTCTCTACCTGGCGGACCCAGCGAGATCGGGTCCCAGATTCTTGCGGATCCTCGCTGCCTTCGAAAAGGTCTCCGGACTCCGGCTCAATGAGGCTAAATCCACATTGGTCCTGATGCATCTTTCCAGGGAGTGCTATGCTGGCAGCAGTCTATTCCCCTCAGACACCATTCGGTTAAATACCTTGGGATATGGGTGGCCCTCCTGCCGGAACTCGAGTGGGCACTGAACATCACTCCCCTGGTGGCAGGGACGAAGGCGGATCTTAAAAGATGACCAACCCTTCCCCTCAACCCCCTAGGGAAAAGCGCTCTCTTCAAAATGATGGTCCTCCTCCGCTTCCTCTACATCTTACAAAACAGCTCGGTTCCCCTCCCCTGCACTTGGTTCCGCGAACTTGATGGGATCCTGTCCCGATTCCTCTGGGGAGGCGGACGCCCGCTTAGATCCCTGGCGCATACCTGCATCCCCCCCTTCGATGGGTGCTTAGGGGTGACTCACCTCTACTATCTTGCCACTAAACTCATAGTCATTCACGACTGGTATGCGGGCGGCTGGTCCGACCCAGCATACTGGGTTAAGCTTGAGGCTGTAGACTTTCCACAAATCCAGGCGTTGCTGTACGGCAACCCGGTGCCCCAGACCATAGTGCCAATCACTAGGACGGTTCTCCTGGCCTGGCGCACCGCCCTGCGCCACACGGGGTGGAACTGTAAACTTACTCGTCAGAAGCCACTGTGGCATGGCACCTAGCTCCGAGAGGTTTCATCCCTGAATGGGTTCCGCCTTTGGGACCTGATTGGCATCTCGGTCCTCTGGGATGTATGGGTGGGGGACCATATCCGGGCCTTTGCAGACCTGCAGCAGCGCTATGCTCTTCCCCATGCTCAACACTTCCGATATCTGCAGCTGCACCACGCCATCCACGCGCACCTCCCCTCGCCGGTCTCCGTCCCAGAGTTTAGTCCGCTGGAGGCCCAGGTGATGGGGAACCTGGGCAGAGGAGGAGTGTCCCGCATCTAACGCTCCCTAGTGATTAACGGCCCACGTCTTTAGCCAAATTGCGCGCACGCAGAGTGGGTGGGCCCCCTGGAGGAGGCAGATTGGAAAGATGCTTTTATGGTGCCCAGAACCCTGACCACGTCCTCCAGGCTGCGCCTAGTGCAGATATACTATTTACACGCGGTCTACCTCACCTCGGAGCGCCTCTTCCGTGCCCGCTTGCGACCCTCCCCAGACTGCCCGAAATGCGGCTCCACCCCGCTGATATTTTCCACACGGTCTGGCTCTTTCCGGCGATACTGAGGTTCTGGAAGGGGGCTAGAGCGGGAACTCACACTGGCCCTGGGGTGGGAGGTTCCCCATGACCCACTACGGATGCTGCTGGGGATCTTTGACGGCCTGGATGGTTCCAGAATGGACAAGCGCATCTTGGGAACGGCAGTGGCTGTGGCCAAAAGAGACATAGCAATGCACTGGCCGCGTACTGCTGCACCTACTGTGAAGAGGTGGAGAAGGGGGGTTGACTGGTGTGGCATACAGGAGGAGGCCCTGTTTGAGGCCCAAGGCTCCCCCGAATTATTCCACAAAATAAGGGGGGAAGTGGTTCAATATGTTGCCGCCATGATTCTTGTTGTATCGATTGTTTTATGCTCCGCTGTCATTGTAATGCAGGATGAGTTGATGGACTGGAGTGGACCGACCCTGCCTAAGTGTTTTATTGAATCAGATCCACTAAGTGTGTTGATTTATGAGCTGCAACCAATGAATTTCCTCCTGTTTTTTATATACTCAAAGTGGAGTATCAAAAACAAAAATTAACCGAATTCTGAAGTACTCACCAGTGATCAGGAGAGAAGCCAGTACTGCATCTTGTAGCGAAGTACTGAAACGCAAAAGTAATCCTAGCCGGGTTTACTAGCAACTTGAATTTTCTCCACAGGAATCCATTGTGTGCTTTTCTGTGAAATTTCTTCTGTCTACTTTTGAAAACTTGAAATATTCTTTACAAATTATACCAAATACTGAAACGTAATTACTTACCTGTTTTGAGTTGAGACCACAGTGCTGGACTTAGGAGCCCAGTACTGGATTACAAAAGTAACAAGATCGTACTTTAACTGCAACCTGAATTTTCTCCCATTGGATAACACTGCCAGATTTTCATTGAAAAGTTTCAAGTGTGAACTTTTAAAATAGCTTTATATTCCTTAAAAATCACTGCAACAACTAAAACGTTTTTACGAAACTGTTTTTTGCTTAGATCCCAGGACTGAATCTAGGATCCAGTCCTGGAACTAACAGAGTAATCTACAAAGTAATCAGCTGTATTTATATAGAAAAACCCGTTGAGCTCTATGCTACAATGTATTTAGAGTTGTGTTGCCTACTGCAACCCCTGTACCTATTGTGTTTACAAAGTTTATTGCCTTTCTGCAAAGTACTCATCTGAGACCTCTGATATTGAGAACAATATATTTTGATAACTGTTGGTTAATAAAACTATATCTTTGATATAAAAACAATTGGCCTGGAGTTATTATTATTATTATTATTGTGAAATTTATAACGCGCTCCGTTACCCAGGGGCATCCCGGCGCTGGACACAGCGAAGGAAAAAGACTCAAACTCAGCCACTACACCGGAAACAGATGGGTCTTGAGGAGTTTCCTAAAGTGCAGGATGTTAGGCGCTGAGCGTATCTTAAGGGGCAGGGAGTTCCACAGTGCCGCTACTTGCACCGAGAAACGCCGGCCACCCGAACGAGCTCTTTTAACTCTGGCTGACTGTAGCAGGTGTTTTTGCTCAGAGCGAAGAGCCCGTGTGGACTTATATGGACGTGCCATATTAATCAAAATGGAGGGGCCCCTCCCATGCAGGATTTTGTGTGCAGTGCATAAGGATTTGAATTTCACCCGCTCCTTAACAGGGAGCCAGTGAAGAGTTCTCAGGGCCGGAGCAGCTGATTGTCTCCTACGGACCATCATCAGCAGTCTAGCGGCTGCATTCTGAACCTGTTGGAGGGTCTTAAAAGTCGACTCCGGGGCACCGAGGAACAACGCGTTCCCATAATCGAGTCTAGACAAAGCAAGACCACGGATCAGAAGTTTCCTTGATGAATCAGGGAGCAACGGTAACACCTTGCGAGCTGACCGCAGCAGGCCAAAACAAATCCCCGCTGTCTTCCTGGCGTGTGTCCTGAAGGACAGATCTTCTTCCAACCAAACTCCTAAGCTCTTGATCTCCTTCTTAGGAGATGGTGAAATGCCCAAGGACCGAGGCCAACAACTAGCTATGAGTGAAGGCCTGGATTTACCAAGCAACATCAGCTCAGTTTTTTCTCCATTGAGCTTCAAAGCAGAGTGGGACATCCACCGATGTACATTGGCAAGACAGTCGTGGAGAACCTCCGGTCGTTCCGCCAGCTGGGTCAGACCTACTACCAGCTGAGTATCATCAGTGTAGCTGATGATCTTCACACCTGAAGGGTAGACCACTCTTTCAAGTGGAGTCATATAAACATTAAATAAAGTAGGGCTCAAAGATGAGCCTTGGGGGACTCCACATTGAAGAGAGAACGAGGTCGACTGCTCTGCCCCTTCCCAGACTTGATAAAAACGGTCTGAGAGGAAGGAATCAAGCCACTACAGGGCCATTCCCGTAATGCCCACCTCTGACAGACGTTGGAGGAGCACCTGATGACTAACGGTGTCGAAGGCAGCACTCAAGTCCAGGAGGATCACTGCCACTGACCCCCCTGAATCAAGAATGCTCCTTGCTTCCTCCACCACTGCCAATAAGGCCGTGTCCGTCCCCTGACCAGGGCGAAAGCCAGTCTGGGAGTCTCCCAACAAACTATGGAATTCAAGATGGTGTGAGAGCTGGCGATTAACCAATTTTTCTGCAATTTTAGAAAACCCGGGCAAAAGTGAAATGGGCCTAAAATTGGCCAAATTAGAAGGTTCCAAGCCCGTTTTTTTCAGCAGTGCTTTAACAACTGCTTTTTTCCAACTCTGAGGCACCGTACCCTGAGAGAGGGAAAGATTGATAAGGTCCGTAAGCGGGGTGGAAAGAATGTTGGCCACTTGTTTGAGCCATTTCATAGGCACCGGGTCACTAGGCGACCCACTCTTCATTACTTTCAGGACTTTTACAACCTCTTCCTCCGTAAAAGGGCCAAAGGAGGACAGCTCAAAAGGGCATGTTACTGGGCCAAAACCCACCTCCAAAATCTGAGACGTCACCGGCAAAGAGGACAAGATCTTCACTATTTTAGAGTGGAAGAAGTCTGCCAACTCCTCACATTTTTCCTGAGGGTTAACATGCACGACTGGAGGGACCGGAGCCTTCAGAAGATCCTTAAAGATTTTAAAGGATTCCCCTGAGGAGTTACTCGCCCTATCAATCCGGTCACTGAAGTAGCTAATTTTCGCGTCCTTCAAAGCAACTTTGTATTTCCTCATGGCTACCTTATAGTCTTGCCGGCTCTCTTCATTCCACTCTCTCCTCCATGCCCGTTCCAATCTTTTACAGATTGTTCTCAGACACCTACGTTCAGGAGGTACCAGGGAGCGTAACGAGTTCTTCTTTCCCTGGTAGGCCTTTTCTTTTTCGGTATTATTAGATCAAGGGAACTAGTCAGCCAATTTTCCACGTGCTGGTCAGCTGTAATTGGGTCAGAGACAGGAGGGGGACAGGTTCTCGCCAACTCAACCGCCCAGCTGTCCACTGGCAGCCTAGACCATAGCCGCTCAACTGTATACCGTCTGGGTACAGGATCTCTCCCCTTCTCCAACTGCCACCTAAGGGGGACTAGGCAATGGTCTGTCCAAGGAAGCGCCAGGGGCGGCAGGGCCTGTAGGTTCTCTGAATTAGAGAAAGTCACACCCAACTGGTGACCCTTGTTGTGGGTAGCTCCGATGTTAATGAGCTGCAGATCAAGTGCTCCCAACATGCCTCGTAGGTCTCTCGCCACTGCATCGCTCGGATCTTCAAAATGCAGGTTGAGGTCCCCAAGGACTATAAAGTTGGAAGACGCGGCGGCTAATTGTATAACCGACTCAAGAAAAGAATCAGTGAAATTCCCTATCGCTGCAGGAGGCCGATAGACGAGAAGGCCCGCAATAGAAATGGTGGGAGAGATAAGTAGCGAGAATTGACAGCCTTCACAGTTATCCATACCGCTATCTAAGGCTTTACACGTAAATTTATCTCTGTACAAAATGGCCACTCCTCCTTCTCTCCCGACCGGCCTATCTAAATGAAACATAAGATATCCAGGAGGAAGGGCTTGGACAATATCAGGTCCTGAGCATGGGGTCAGCCAAGTTTCAGTAAGAAGCAAGGCGTCTAAGCTGTGGTCCAGAATCAACTAATTAATTTCCGTGGCGTGACAGGGCAATGACCTGCAATTAAGCAGAGCCAAAGAAATTTGAATGCGATCTTTTGACGAACTACCGGAGCAACATAAGGAGCAGTTCTTAAAGGGGACACCTTCTGCCCATTGGTAGCCGCAACTAGGGTCTCTAGGAACGCGTAGCGAAAGTAAAGTGTTACTGGAGTACCTGCGAGTAGGATCCGTGAGTCCGGTCGAGCTGGGCAGAGTAATGTGCCCTATGCCCGTCTGGGCCCGGACGGGCACAGACGGGCTTAACTCTGGCGAGACTCCGGCGACGTTCCGGCGATGACGTTGCGTGATGACGCTGCGCGTCAGCATGGCTGGCTTTATGTTCGCCCAGCGTCAATAAACTAGAGCGCTGACCGCGCCGCCGGCAGTGTACCCCCTCCCAAAATGGCCACCACAAACGAGACAGTGGGCAAGAGACCCGCGATAACGCGGTGTTCTCACAATTAGAGTGGGGGTAAGCGTGACAGCCGTGCAAGTCTGCGGATGGCCTCAGGTAAAAGCAGGGGAAAAAGGTAAACTAAGAACCAAAACAAAATAGGCAAAAACGGGACGATTAAGACAGAATTAAACAGAGCAGAGTTGCAGTAATATGCTGTGAGCACAAAGTCCTTCCTAGAGCGCTATGAATCAAGATGTTAAGGGCGCTGACCTGGGAAGAGCCTGTCTTTATGCTCGCCCAGCGTCAATAAACTAGAGCGCTGACAGCGCCGCCGGCAGTGTACCCCCTCCCAAAAAGGCCACCACAAACGAGACAGTGGGCAAGGGACCCGCGATAACGCGGTGTTCTCACAATTAGAGTGGGGGTAAGCGTGACAGCCGTGCAAGTCTGCGGATGGCCTCAGCTAAAAGCAGGGGAAAAAGGTAAACTAAGAACCAAAACAAAATAGGCAAAAACGGGACGATTAAGACAGAATTAAACAGAGCAGAGTTGCAGTAACATGCTGTGAGCACAAAGTCCTTCCTAGAGCGCTATGAATCAGGATGTTAAGTTCAGTCTGAGTGTGTGAAACCTTTTGCTGACTGAGTATGTACAACAAATGCTTTACATTGTCCTCTGGTACTGCCTTACTGCTCGACCAAGCTACCACTTTAGAGAGTAAGGTCACACCTGGCTTTAACCTCTGTTATACCTCTGGGGTTTGTGGATTCTATACACACTGTACCTTATCTTGGTCCAGTATGTATACAGCCACTTTCTCACAGCCCTGTCAAAACGAAGTGTCCAAATGCAACTTTTATAAAGTATAAATAATAAATAATTTTCCTGAAATAAAAACAATTTAGGTGAGAAATGGAAGCATACAGTGGCCAGATTATATTATCTTACAAAAGAAAAGCAAATGTGAATGTGGAAAGTGTGCAAACAAGTGACGTAAAGGAAAAGGAACTGCGGAACTGTCGTTTTTTTCTCAGGTTAATTTCCACTGAAATCATGAGCACTGAATAGTCTTGCTCGCATGCTGAGACAACGGAGCATTTCTTTCAAAGGCCTATCCACTGCATTTTACTTCATAAAGGCCAGGAGACATGTGAAACAAATGATAAATTTTGCAGCCTTAAAATGGGCTATATTGTCAATCATAGTGCATTTGTTTAAAAACTAGAAGGAAAAAGGGGTCAAACCCTTAAAAGCCACTTAAGTAAAATGAAAAGGGACCTTCTAAAAACGTCCTTGACAAATGCTTTTTACTTATTGCAACATAGTCGTCGTATAAGCTGCAGCATTGGAAACCATGAGAATAGGACACTGCGCCGTTAAGGGCCTATTCACGTCCAGAGTCCAAACTTGCCTTAAAGGTGGTAGTTTAATCATTTCTTTTTCACAAGTGAAATAGCACTGTAGAATTAGTCATAAGTTTATCTCTTTCCTTGGAGAGGGTTACTTATAATTTCAATGGAGAGCCCTCTGAGACAACTAGGATTAGCAATAGGAAAATATTCCTTCTCTATCAGGGGACCTCCATTGACAGAAAACAACAACAAAAGAGTGTTCCTGTATTGATTAGGTATAGATATCAACAGAGCACAAGAAACCAACAAAGCCCATTAGGTTTGTTATAAAAGCCCTCACTTACCGACCTGGTCGGTGACTTGCTTCATCATCGGGCCCCACTGGGTGAAACATGTTGACCAAATCACTTCTTCACCTAATGTTATTGGAAGCAGACCATCCAATTAGTTGGCCTTGCTTACCAACACATTTTTAACCTTGCCCTTGATGATCATATAAAATTAAAACAATTTTTGATACATACAAGGCAATTTTAACTCACCACCTCACTCTGTTCACATAACTCACCACATAGCCCTCTCGTCTTCACATTACCAGCTCCGCAGCAAATCTGGCGTTGCAGCACACTGGGGTGACATTCGGTCACACCCAGTGGGGCCCGATGATGAAGCAAGTCACCGACCAGGTCGGTGAGTGAGGGCTTTTATAACAAACCTAATGGGCTTTGTTGGTTTCTTGTGCTCCGTTGATATCTATACCTAATCAATACAGCAACACTCTTTTGTTGTTGTTTTCTAGTAACCTTGGGGACAAAGAGTGTTTTCTACTCTCCCTACCTCTCTTTCTGTTGATCTGACCTCCATTGATAATCATAAGCACAGAATAGATTAGTAAATTCATCCCCAAGAATTCTGTGGGGGAGGAGATAAAAAAGGATTAGTATAATCAAGCTAATGAATTACTAAGAGAGACTTTCCCTACTTGAGCATCAGCTTTAGCATCCAAACAAGACAATGTCTTGTAAGGAATAGGCTACTTACCGGTATGCATCTGTTCTTGGCAAGTAGGGCTGCTGACATTCATATCTGTGCATAGATCGCCGCCTAGTGTTGGGTCCGGATGATTGCACATTGTTGTCCTGGAAGAGTCTTTGAAGTATCACGAGATAGGTGGCTCCTCCCTCGGACTACAGTGCGCATGGGCATTGTCTCCATCCCAGGATTGTTTTTCGCCATTGTGGCAGAGATGGAGTATAGTACAGTAAGATATGTCCATGCAAAGAATGAATGCTGCAGCTGCGACAGACACCGGGGAGGCGGGTGGGCGATATGGGAGTGTTTTAACGTGTCTTTCAGATGTTGTAAGTGTATCAAACAGGAAGTCTTCCTCAATAGCATCAGAGTGCATCTCTACATTGTGGTAGGTTGCTGCTCTAAACAGAGAATTAAATGCAACTGTGTCCTCTGTTGGTGATGGCTTAGTAGGGTATACTGCAGGGTTTGAAATGGGCAGAACCCCTTCAGTGTCTGGTTCCCCTCCTGTACCCCATGGCTGTGTGTCTTGCACTGTATCAGTGTTTTTGTGGGTATCCAAAACCTACATATGCGTCCTGATCTTCATCAGGGTTGTAGTCAGAGCGTGCTGGGGAGTTTGGTGTATAAGGAGTAGTAGGCATAGCAGGAGTGATAGGTTGAAAGAGGATAGGAGAGGTAGCACAGTCTCTCTTCTTCTTTAGGGGGATCTTTGAAAAGTCTTCAGTTGGTTGAGGCCTTTTCTTCTTAGTATATACAGTCACTTTACCAGTCTGTGGATCTGGATGAAGAAGCTCCTCTTCCACAGTTCTAGGTTTTGATGTTACAACCTTTGCCTTTTGTTTCTTCGGGTCGATGGTCTTTGGTACCTTGACCGTTTTAGGTGTCTAAATCGGTTTCGGCTGTTTTTCAGCAGGTTTTGTTGGTTGAACGTCCTTTGCTGGGTTCACAACTTTTTTCGGACCGAGCGGTGTCGTCGGTTCGATAGTCTCTTTATGTTGTTTTGGAGCCTGCTGTTTCGGCTCGACGCCCTTTTTCGGGTCGATGGGTTTCGGCTCGACCGATTTCTTTTCGTCAACTTTCGGTTTTGGTTCGACGCTAGGTTTGGGCGTAGGCCTTGTCCTGTCGTCGATCGGTTTGTTCCCCTTGTCGGTATTAGAGTTTATTTGCTCGGTTCGACCTTCTTGGGGGTCGATTCGACGGGTTTCTGTTTTTGTGTCGATTCGACGTGTTTTGGCCTTGAGGTTGACTCGAAGGCCTTTGACTTGGAGCTCGACTCGACTGCTTTAGTCTTTGATGTCAGCATGACGATTCTTTGTTTCGAGGGTACTGTGGCCTTCGGGTCGACGCCCTTTGGCTTCGAAACCTTCGGTTCGACGTCATTCGGTCCGAAGACTGTATTGTCGACTAGTTTCGGTTTCGATGGACCCGATATTGTATGACTTGTCTCAGAGGGCTCTTTCGATATGTTATTAGCCTGGCGATATGCTGGGCTGTAGAACGAGGTTGTTGGTCTTGGCTAAGGCCTGCTGGCGATGCCTTGACCTGAGTCTCTGATCGAGATGTAGTGTCTATATGGGGCGGTGTACTCAAGGTTCGCCCCTCGCCGTCATCGGAGTCGTCTTTAACTGCTACGATGTCCTGATCATAGTCTTTGAGATCGACGATAAGGTCTTCCTGTTCAGGGTAATATTCGGCGTCGGGCTCCGAGTATTGTCCGTCGTCTCGGTCTGAGTCTTCAGCGCTGTCTAGATCTTCATTGTCTCCGAAGATGTTATCGGGCTCCATCGCCGAACGTTGCATTTCTAGCCTCACCGTTCTTCAATTCCGAATAGTCTTTTTCGATCAGAACTGGGCACAGGCCAGGCAACTATCTTCGTTATGGTCTGGAGAAAGGCATTTATTGAAATTTTTTGGAAAAGGGGACCCGTACACACTATTCGGTTTGCTATTCGTAGGGAGTACATAAACTAGTAGCGACCTTGAATGATTATCGGCTGAGACAAAATGATATATCAAAATTCGAAGACCATTTTATTTATAATTTTTTTTCCTCCTATTTGTTGTATATATTATTTATCATTTTTACATTTTTTTTCTCTTTCAGGTATTTACACATATTACATTCAAATACATACATTACATATATTCACATAACGACAAAAAAAATGAGAGAAGATGGAAAGTGCTATACGATATATTCGGTCGGTGGAAAATTTGAAGAAGGCAATGCGGTGGAATAGAACTACGCGCGTTTCGGCCAGTGGCCTTCGTCAGGTGACCGTCATTCGCAAGGTAAAGACATGACAATGTGCAACAAAGATAGATGTGGTATCTAGTGATGCTTCACTTTAGTATTCTCAATAGTTATTGTTCCTGGTGAAAACGTTTCATTTGTACTTGTGAGGATCTTTTACCAGTAGTTAGTGGTCGTCTGCGTACCGGACAGGATTTTTTGTCCTTCGGGAAGAGATACTAAGGATATTTTCTAATATAGGTGTTGTCTGTCAACCTTTCATAGTGCCTTAATTTAGCTGCAGAGGACTCGCTCGTTTATGGCAACATTCTTATTTCGGATTCTGAGCTAAAGACATCCGTCTAATTGTTTCTCACTCTGCTATGGGTCTGATAGTAAAATGATCTTTGTAATCTGTTGGTCGGATTGTCTTTACTATTATGTGGCTTTACATAACACGGGGGTTCTCGTCTGGTATCTGCTTCTCTTCACAGCCAAATGGTGGCATTTATTACACACTGGATGCTTGTCTGTGTGCGGGAACTTCGAGTTGCACTGAGGGAAGTACTTGAACGGGCTTCGTTCCATCGACGTTCGGTCCACGTGGAGTCGAGAAGGCCCTAGGGCCCGATTCGACGACTGGAGTGCAACCGAGATGTAAAAAGTGTATCGGCACCGAGCGCTTAACAATACCGACGGTATCCGAAGGCCTTTTGGCCTTTTAAGAAGTTTTCTTGATTCCGAACTTGGAGAATAGGAAAGTACATCCGAACCCAATGGCGGAGAAAAACAATCTGGAGATGGAGAGGATGCCCATGCGCACTGTAGTCCGAGGGAGGAGCCACCTATCTCGTGATACTTCGAAGACTCTTCTAGGACAACAATGTGCAATCATCCGGACCCAACACTAGGCGGCGATCTATGCACAGATAAGAATTCAGCAGCCCACATGCCTCGAACATGTGTGAACTGACCTCCAAGTTGAAGTTTTGTAAATCTTGGCAAGTGGGATGTTTCTAAGTAGAGCAGCAGTAGCTGTCTTTCCCCTGGTGGAATGGACTCTAGGTCTACTAGGCAAGGTTTTGTTAGCCTTATGATAACAAAAGGTTATGCAGGGAACAATCCATCTAGACAGGAATTGGTTAGAAGTGGGAAATTCAGTCCATAAAGGACCATTATTCACAAAATGTTTTGACTTTCTTAAATACTTTGTTCTATCAAGATAGAACTTCAAAACCCTCCTAATATCAAGAGTATGGCGAGTACTCTCAGCAGGAGAAGGATTCTAAACATGTAGGCAACGTAATCGTCTAATTGATATGGAAATTTGAGACTAGCTTGAGAAGCTATTTACAATGGATCATCATCACTACTGTGTTGCAATGGAACACGATCTATTGATCATGTGAACATCTGGCCTGTATCTCACGAATTATACCAGTAGAGTTGATAGGTACCATGAAGAAAGCTTTCCACGATAAGTGTTGGAGAGAAGCCTTCAAAGGAATCTTTTTAATGCCTTCCAAGAAATCTTCACTAACAGGCATTCTGAAAAAGGACAATTGTGAAGAACATTTTCGTTAGCTGCAATTTCTGCGAGGAGCGAATAGACGAGAATTGCAATTTAGCTTTAGCCAGATGGAGATATGGGAGAACAGCCTCTTCTTTTCAAGTAATGTTATATGGCTGTTCGGGTCATTCTCGACCTTGCTAAATTAGCATGAGCTCTGATGCCATGAAGCTTCTTTTGCACATGTTACTACATGATTTTATTTTGCAAGACTCTGTGCCTTTCACATGAGAACTGTCTGCTTTCTGCATTCTCTACTTATTCCTGGAGTTTAGTCTAAACACGATGTGCAAGGTCGATAAGCATGTCCCTTGTTATTCTGTTCTGGTCAGTCCCTAGCACCTAGACAAAACATACTAGACACAGCTGCACTGCTGGAGACTCGTGCTTTGATATTACGGGGATGCATGCTGTTCAGACACACTTGGAGAGAGATCGTTCCTTGAAGAAGAGCGATGCTGTACCTATGATGTAAACTTATAATCTAGGCTTTAAAGTATGAGGTCTGCTGACAAAGCCCAGAGATCTTCCTTTATATATTAAACTTCAACTTACCAAGGGAAGGGTGGTTAGGTCTAATAGTCCTTTTCCCACCGTCTGTATATCATGACAATCCCTTTGTATTCTATGGTATTGTAACAATGCTAACTGTATTAGGTTCATGAATTTGCTGCTAGTATTGGCTTGTATACTGCATCATAGAGCACAAAAGTTAAAAAACATTTTGAACTAGACAATGACTGACAAATCTTATTGTGGGCAAGTATGAGTGAGTGAGCAAAAGGGTATGTCTTGCTCCCGCGATTCCTGAAAGAGTCGGGAGTGTTATGTTCTGGGTTGTCCAATCATTTGTAGCTTCTTAATTGTAGGAGAACACATGGGACACTATAGCTAGTTGGTTTTGGGATTTTGGGTACTATGGTGGTAGGAGGCACAACCCCTATTCATGGAGGTCATGTTTTACTGCGCATAGTTCTGTGTATGTGCAGAATCCCTGCAACTGTAGGAGGATTGAAAAGTTTTCTGAGAACACCAGAAGCAGAAAACCTTCCACTTTGAAAGAAATGGACAGTCTTTTGGCTTTTCTCAGTGCACCCATGCATTTCTGAGGAAGGCACAGGTGGCCATATTGTATGAGCTCAGGAGCCATGCAGCAAAATTCATCTAGTTAGGTTGGGATGTTAAATCTGGCCTCCGAATTTCGAAGTAAGATCAAGTCTGCACTGCAGCTTTCTATGTGGACACTCAGACATTAAGGAGATCAATGAACCAACACTATTGGGACCACTCCAGAGCAATAAGAATCCTTCTGGCCTGCGAGTGTGTCAGCTTGATAACCACTGTCAGCAGCGGGGGATCGGAGTTAAGGTGCAATGAAATTTGCCAGACTAGTCGACCCACAGGGCACTCCCCAGTGTGCCTGGTTGATAGAACCTCGAGGAAAAGCCTGGGCATTTCTTGTTTTCACCATCTGTGAAAAGACTTATTTGAACCCAATCGGAAGAAATATTGTGCCAAATGGAGTTATTTTTTTACCCATTTGTGATTTCTACTGAGAGTGTATGCTAGAGCTCTCTGGGTTGCCGGTAGATGGACTGCTGAAATTCGGAGATTCTTGTGAATGAGCCACTTTCAGATAGATTGTGCTTCCAGGGACAGAGGTCTGCATCTCATTCCTCCCGGATTGTTCAGAACATTTATGGTTGTTGTATTGACTGTCGGAACAAGGAGAAAGTTGGTACTAAATAAAAGGAGAAATGCCTTTATGGCTAGATAAACTGTCCTGAGATCTAGCAGGTTGATGTGGTAGGATTGTTCCTTCTCAGACCATATGCTTTATATTTGTAGATGGTCTATGTGAGCACCCCAACCTGTTAGGGAGGCATTAATCACAATGGTATAGGTCAGAATGTCTTGGTGAAAAGTCATTCCTCCAAGTAGCTTCTCTGAGTTGCACCATAATTGGAGTAATTGTTCCACATGTCTGGTTAGTATCACTCGGTCTCCCTATCCTCACGAGAGCGGATGCCATTGGTCTTCTAGACATTGTTAGACTGCACGTAGAAGCATGCATTTGGGACCAGAAAGATCCTTGACGACATAAAACCCAGGAGGGCAGATACTTACCTTCAGTAACGCCTTATGTGGCAGAGAGACTGTGTTGCGGCACATGCCTTACCTTAGAATTCTCCCCAGGAGTCAGACTGAAACTAGAAATTCTTTCATAAGCAATATGCCTGCCCGCCAGTAGGTGGTGGTGGTTTGTTTTGCTCTGCGTGGTGGTTGAATCTGCGCCAAAGTGATGTGTGCGGTGTCCATATAGGTGACACCCCAGTGAGCTGTTTTTGTGACTTTCCATATCAGGAGCGCAGCCACAGAGAACACTGACAACTGGTGTGGAAAACTAGTGCCCTGTCCCTAGAAATCTGTTTGTGGGGAGGATGGGTGGGTCGATCAGTAATCTCCTGCTCGATAGACTTTCCCAGATAAGGCGTTACATAAAGTAACTTGTTTATCTGACAGACTTCAAGTAGCAGATTCCTTACCTTAGAATAGATTCTCAAGCAATACCAGAGGCTGGTCTGTGAAACTATTTCACACTAAAAAGTCCTGTAGGCCCGAACTGGCACAGTGTCCATTCCTACGGACTTGACTGTTGAGGCAGTAGTGCTTTGCAAACGTTCAGGAATGCCTGCGTTGCTGCCTGGCAGATGTCCAGAAACAGAACTTTGTGTGCTAACACAGTAGTCACAGCCTTGGCTCTGGAGCAATGAGCATGCAAACCCTCAGGAGGTTGCTTTTGGCCAATGCATAACAGATTTTGCTTCAAAGTATGACATATCAGTAGATGGTCTGTTTCTGTACTGCTTCCCTTACTGGCTCCGACATACCCTATGAAGAGTTGTTCATTCTTACAGAACTCTTTTGTGCGGTCAAGACAGAATAATGTACCTTTTGGGTTCAGTCAGTGAAGTCAGGGACGAGGCAGTGTGATGAATGACCTACATGAAAGAGAGGGGCGACCTTCGGTAGGACGGAAGCAATAGTGGGAAGGACCAGCTTGTCTGGGAAGATGTTGAGGTACAGGGGCTTTTATGATAAAGCATGGAGCTCACTGACCCTCCAGGCAGATGTTATTTCCACTAGAAAGGCTGTCTTAATACTTAGAAGCCTGACAGGACAGTTGTGGAGTGGCTCAACAGGAGCGCACATCGGTAAAGTCAGAACTAAATTAAGATCCACTAAGGCATGAGGAAAGGTGAAGGAGGGAACACATGTTGGAGACCTTTCAGAAACCTATGCACAATAGGGGACATAAATGCCGAAGTGGCAGAAAGATAGCCTTTTAAGGTGCTCAAAGGAAAGTCCTGCAGGGCAAGAGGGACAGAAAAGGGATAAACCGGTTTCTCTGCACAACATGCCACAAATATGCCCCAACAGGCGTATACTGTCTTGGCGGAGGGACGCCTAGCTGCCAAGATGTCATTACACACTTCGGGTAAAAGGTTGAAAGCTGTCAACTGTCGCTGCTTACTTTCCATGCATGAAGGCAGAGCGTTGACAGGTTCGGGTGGAGAACCCGCTCATGCAGCTGTGACAGAGTATCCTTCTGAAGGGGCAGCCTGATCGGAGGACCGATGGCCATGCTCAACAACTCAGGATACCAAACTCTCCGGGCCCAGTCTGAAGCCACAAGGATGACCTAGGTCCGGTCATTCCCATCTTCTTGCGAACTCTTGGCAGGAGTGGTATTGACGGAAAGGAGTACAGGATGCCGGAACTCTACTGGAGACTAAAAGCATCTCCGAGGGACAGCCGCATTGGAAAGTCCAGCGTGCAGCAGTGCTGGCTTTCTGCATTCTCGGCAGTGGTGAAAATATCCAATCAAGGCGCTCCACACTTCTGAAAGAGACCTTTCACCACCTCAGGAAGGATGTGCCATTCATGATATGGGAATCTTTGGCTCAGTTCGTCGACCCTGGCGTTCAGAGAGCCCGTCAAGTGTTGAATCGCCAATGCCCTGGTGTTCCAGCTATATAAAGACAAGCAGAGCCTCTTGACAAAGGTCCATGATCCCACCCGGTTTGTTGCAGTACCACATAGAGTGATGTCTGAAAACCTGCAATAGCCTTTCCCTGATGGATGGTGGGAAGGCTTTCAACAGCAGTGGGATCGCCTGGAGCTCCAACAGTTTGATGTAGAGTCCGGATTCTGCCGGAGACGAGAGGCATCTGATCTCCACCACTCCTAGATGGTCACCTCAGTCCAGGACTGACATCTGTCACTATGTCAGATATAGTTAGAGAAGGGCGAGGGGTGTGCCACTGACCTAATCGGTGTTTCTTAACCACAACAGCAGATTTTTTCCGTTGAGATCTGGACCATGTCAGAGACTCCATTGATGCTGCGCACACTGGAACTGCAGGTCCCACTGCAGAGCCCACATATGCCTCACAAACAAGGTGCGGGAAGCCATGATGCCCAACAACCTCTAAATAGGTCTCACTGAAACCCAGCATAGAGGCTCTAACATGGTTATCATAGCCTGAATATCCTGGAATCCCGGTTCGGATCAGCCTAAAACTGCACTGTGTCCAGTACAGCTCCAATGAAAGGGAGCATCTGATAAGGGTCAGGTGTGACTTTGGCATGCTGATAGTGAATAGTGAGTGTAAGATATGCAGTAGTTTCGAGCTGGGAAACAACTGCCTAGGACGAGACTGCATTCAACAGCAAGTCGTCAAGATAAGAGAAGACTAACACACTTGATCTCCGCAGACAAGTTACAATCACGGCCATGACTTTGTTGAACACAAGAAGGGAGCTGGTAAGGCTAAAGGGGAGCCCAGAGAACTGGAAGTGCTCGTAAACTACAGTGAACCGCAGTTAACTTCTATAGGCAGGCAGGACGGGATGTCGGAGTATGTATCTTGCAATTCAAACACTACCATCCAGTAACCCAGGTCCAGAGTAGAAGAGACTTATGTGATTGTGAACTTTCTGAATTTCTCCTTTTTCAGGAAGATACAGAGAGGGCCCAGATCTAGGAGAGGATGAATGCCTTCACCCTTTTTGGGCACCAGAAATTAGAGGGAATAGCAACCACAACTTACTTCTGATGCCAGCACCATCTCTATGGCTCCTTTGCCCAAGACAGCTGCCACTTCCTGAGGGAGTAATAAAGGATGGCCCTATTTCAGCCACTTGTAGGTGTGTGGCATGGGTGGAGAGATAATCACGAAGGGGAGGGAGTAGCCCCTTTGGACAATCTGGAGAACCCAGCGGTCTGGTGCTATGGACCGTCACTGGTGCAGGTGATGGCATATCCTGCTGCCCATTGGTTGCCCATGATTGACGGAGGGCAAACTAATGAGCTTGGAGTCTGTCGCTTCTAGGGGCAGGGGGTACTGGGCTGACCTCTGGCTGCCTGACCCATGGGGTCTGTGGGTGCTGTGTCCACGGCCATGCAGGGGCTGGGAAGCTTGAGGGCCATGGTGGCTGGGCAGTTAGATGTGGCTGGCTAAAAAAGGAGCAAAAAGCAGACTGGGGTAGACTGGGGCCTTGGAAAGGCCCAAGGACATAGCCCTAGCTGTCACTGAAGTGCTCCAGAGCGGAGTCTGCCCTGTCTCAGAAGAGAAGGGAGCCATCAAAGTGTATGTCCATATGAAATGCTTGGATATCCCCCCAAAAGCTAGCTGTGCAATCAGGCGTGGCTCTGTAAGGCAACAAACAAAAAAAAGCCCCGCCTAGCTAGTCGGTTGTGTGAAGCCCACATCGAATTGAGACCTTCGCTGCTTCTCTCCCATCAGCCTTAACTTGGGAGAGTATGGCCAGGGCTTGCTCCGAGACCACAGGCACCACCTGTGCAACCGAATCCCAAAAGGAATGGGAATAATGGCCCAAAAGGCATGCAGTGTTCACAGACTGCAATGCCAAGAGAAAACGTTTTCTTACCCAAGGTGTCCTGTCTATTGGATACCCTATCCAGTGGGGTGGTAGGGAATAACCAGGATTTACTTGGGAAGCTGAAGCTTGGACCACTCCAGAGTGGGGTGTTGAGTGAGGAAAGTGGGGTCTCCTGGGGCTGTAGGCAATTATCCTGTTCATAGAAGCCCCTGTGCAAGGCTGCCATCAGGCCTCATGCAAGACATCCATAAGGGCTTCATTAAAGAAGCGGTTTTGAGGGGTGACTCCCGGCTAAAGTACCTCTGTTGAGCCGTTAGTCTCGACAGCCACTGAGGTCATCTGAAGATACAGGACCGCACACTATAGAAAATGTGGCTCTTTCTACCATAGCCATAGTAGGAAAAAAGGCCAAGCCAGTACCTGGTAAAAAGTCCAGCCCACTGGCATCCGCCAACTCCTCAAACCAATCCATATCAGGGTCTAGAGGGTGGTAATCTTTAGGGTCCAGTTGCCCCTCCCAATCTTCCCCAAGACCTAGCCCATAGGAATAGGGCTTCTGCTTCAGCCTGGAGGGAATGGCTCCAGTCGGTGCTGGGCACGCCCCTCCGGCTTAGTGTAGGGGATAAGAATGGGGACAGAGTTGCCGGCACCCTTGACAGCAGGACCAGCTTTGGGGAAGGTAAAGGTGGCACAACTAATACCAGTTGGGACTCATCTTTAAATCCAAAGGGTCCGAATGGTGTACAGTGTGGACCTGCTGTCGGAGAATCAGAAGGTGCTCCAGTTTTGATAGGCCGTCCAAATATGAGATGCATGCCTACAGACTTTTTGGAGTTGAAAGGGGGCCGCTCCTGCTCCCGGAAACTCTGGGAAGCTCGGAGACGGCTCAGGCTCAACCTCCGAGCCAGGTTTCAAGTGACAATGCTCCCTCATTTCATCAGATGATTTCCACGAACAGGATAAAGTCAAAGACCTCTTCAACTTCTTGCTCTTCTACTTGTGGGACTTACCAGAGTGGTACTACTTTGCCTGTAACAAAGGTCTATGGCTCTGCGAGCGATCCCGGGACCTTCGTGTTGACCGTTACAGTGTTTCAAGTCAAGCGACAAGGAGCTTGTGGAATCGTTCCCTCAAGACTTTGAGGTACATGGCGCGACAATCTAAGCAAGTCTTGGCATCGTTGTTGTGCTCAAAACACCAGAAACAGACTAGGTGTGAGTAAGTCAACAACATTTTTCCTGACAGGCGCCGCATGGCTTCAATCCAGCCTTGCTCACGGACTTACGTTCCACAACAGGATACAAGTCTCAAAATAATTTGATCAAGACTCAAAAAAAGAAGACAGTAAAAAAATAACTGTGGTTAGGTCTCTCCGGACCTCCAGCAACTGCTGCGGAAAGAAAATAATTAATGCCAGCATGCTGGGGAGGTGCCTGTAAAGGCACCGTGGACACCACTTCTAGCGTGAATGATGCAGGCCAAGTGGAACCAAACTATGCCACCTACTTAGCGCACAGGGGGCCTTCTGACAAAATAATTCCAGGTTGTGTCGGACACCTGGGGATCATTCTAAAGTAAGCAATCTGCGCCTAGAAGTCTCTATCAGATTTGGATAGACTAAGATCTTTTTTTCCGGATGTAAGCATTTAGAAAAAGTCTGTGGTGCAGATTTTAGTCCAAAAGGAAGGATCTTTTATTTCTTGGTTACTGGGATGTGAAAATGGACATCTATATTGGACAGGATGTAGTTGAGGGTATATTTGGTATAGAGCCAACATTCAGGATTTTCTTTGCAAATCCACTTGTCCGCTTTCTTAGATCTAAATTGGATCTATACGTGTTTTTCGGACCTTTCTTTTTCATCAGAAGGTAACAGGAAGACATTCCCGTTCCATCTTTTCCACCACTTTTCTGCAGGAGGATGGAGCCTTCTTGTTGCAGGTTTTACCAATTGTAAAGGGATGTTTTCTCTGTTGGCATGGACGGTGGAAGACATGTGAATGTGAGAGAGTAATGAACACTGTAATGACAGAATCCTCGCACTCGTATTAGTGTAATAGAAATTCAAATCTTGTGAGTTAGATGTGAGTTGGTGCTAAATGAGATCTCCCTTCTGGGTCGTGGGAGCCAAGTAACAACTGACGGTAGCGCTATTCCTGCAGGGAACGACATACTCATTAAGCAGTCAAGAATAATGTTCCTTAGGACTGCGTTTAATTCCTTTCAATAAAGTTTTATTTAAAAATGTCATTTGTCAGTAAATCATGAATTCTTCAATGTTAATCATCTTTGCAAATCAAAATCAAACGCCCAATGCATTTCGGGCAATGTGCCCTTCTTCAGGGGCTTAGTATTCTGTTCAGGACAAAGCACAACTGTAATACGATCATTTGAACAAAAGTATACAAAACAAATTATTTTTAATAATTTTAAATCAAGTCTCTCTCAGAGTACCTTATATCCCTTCCTGATAGGATATGTACAATTCAAGCACAATCTCTGTGGACCCACGAGTAAAAAAAATGATTAACTTAAAAGTTGGCGTGAAAGGCATATTAGTGAGTGAACCAGTCATGTGGCACGGTCAACCTTAATACATTACTGTGCGTTAGTTGTGCAAAACGGGCGGTACATTAATTTTAATACCTGGATTGTCACGTCGACTAACGAAGTTTCAATGATAGCCAGTATAAGGACATGTGAATAACCTGTAATACATACGTAACCACAATTCAGAGCTACAATGGTTGAAGCGTAACAAAATCTTAAATTACCGGTTGAAAAACCTACCTACTGATGTCAGTAAGTTGGTCAAGTTGTTTTCCTAACACATAATGTAAGGCGGAGAGTTTGGTTGTAGTATGTAAACAGATATAGCACGCGCATAGCGTGTTGCTTGTATTCGCCCTCGTTTTTCTTAGAAAAGCTTACCGTAAAGGTAACGGATTTTAGTCAACAGTAAAATCGAGAGATTTCACGGAGTCTGACAAAGAGCGAGCAGTTGAATCCATTGAGGTCAGAGTTCCAGGTTTGGATGGGGAGTCTGTTGTTTTTAGGGGAGAAGAGGATGATTTCAGTTTTCTTAAGGTTGAGTTTGAGGTGGTTGAAGTGGAACCAGTGTTGGATCTTGTTTAAGGTGTGGTTAAGATGAAGTACATCAGGGTGAGACCTAATCTTATAGCACAGTTGTGTGTCGTCAGCATAGAGGTGGTAGTTGATTCCTGCTTGTTTCAGGATGAGGGTAAAAGGTTCCATAAAGAGGTTGTTGCGGACAATGTTAAATAGATCTCTGGGTCTGATTTTTGCCCGATCGAGTTGTATTTGGAAATAGAAGGCCTTTTCCTAGAAGATGGGTTTTTTTATAGGACGATCTAGCGGCCCTGAGACAGGCAAGGTGGGCTGCGGAGGGGTGTTGTCTCCAAGATCTTTTAGTTAGTCTAAGTGATCGCCTTTCGTCGTTATGATCAGAGTTAAACCAAGTTTTAGATGGAATGGTTTTTTGCTTTTTTGGTTTGGGAGGGGCTAGGAGGTCTATGACCTCACTGGCGGTCTTGTTGAAGAGTTCAGTGAGCTCATTTGCGTCTTGGGAGGGAGGGGTGAGAAGAAGTTGAGCTTGTAGTTTAGACTCAAGTTTACCAGGAGGGATTTGGTTGAGGTCTCTGGTCCATTTCAAGGGTAGGTGGTGACTTTTAATTAGGGGGGGGGGGGGGGGGTGGGGAAGGGAGTGGGTTCAATGTTGTACAGGATGAGGTGATGGTCGGACCAGTCAATAGTAAAGATGCTGGAGATGGAAGCCAGGTCATTATTGGATATGATGGCATCGAGAGTGGCACCTTTAGTGTGGGTGGGCGAGTGCCAAACTTGAACAAGGCCATTGATTTCTAGAAGATTGAAGAGATGGGTGATTGTGGGGTCAGCAGTATTGTTCCAGTGGATGTTAAAGTCTCCAAGGAAGAGGTTTTTCGAGTTGGAGAGAAAAGATTGAGAAAGAAGGTCAGATAGATTCCTCAGCGAAGGAAGTGGATCACCCGGAAGGTGGTAGATATTATGTAGGCGAATTGGGGGGCACCCTAAATAGTGAGTTTGGCGCTAAGGTACTCAAAGGCTAAGTGTTCGGAGTTTTTTTACACATGAGTTGCAGTTCGTTTTTGTAAACAATAGCCAGGCCACCTCCAATTTTGTCTGTTCTGTCTTTCCTAATGATGGAGTAGACCGGGGTGAGTAGGTCAAGGATGGCCGTTGAGTGGTCATTATGCCAGATTTCTGTAAGGAAATTGATCCAGTGGTCTGTATTTTATTTTTAGGAGTGATGGAGCATCTTTTACAGCAGCCGGAGCCATAAAGAACAAGTTACTTACCTTCGGTAACACTTTTTCTGGTAGATACAATATCTGCCTGTGATTCCTCACCTTGTGAATATCCCCTTGCGTCAGCAACATTTGGAACTTCTTTTCGTAGCCTCGCGCCGACGTGGACTTGGACGTCAGAGACACGGCTTCGCACGCGACTCAGCCTATAATAGGCCCACGCCGGCGTGATGACATGTATAATAGCGCTATAGTGCGAAAGTGCGCTTTTTTTTATCATTGTACTGTGCTCTGCTGCGTTTACCTAATTATTTGTCTTGTGCCTGATTGTGCCGGTGCCATTGCCAATTTGTTCGCGTTTTCATTGCTTGTGCCCCAATCCTCTTTCGCTTTTGGCTCGCAGCCATCCATCCATTTTGTTGTTTGTTATTGTGCCTCCCTGCCCGGCACTCCACCCCGCCCCCGCCTTCCAGCTGCTCCTCCCTCGCCCCTCCCCCCTCCACCATCCACATATGACAGATGCCTTTGCGCGCAGCGTTCACGCGCAGCGGTCGCGCCGAAGGTGAGCCAGTCTGCGCCCGTCCGCACCTGGACCGCGCCCAGCGCCAGACCCCCTGGCCTTGCAATACCCAATTCGCCCGCAAAACGTACGACGCCACAACCCTCTCAGCCCTTAACCCCGGCCGACCACCAAACTGCTACCAAGCTGCCCCAGGACACACCCATGGACCTTTCTCCTGCCACTCCTGCAAATTCGACTGCATCAGGACCCACACCAAATCCTCTAACTCCAGACATAATTCTGACTCTAACCACCTGAAGTGCATCCTGTTGAACGCCCGCTCGGTCCACACACACTCCATTGAACTCTGGAACCTACTTGACACTGCTTTACCGGACGTCGCCTTCCTTACAGAAACCTGGATGAATGCCTCATCAGCGCCAGACATCGCCATAGCCATCCCGGACGGCTACAAGATCATCCGAAAGGACCGCATCAACCAAACAGGAGGAGGCATCGCCATCGTCCATAAGAACACCATCCGCATCACAACCAGCTCCGACGATAACCTCGCTAACGCCGAACACCTTCACTTCCAGATCCACACCAACCCCAAGACCACACTCAGAGGCACCCTCATCTACAGACCACCAGGACCCCGCACACAATTCAGTGAAGACATCACTGACTTCATCAGCCCACATGCCCTCACCTCCAAGAACTACATTCTACTAGGAGACCTCAACTTCCATTTGGAAAAGAAAAACAACAGCAATACCACCTCCCTTCTGGACAACCTGAACAATCTCGGACTCAAACAACTTGTTGACACCCCCACCCACCTTGCCGGACACACGCTCGACCCTATCTTCACCTCCAGCAAGCACATCTCCTTCGATCACACCACAGCCCTCCATTGGACGGACCACAGCTGCGTTCACTTCAGCTACAAAAAGACCACGACCCACAACCCCCCACATCCTATTCCTCGAAGAAACTGGAACAAAATCACCACCGACCAGCTCTTCACTTCGCTCCACCAAAACCCCCCTGCCATATCATCGGACCCAAACCAAGCAGCCACCAACCTCACACAATGGATCACCCACAGCGCCGACGAACGAGCACCCTTGAAGAACCATCTTTTCAAGCAAAGTAGCAAAAAAGCCCCCTGGTTCAACGATGACCTTAAGAAATCCAAGAAGATCTGTCGGACTCTCGAGAAAGCCTAGAGAAAAAACCCAACCACTGACAACCTGCCCACCTTCAAGAACGCCACCGGCAAAAACCACCAACTGATCCGATCCAAGAAATCAGCATTCAAGGATTGACTTGACAACAATGCCCAAAACAGTAAGGAACTATTCAACATAGTCAAAGAATTTACCAACCCCACCGCCGGCACCAACGACATCACTCCCTCCCAAGACCTCTGCGACTCTCTATCCTCATTCTTCTACAACAAAATCGCCGATATACATAACAGCTTTTAAAACCAGTCCCAACACCAGCCCACTCCACCCACCTCTGAACCAAAACCGCACTAACAACCTGTGCGCCTGGAACCCAATCACCACCGAAGACACCATCCGCCTTATGAACTCCATCCACTCAGGATCGCCAACCGACCCATGCCCCCACCACATTTTCAACAAAGCAGACTCCATTATCGCACCCCATCTCCGAGACGTCATCAACTGTTCCTTCAACTCCGCTACCTTCCCGGAAAGCTGGAAACATGCCGAATTCAGCGCCCTTCTGAAGAAACCCACAGCAGATCCCACTGAACTTATGAACTACCGCCCCATCTCGCTCCTCCCATTCCCTGCTAAAGTCATTGAGTAAGCAGTCAACAGTCAACTCGCCGCCTTCCTCGAATCCAACAAATCCCTCGACCCTTCACAGTCCGGCTTCCGAGCCAAACACAGCACCGAAACCACCCTCATCGCAGCAACAGAGGACATTCGAACACTACTGGATAACGGAGAAACAGTTGCCCTCATCCTACTCGACCTCTCCGCAGCCTTCGACACAGTCTGTCATAGCACCCTCATACAACGCCTCAGCAACATCGGAATACAAGGGAAATCATTGGACTGGATCATCTCATTCCTCGCCGGAAGAACCCAGAGAGTCCACCTCCCCCCTTTTAGACCAGAGGCCACCGAAGTCATCTGCGGCGTACCACAAGGATCTTCACTCAGTCCCACCCTCTTCAACGTATACATGAGTCCCCTCGCATCCATTGCACGCCAACACAACCTCAACATTATCTCCTACGCAGATGACACTCAGCTGATCCTATCCCTCACCAAAGACCCAAACACCGCCAAAACCAACCTACACGAAGGGATGAAAGACGTAGCCGAGTGGATGAAGAACAGCCGTCTAAAACTAAACTCGGACAAAACGGAAGTCCTCATCTTAGGATCATCCCCCTCTGCCTGGGACGACTCTTGGTGGCCACCAGCCCTGGGACCCGCACCCAGACCTACGGATCACACACGTAACCTTGGCTTCATCCTGGACTCCTCCCTCTCGATGACCAGACAAGTCAACGCCGTCTCATCATCTTGCTTCAACATCCTCCGCATGCTCAAAAAAATCTTCCGTTGGATCCCCACCGAAACAAGAAAGACTGTCACCCACGCACTGGTCACCAGCCGACTGGATTACGGAAACACCCTCTACGCCGGAACCACAGCCAAACTACAGAAAAAACTCCAACGAATCCAAAACGCATCAGCCAGACTCATATTGAACATCCCTCGGCAAGCTCACATTTCTGACCACCTAAAAGACCTCCATTGGCTCCCCGTCAACAAGAGAATAAGGTTCCGCCTCCTCCCCCACGCACACAAAGCCCTCTACGACCAAGGACCCGATTGCCTCAACACGCGACTGTCCTTCTACACCTCCTCCCGCCAACTACGATCGTCCAATCAAGCCCTCGCCGCTATTCCACGCATCCATAAATCCACCATGGGGGCAAGATCCTTCTCCTACTTAGCGGCCAAAACCTGGAATTCTCTCCCCACCCACCTCCGCCTTACACAGAACCACCTCGCCTTCAGAAAGCAACTAAAAACTTGGATATTCGATAAGTAAAGCACCCCCCTCCCTCAAGCGCCTAGAGACCCTCTGGGTGAGTAGTGCGCTATACAAATCTCTGAACTTGAACTTGAACTAGTTCCGCCCTTTTTCTGTGCCTTCGAGGCACACGGACAGCCCAATGACAGCAGCAATGTACAAAGTATACACAGTACACGATAGTCAAAATAACACGCACAGTGTGAAGCGAATGAAAGCAAGCATTCAAAATAACATTTCCATGACCACAAAATAAACAATATCAATGTGAAACAATACAGATATACTGGTATAGAAGAGTGGACAACGGGGAGGCGGGTGGGTCAGTGAGGAATCCACAGGCAGATATTGTATCTACCAGAAAAAGCGTTACCGAAGGTAAGTAACTTGTTCTTCTGATAGATACATCTGCTGTGTGGATTCCTCACCTTGTGAATAGAGTCCCACAGCAGTCCCCATTCCAGGAGGAGGGAGTATACTCTTCTAAACCAGGAAATCATGGAGGACAGAGCGCGCAAAGTGCCCGTCCCTCCTCACTTCGGAATCCAAGCAGTAATGCTTCACGAAAGTGTGGAGGGAAGACCAAGTTGCCGCCCTTCAAATATCCTCCACAGGAACACCTCTAGCCAATGCTGAGGATGAAGATTTAGCTCTAGTAGAATGAGCCCTTATACCCTCTGGAGGCTCCTTACTGGCCAAAAAGTAGCAGATCTTAATACAGAGGACGATCCATCTTGACAAAGTTCTCTTATGGACCGCTCTTCCTCTCTTGCAGCCAGCAAACCCAATGAAGAGCTGGTCATCCAAACGACAGTCTTTAGATCTGTCCAGGTAAAAGGACACCGCCCTCTTGGAGTCCAGACGGTGTAATCTCTCCTCCTCCTTGGAAGGGTGTGGGGGAGGATAAAAGGTAGGGAGGGTAATGGATTGACCAAGGTGGAAAGGAGTCACCACCTTAGGGAGAAAAGCAGCCCTGGTCCTAAGAACCAAACGATAAGCATGAATGGTCAGGATTGGGGGCTTGGAACTAAGAGCTTGAAGCTCACTTACCCTCCTTGCTGAGGTTATTGCAACGAGGAAGACTGTCTTAAGAGTCAAAAGCCTCATAGGACATTTGTGAAGAGGCTCAAATGGAGCACCCACCGAAAAGGTCAAGACAAGATTTAAGTCCCACTGAGGCACAATAAAAGGAGGAGGGAACTTATTTGTGAGGCCCTTCAAAAACCTTAAAACAGGAGACTTAAAAAGAGATGGCTGGTCAGGCAAGCAGAGAAATGCCGACAGCGCAGAAAGATAGCCCTTAACTGTGGCAACAGCAAGCCCTTGCCGCGCCAGAGAAAGAGCGAACTGGAGAACATCAGACAAATGAGCTCTCAAAGGGTCAATAGATTTCCCCCCCACACCAAGTGACAAATTTTGACCATCTGTATGAATAAATGGGCTTAGTGGAGTCACGCCTGGCTGACAAGATGACATCAACCACGTCAGGCAGGAGTGAAAAGGAATTCAGGTTGCCCCGTTCAATCTCCAGGCATGAAGGTGTAATGTCTGGAGGTGGGGGTGTAGAACCTGCCCCTCCACCTGAGAGAGGAGGTCTGCCCTGAGAGGGAGAAGGAGCGGTGGGTGAGAGGAGAGGTGGTTAAGATATGTGTACCACACCCTACTTGGCTAATCCGGGGTGACCAAAATGACTTGGGGCCGGTCTTGGCGAATCTTCCTCAGAACCCGAGGAATCAAAGGTATGGAAGGAAACGCGTAAAGGAGTGGTCTTCCCTAACTCAACTGAAACGCGTCCCCCAAGGCTCCTTGCATCGGATACTGGAGACTGCAGAAAGACGGGCAGTGAGCATTCTCGTGAGGGGCAAACAGGTCCACCCGAGGAGTTCCCCACATCTGAAAGATGTCGTGAACTACCTCCGGATGGAGCCTCCACTCGTGGTCGGCCGAGAACTGCCGACAGAGTGTCCGCATGAACGTTCAGAACTCCGGCCAGATGATTTGCCATCAGACAAATCTGATGGTCCTGAACCCAGGACCAGAGACGCAGAGTCTCTCTGCAGAGACACTGCGACCCTACTCCTCCCTGCTTGTTGACATACCACATTGCGGTCGTGTTGTCCGTCAGGACCTGGATCGACCGACCGCAAAGGGAAGGGAAGGTGGGAAGGCCTTGAGCGCCAAACGTATCGCCCGCAATTCTAGAAGGTTGATATGAAGCAACCTTTCCACGCCCCACCAAGACAGATCCGCCGTAGCTTCTCCGGAGATCCTCACTGACTCCCTGAGATCTCCGTTGTGTTGATTCCACTGCCTGCGGAGGCACCACTGGAGCGCCCTCATGTGCCAGCGTGCATGGTTGACCAACAGAATGCAGGAAGCCATCAGACCGAGCAGACTAAGGACCTTCAGGACTGGAACGACCGCTCCATTGTAAAATAAAGGCATAATTTCCTGTATGTCGCGAATCCTTTGAGGAGGGAATGCACGACATACAGTCGTGTCCAGTACAGCACCTATGAACAGGTTGCGCTGGGAGGGCACCAGGAGAGACTTAGGTACATTTATCGAAAAACCCAACCTGTACAACAACTGGGTTGTCTCCTGCAGATGATGGAGCACTCTCTCTGACGACTCCGCCTTGATCAGCCAGCCATCCAAGTAGGGGAAAACCGGAATCCCTGACCTTCTGAGATGCGCCGCCACCACCGCCATCACCTTGGTGAAGACTCGAGGCGCAGTAGTAAGTCCAAAAGGAAGGACCGCAAACTGATAGTGTTGCGATCCCACCGTAAAACGCAGATACCTCCTGTGCGACTTCAGGATTGGGATATGGAAGTACGCATCCTGTAAGTCAAGCGACACCATCCAGTCTTCTTCTAGCAGCGCTTGAAGAACCTGAGCAAGGGTGAGCATCATGAATTTCTCCTGTTTCAGAAACAAGTAGGTACAGTACCTCTTTTAGTCAAACTGGAACTTTTTTTCTGCCTGACCCCCTTTTGGATCTACCACTGCATGAGGCCTCAGAACATGGCATATGGGCACTGGTATAGAGAACAGTCTCCCATCGGCGTTTTAAAGTCTCTCCAGCTAGGGAATCTGGTCTCCTGCGGTGTTCCACCCTCTTTCCATCAAGTGCACCTGGAGAAACACGTCTGGGGGTCATGAAAGTCTGGCAAATATAAGCTACAGATCCAGAGCAGGTCTGTTTTGCCATTTTTCTGCCAAACTCAAAGCAGTTCACAAAAAAGGAGATTGCACCTTGTGAAAAATTTGATTTACTTTGAGTCCTAAAAGTTACTTACCTTTGGTGACATACTATCTGGTAGAGACACAGTCTAGCCGCATATTCAATAGCTTTTGAATTCTCCCCAGGCACCAGTCTGGATTTGGAACTTTTTCATCAGTACCTCTGCGCGCTTGAGGACGGCGTCGTACGGCTCAGTCAACTTCGATCATGACGTCAGTAGAACCATACACGTCCCCTCCGGCACGGGGATGTCAGTTTCTTCTGTGCAACCTTCCTCAGCAGAACTTGGAGCCACTATAGAAACTCATTGCGAAAACAGTGTGCCAGAAGGATCAAAAACATTTAAAAATTAATAAAGCGGAAACAAATGGTTTAATACCAGACATGGATTTGGAGGAGAGACCCCCAAAATAATCAACAAAGCACAGGGCTACATGAAACAACCTGATGAATAACCATCCCGTAAAGGAAATAAACCTTACACTCCATATATCATTCATTAATAGTAATGAATGGCATGGTAACAAAGAACTAAACTTCTAAAGACAACACCAAGATGTTTGTTGAATCGCACCATTACGTGACATATTGATAGTGCCAATGTGGAGAAGTGTGGCTCACTGGTTAGAGGAGGCAGACCTGGAAGCAGAGGTCAGCCCGGGACCAGGGTTCAATTCCCGGCACGGCGGGTCTTGAGTCCTAAAATGTCCACGGACTCGACAATTCTCGCTCCGGTGCCTACTCGATTCACGGGTTCACACTCTGCGACTCTGGGCAATAGCTTGCTTAATCTCCACAACGGCCCCTCGCGGTGGGATGCCTGGCTTTCACCTTGTGGATACCCTGCCGGGGTTATCTCACAGGGGAATACCAGGACGGGTTCCCTAAGCAAGCGCTTAGATACCGGGTCGGTGATTTGCGCTATATAAATACATGTACATTTACATACATTTACAGTGCAAGGTATGATGATACCAAACAAAGACAACAACAACAAAAAGATCAAATAAATCAATACTGCCCACTGGGGTGCAATCCAGTGCGAAAGAGTAAACACCCAGTCATCCTACCGACCACTCAGTGGTGTGTTGAGTCTCAACATAAGTTGAGATAGTGATCACCGGTATATAAAACCAGTACTGAAAAAGGGTATAACCCATACCTCAAAAGTAATGCCTAAAGTGGGGAGAATGTACAAGGAGTTAATGAATCTGCAGCTAAACTCTGTCTCTTCCAGATATTACATTACCAAAGGTAAGTAACTTTTACATCCAATAGATACATCTAGCCGCAGATTCCTTAACATTTGAATTAAATACCATAGCTATACCCCACTGGAGGAGGGTCTGCGAACGAATCCTACAATGGTTCTCAAGAGAACCAGCCAGTCATAACTAACAACCAACCAAATGTATATAGGATTAGCAGAACAAGAGCTTGGGTCTTAATAGAATCCATGATCACTGTCACAGAACATATAAATCAAAAATTACTACAGGCCTGAGAGAATCAGCCCTTGAAGGAAAAGGGGAAAAAACTAAAGAACCACCCGTCAGTTAACAGGCATTATCCTCTATCCCCTAAAGTTAAAGAGAACATGTTGACCAAAAAGGCAGAGTGCAAGGCAGAAGTCATGTAATCCGCATTCTTCACTACAATAAACAAATATCAGAGAAAGAAGTATCATGATTAAATCCAAAAGAAGGACTCTCATAACTCATTCCATTATACTGATATGAATGAGCACCAAGGAAAGATGAGCAATACTACCTTCATGGTATAAAGAATGTTAGAACAAAATGTTCACTCTAAGATTACAAAATGCACTGTGAAGAGGTACTAATAGGTTTGAAATTTATATTGATATTCATCAAATATGCCCGTTGTAAAAACATTTTTTGCCACAAAGATTTATCACCTGTACATTTGCATAATATATATTAACGTGTCACAATAGACTAAGAGTGCTCGACAACGCAGAGCATCACCAGCCGCCATTTACTGCCAGAGTGCTGGCATCTACAAAGTCTGCACCTGTATGGCCCTTATTATCACGGCCCCAAAGTCTGCACATACAGAGCAGTGGGCACGATCAGAATACTAAGGCAAGTGAAAGAAGCAAAAGGGAATGCACCTTTAAGTGTAGTATCAAAATATTAAATAAGAAAAAATTAAACACTAAAAGGAAATATATAAACGGAATCCTTATTAGCAACAAGCGCATGCAACACAATTTGAAGACCGCCTCAAGAAGTAACAGCCATGATTTACCAAGGACTTGCAAACACCAAGAAAATGGACACATACCCAAAAAACAGGTAATATAGATCCCCCAACAGATGCAAAAAGCATTGTGGGAGAACAAGAAGAGCTTTCCATACACTCAAAAAATGCAAACAAATTGTATGACCAAAAACAGGTAAGAAAACTGCAGGTAGAAGTCTCCATCAGATTATTTTCCGACACTACCCATCACATAGCGTAAGATACAGAGTTCAACCCATTATTTTCTAGGAATGAACAAATGAATCGCCTACCCCCTCCACAGAGAAGGCAACTAACTAAAGTTTTCCAAAGAATATACCATAAAATGACTTTACTCACAAATTTCCAAAAAGTGAAGCACATATAATAATGAAATCTAGATACGCAGTCCGCTGAGGAGAAAACCTGCACCAAAGAACACATAGTCCAAAGGGACTTTAATGAAGGATTACCACAAGAACATGAATTCAAAAGAATACAAAGTGTAGGCCCTGAATCCATCTGTGCTGTAATAAAACCCCACGAGTAGTGAGGACACTACGCTTAATACTCTGACTAGTAAAGACCAGAATGTCCCTATATACCAGACTTACCAACATGCCCCCATGAGAGACAACAAAAGGTTGCACCATGCACATTTTAGCATACTGAATCGCTTCAAGGAAGCTTGGGTCAGAAAAAGTCTCTTGACAGTAACCTCTTGAGCACAAGGCCCAACCTCAGAGGCCAAGGGACAAATGGAAACCTCCCTTTGTTATCTAAACCAATCCTAAACAAGGAACAAATGGTACTGAAAATAAACCTCTGCTCTCGGAGGACACCAAGTGGTAAACCAACAACGAATATGTAAAATACCCTAACAAAGCTTACTCGCTTATAAAAATATAGTCTGCATCTCAAGCACAAAGGCAAGTTACCCAGTAACAAACAAAAAAAGGAAAATGCTACTTACCAGTATGCATCTGTTCTTGGCATGTAGAGCTGCAGATTAGTACACTGTGCATTAGATCGCCACCTGGTGTTGGGCTCGGATGATTGCAGGTTGTCTTCTTGGAAGAAGTCTTTGTTAGTCCCAATAGGTGACTCCGCCCTTGGACAATACTGCGCATGGGCATCGGCTCCATCCTCAGATTGTTTATCGCCATTATGGGAAATGATGGAGTCAGTAAAAGTAAAGAAAGAAGGATGTCCATGCGTGTGCATCTAAGTAAGAACTGGAACGGATACAAGTCCCGGGGAGGCGGGAGGGCGTGTACTAATCTGCAGCTCTACATGCCAACCACAGATGCATACTGGTAAGTAGCATTTTCCGTTCGAGGCATATGAGCTGCAGATAGTACACTGTGCATCGATTGTGCAGCAGTATCCCCCCTCTTGCGGTGGTCACCTATATCCGTTGCAGTAGTTTGAAAGAGTTCTAAGGCCAGCTTGGCCTACTGCAGCTTGCTGCTTGGCATGCACATCAACACAATAGTGTTTAGTGAAGGTGTGTGGTGTAGACCATGTTGCTGCCTTGCATATGTCCTCTAGTGGTATATTTCCTAAGAAAGCCATAGAGGCTCCTATTTTTTGAGTGGAGTGCGCTTAAGGAGGAACGGTTAGTGTACGTTTAGCTTTCACATACACTTTACAATCCACCGTGCAATCCCGCCTTTGGAGATGGGGTTGCCTTTGTGCGGTGGAGAGAAAGCGACAAACAGTTGTTTAGTTTTTCTAAATGATTTAGTTCTGTCGGTATAGTAGAGTAGAGCTCTTTTGACATCTAGGGTGTGTAAAGCCCTTTCTGCTACTGAGTCTGGGTTTTGGAAAAATACAGGTAGCTCAACAGACTGATTAAGGTGAAAAGGAGTGACAACTTTTGGGAGAAAAGTTGGGTTAGGTCAAAAAACCACTTGTTAGGATGTATTTGGAAAAATGGTTCTTGTATAGTGAAAGCTTGTATTTCACACTTACTCTTCTGAGAGAGGTAATAGCAACAAGGAAAGCAGTTTTCCATGTTAGGATTTGCAGCTCGCACCTATGTAGGGGCTTGAAAGGGGGTCCCATGAGTCTGGTAAGGACAAGATTTAGGTTCCACACAGGAGAAGGAGGCATCCTGGGTGGGATTATCCTTTTTAAGCCTTCCTTGAATGCTTTAATCGCGGGAACTCTGAAGAGAGACAGATGTCTGTTCTGTAAATAAGCTGCAATTGCTGCAAGGTGCAGGCATATGGAAGAATATGCCAAATTAGACCTTTGTAGATGTAGAAGGTAACAAATGATATTCTGGATGGAAGGATCCAGGTGGTCAATTTGATTATTTGTGCAATAAATTGCGAATCTTTTCCATTTAGCAGCGCAACACGCTCTGGTAGTGGGTTTCCTGGCTTCTTTAATAATGGCCATACAGTCCGGTGGTAGGTTTAAGTAACCAAACTCTAGGACTTGGAGCCAGATCGCTATATTCAGTTGGTGCGGGTCTGGGTGCCTGATTTTGCCATGGTTCTGTGTTAACAGGGATGGAGTGAGCCGCAGCTTTTGGTGTGGAACTAGAGAGAGTTCCAACAGCGTGGTGAACCACGGTTGGCATGCCCACGTGGGAGCTACAAGGATTAGTTTAAGAGACTGTTGTCTGAGCTTGCGCACCACTAATGGAATTAGTGGGAGAGGCGGAAAAGCGTACGCAAATCTGCCTGACCAGTTCATCCATATTGCATTGCTTTCGGACCGTGGTGTGGAAACCTGGGGGCGAAGGCTGGGCATTTTGTATTTTCGTGGGTGTCAAACAGGTCTATGTGTGGATGACCCCACTGTTGGAAGAATGGCTGAAGAACTTGTGTATGCAATTCCCATTTGTGAATCTGTTGTGACTGCCGACTCAACAGATCTGCTATCTGATTGTGAACTCCTGGAAGGTGTTCCACTAACAAGATGTATGTTTTGAGGAATGGCCCATCTCCAAATGTCTTGTGCGAGCTGGGACAGTTGCAGAGAGTGTGTTCCCCCTTGTTTTTGAATATAGTACATGGCTGTCATATTGTCCGTCCGGATGAGGACAGCCTTGCCTTGCACGTGAAGTTGGAAGGACTTGAGTGCTAGAAATATTGCCAGCAGCTTGAGATGGTTGATATGGAGTAGCCGCTGTTGAGCGGTCTATTGACCCTGAGTGGTATGTTGTAGGAGATGGGCTCCCCATCCTGTGAGGGATGCGTCTGTTGTGAGCACTACTTGTGGAACTGGATCTAGGAACGGCCGCCACGTTGTCAGGTTTTTGGTGTTCCACTACTGCAGAGAGCGATGTGTGCGGCTGTCCACCAACACCAGGTCTGTTAATTGACCGTGAGCTTGGTTCCACTGTCGTGCTAGACACTCTTGTAATGGACGCATTTGCAATCTTGCTTGTGGAAATTTGAAGATGCAAGATGCGATCATGCCTATGAGTTTCATGAACATTCTGTCTGGGAGAGATTGTTGGTGTTGAAAGACAGCAACTAGGTTTTGAATGCTCTGTATCCTGGCTGGACTGGGATAAGCTAGAGCTGTAGACGTGTCTATTGTAGCCCCTAGATACTGGTGTACGTGCGAAGGCTCTAGGTGCGACTTTGTGTAGTTTATCGTAAACCCTAAGTCGTGCAACGTGTGTGTGTGTGTGTGTGTGTGTGTGATGCACTGACTGGCTGATTTGGCTTTTATGAGCCAATCGTCTAGATAAGGGAAGACATGGATCTGTTGTCTTCGCAGATGTGCTGACACAACTGCTAGGCACTTCGTGAATACTCTTGGTGCCGTTGTCACTCCAAAGGGAAGGACTGAACGGATAGTGCTGGCCTTCCAGTACGAACCTTAGGTATTTCCTGTGAGCAGGATGTATAGGGATGTGAAAGTGGGCGTCTTTCAGATCCAGTGTAGCAAGGAAGTCTCCCTGTTGCAGCAGTGGAAGCACTTGTTGCAGAGTGATCATATGAAAATGATCTGATTGTATGTAATGGTTGAGGGGCCTGAGGTCTAGAATCGGTCTCAGGGTCCCGTCCTTTTTGGGAATTAGAAAGTACAGCGAGTAAACCCCTGTCCCTCGTTCCTGTAAAGGAATTATCTGAATCGCACCCTTCTGTAGAAGGGATAGGACCTCTTGCTGGAGCAGAGCTAGATGATTGGTAGACATTGGACGCTGTCTGGGAGGTATGTGTGGCGGGGTAGCTGTAAGTTATAGGCAGTAGCCATGTTGGATAATCTGTCTTACCCACTTGTCTGTTGTAATAGAGTTCCAGACAGGGAGGAACTGTGTTAGTCTGCCCCCTACAGGAGTGGAATGCTGCGGGGGGAGCGTAGGGAAGTCATTGCTTAGTGGCGGAAGAGGCTTGAGTGTTACTACCTCTACCTCTGCCCTTTGTATTATTGCCTCTGTTTCCTCCTCTATAGTAACTCTTGGTAGAGGTTTGTGTCTTGAAAGACGTGTTAGTGTCTGTTCCAGTTTGTTTGGAGCCGCCTCTTTAAAAGGAGCGACGAAAGGAGCCTCGAGCTGGGGTAGACTGTAAGGCCTCCATGGACTTGGCAGTGTCCGTGCCTTTTTTCATTTTTTCGAGGGTAGTGTCTACCTCCGGACCAAATAACTGGTTTTGGTTAAGGGGCTGGTTCAAAATGGTGGCGTGTACTTCCTGTTTGATCCCTGAAATACGTAGCCACGCATGTCTCCTAAGAACGTCACTGGTATTAACAGCCCTAGATGCAGTGTCTGCGGCATCAAGTGCGCATTTGATGGAAGCGTTCGATATTAACTTGCCTTCCTGTATGAGGTCAGTAGCTTGATCTTTGTACTGATCTGGGAGGTGTTCAAGCAATCTCTCCAATTGGTCATAGTGAGCCCTATCATAGCGAGAGAGGAGGGCTTGCGTATTAGCTATGCGCCATATATTGGAAGCCTGCGCAGCTATTCTCTTGCCCGACGCATCAATAATCTTGGATTCTTTGTCAGGTGGGGTGCTTCACCAGAGGTCTGAGAATTGGCCCTTTTACATGCGTTGGACACCACTAATGAGTCTAGTGGTAGGTGTCCCTTAATATAGACTGGGTCTGATGGCGCAGGTCTATATTTCTTTTCAATTCGGGGTTTAAAATTCTGGTACGCACAGGATCTTTAAAGACCTCAGTAGCATGCTTAACCACCCCTTTGATCATGGGAAGAATTTGAGCGGATCTCTGGGACTGGTCAAAAGTATCTAAGAGAAAATCTTCCTCAACGGCCTCAGAATGCATGGGGACACCATGGTATGTAGAAGCTCTGTTGATCAGCTGGCCAAACCCAATAGTATCCTCAGAAGGAGAAGGTTTAGATGGGTAGGAGGGTGCCTCAGGGACATCAGGATCAATTGCAGGGTAAGGAAGACCCCACCCAGAAGCAGGTTTTGTGTATGGGAAATTCCATGTGCCCTCATCTCCAGGGTATGCAGTGTCTCCCTCCCCATCCCCTCCACCTAAATCATATTCATAATCATTCTGTGGTGAATGTGACAATGGAGATTGAATAGGAGAGTTTGGAGGTGAAATATAGGGAGGAACGGGAGAAGGAGGAGAGACAGGAAAGGAAAAGTGGAGTGGAGAGGTTGCACAGTCCTTTTTGGCAGGAACCACAGGTGTAGGTGGTGTAGCTGCAGGTCTCTTCTTGAGTGGTGTGGCACCAACATGATCGGTTTTCAGGTCGATTAAGATCTTTTTCTGTTGAGGATCTGGTCGAAAAAGGTCCTCTTGAGGCGCAACCTTCTTCGGCGCTGATTTTTTCGGTGCCGGTGTAGGTTGTCGAGTGTCTTTAGCCTTCGGAGGTACTAGAGGGTCCTTTGGCTTAGATTTCAGCGCCGAAGCAATCGTTTTCGGCTTGTTCGTGGGCTCGGAGGAGAGTCAGGCCGTGTGGTTTTCGGCACCGTGTGCGGCTTCGGAGCCGGTGCGTCTTTTGGTTTCGGTTTTGGGACCGAAACATGTTTTGGTGTCGGCACTTCTTTCGGTGTCAGAGCCGAAGGGTGTTTTGGTGTCTACTTGGGCGGTGATGAGGCACCGGAAGGCCTACTTTGTTTCGGAGCCGAGGGAAGACTCTTGGTCGGTGTCGAGGCACCGGAAGGCTTGGAAGATTTCTTCGGAGTTGAGCCGGGACTTTCGAAGTAGATGATCGGTCTTGACTGGGCCCAGTGGGCGGAGTGCTGACCTTTGCCTTCTGCTTGGGCGTATGATGTGCAGGGGCAGTAGGACTCACGCGCTGACCCGATGGAATGGAGTCATCGGAGTCATCTGCCTCAGAGACGATCTGGAGATCCGGTGAGTCTTCTTGAACAAATGGAGCCTCGTCGTCGAAGATGTCTTCCGGTGCTGAGGCTGATCTCCTCATCTCGTGTCGACGGACCCTCCAGTCTCGGATGGTTTTCTTCGAACGGAAGGACGCACAGGCTGTGCACGTTGACTCGTTGTGGTCCGGCGACAGGCAGAGGTTACAGACCTCGTGGTGGTCGCTATGTGGAAACTTTGCTTGACATTTCGGGCATTTTCGGAACGGAGTCCTTTCCATAAGGTGTAGGCCGCACGGCGTCGATAGGCCCAAAGGCTCACTTGGATGACCAGTATAGAAACTTTTGAGTTGAAAGGTGCCGCAGTCTATGCCGAAGGCAGGTAGTAGTTGATTTATGAAGTTCTGCGCGTCGAAGTTGCAGAAAAACGGTTTCTTGCCGGAGCGGAGAAACTTTCATCCGAACCCAGTGGCGGAAAAAAACAATCTGAGGATGGAGCCGAGCCCAACACCAGGTGGCGATCTAATGCACAGTGTACTATCTGCAGCTCATATGCCTCGAACACTATGATTCTGAAGACCTCTGTCTGTCATGGAAGTGTCTGACTGCTGCATCAGCTTGACTTCCAAAAGGTGGGCACCATCAAATGGCATGCTAACCAGAGTCGACTGGACAGCCTCCGAGAAACCTGAAGTTGACAACCAATCCCAATGCCTTAATGCAACTGCAGATGCCATGGCTCAACCTACAGTCTGTTGTATCCATACCCCACTTTATGGTAAGTTTAGCCGCCTGTTAACCATCTTTAATCAAATTACTAACCTCCGAGCGGAGGTTATTCGGAAGAGATAATAACATGCTCTAGTGAATCCCATAAGGCAAGGGAATATCGCCCCAGCACACAAGACGTATTTATGGAACTCAAGGCTGAGCTTGCCAAAGCATAGATGTTTTTACCACATGTATCACGACTCCTAGACTTCTTACCCACTGGAGTTTTAGGAACAGAGTCTAGATCCCATGAAGAAGTCGCAACCTGAGTCACCAAGCTACAGGTGGAAGGGTGTCCATGAAGTCAAACTGGGTCTCCAGATGCAGGCAGGTGTCTAAATGCAATATCCCTGTCAACTGAGGTTCCCAACACAGGCCTGGCCCTCATACCAAATAAAATATCAAAAAGGACCTCCCCAAAAGGAAGAACAGGTTCAACTCCTGTCTGTCCCTGACAAAGGACCTAAATCAAAGGGACTGTTGACCATTGCACTGTAAGAAGAGACAAGTTTAAAACTGCAGCCACTTTTCTTAACATGTCTGCAAAGGAGGAGCTTGCCTCCGAAGCAAGGCCAGGGGGAGAAAGCAACCCTGAAGCTTGTATTGAATCCAGACCACTATCCTCTCCCGGAGCAGACAACCATCTCTCTTCGATTTGAGGCACATTAATGTCAGAAATGGGCTGAAATGGCCCTGCCTCAATAGACAAAGGTTGTCTTTCCACAACCCTTTCTGAGAAGGAATCAAAAACGACATATTCCTCTCAGTCTGAATAGTCGACTTCGCATCCAACGCCGTACGACACCTAAATGGAGGAGAGGCAACTTCGACCAACTACGCCGGCGTAAATGTCTGAGTCGGCTGATCGAAGACCGGCGTCCTAGGTCGAGATCCCAAAGGACTGTGGCCCTGCACCAAAGCGGAGCCGCAAGCCGGCGTCAACCAGCGCCGACCCATGGACTCCAACGGCTCAACCGTCACCAAGGGCAAACCCTTCGACAGCCCCTCACTCACCTCCTTGGGGCCTAAAGGCGCTGCAGAGGGAGATTGAGTCCCCAAGAAAAACGGGCTGCATTAAAAAAAAATACTTTATTGACAAAGCAGTCCCAGACATGGTGGTCTGCTGACCCCAGCAAGCCACCATCCCTAGGAGTGCTAGTCATTCCCAATGGGGTCGCATATTGCGACAGCCTCTTTAATATTTATTAGGCATGCAATCTGCGACCCCATTGGGAATCACAAACAGTGTCTGAGACACTGTTGTACATTGAATTTGGTGACTCGCAAATTGCGACTCGCAAAATTTAATAGTCTTACATCTCGCCCTATGATCTGGAAAAAACAGACAAAGAAATCAGGGTCATGTTCACAAGTGTAGGACACAGCACCGAAGCTCTAAATGAAGTACGAAGACTTTCTCAGGAAAAAGGCCACATAACTGAGCAAGTCTAGAGACTGGGACCCAAAGAAACACTGCCATGGGTCGTCTTTGCCCCCTCCAGAATCATAAGGTGGTCCCACAATGTCCTCTAAGAGCCTGAAACACAAGTAGCAGTAGCCAGTAAATGGCACGGCATGTGCACAGAGACCATACTCCACAGACAAGTGAACATTAAGCAGTCTCAGGAACTCCAGGAACAACACCTATGAGAACATAACCCGTTCAGTGGCATTATCCTGAAGCACTGAAAGACAGTAAAGCAACATTAGGAGAATTTTGGAACGGACAGCAATTCTGGATTCGTGAGGGGTAAAGAAAAAAAGAACTGGCATCATGGTGGCAACATTTAGGGCTCTGTGACATCACATCCAGGGAAACACAAGGGAAGAGTTCAGACCAGTGGTGCTACCTCATGGTGAAATACTACTAAGTTAAACTTGTCTCGATCCTGCACAGAGAAGATTTAAGAGATGAAGAATATGCAGCTATAAGTAACCAGCTGACAAGAGATGCACAGGACAAAATAAACCATGAATTGGATGGGACTATTGGTAAGCATGGGGAGGGAGTGAAGCTCACACACACACATGGATGTAGTCAGACATTTTAAAGTTCCATGTTCTAATTTTAGAAGCCTTTCCTGATTGGAGAGAGACCAAGACAACTAATTATTTTCAGACATCAGCACGCAGCGAAGAAGGAGAAAGAGAGAAGAGAAGGGTTGCTCGAGGAAGGGCTGTGCATACAACTAAGCTTCAAAGAATTGTGTCTCTTTTATGCACATATCGACACATACGAAAGAAGCTGATGACATGTGAAGAGGAGGGTAAAAGGAGGAATATATTATAGGTGAAAGAGCAGCAAGGAATTGTCAAGAGGTGGCAAACTAGCTGGCATACAATAGGTAGCAAGAGATCGCTAATACAGATTTTCACTAACGTTCAACACATTTTTGTACCAGACAACTTCTTGTTGTGCCCTTCCCATTATTATTTCACTTGCCTTAACCCATTGCTCTGGTTTTACATCCTTTAGCACCACAGTAAGCTGTGGCTTGTCCATCAGTACGTGCTCTTTGGCCTGGTTTGGATTTTCACTCGTACCAATACTGATAGGGACCATCCACTGTGGCTGTTCATTCCCTAAAAAGAAAACCACATGACACTGCTATTTAACTGTAGAAGTTAGAGTATATAAGGGCATCGCTAAAGCAGAAGGGAATGATAAACATCCACAAAGCTCACAATAATAGGCACAGAAAGATAAAGTGTAGGACAAAGCATGAAAAATTCCAGTTCTGCCCCCTCAAGACCATTCAAAACAATATAGTTACTAAACACTGTTCGCCTTAATCTAGAAGACATAACATAAATGTAACGCAAGTCAGACGGAGTACGCAAGATTAGGCCTACATTGGTAGCCCCCCTCTCCTCCCCTCTTCCCATCTCCTCATCCCTTTAAACAATGTTTTTGACCTGTTCTAATTAGAGCTTTACCAAACTGGCCTTTTTTTTAAGGATTCATGTTCTACATTCCTGCTTTGCATACCTCAAAAACACACAAGGACAGTTCATATGTGAGCTCTAAGATTTAAGACTGGGTATGCAAGTCCTTTCTGTTCTATTATAGTGAGACAAACCTACATTGCAAAGTGTTCAACACATTTATAGCTGCTTAATATAATTTTCATAAAATAGTAGTAATCAACAGTCCTTTGTGCTGACTTCAACACAAGCGGTATAAAAAAGAATTCATAAAAACAAGTTGTCACTTTACCAGTATGTGGTCCGCTGGCACAGAACTTCTTTTGCGTTAATGTTAACACTCGTTCATGATGGTGCTGGAAATGAATTAGGAACAATTTTGGTCTTAAAATTAGCTTACAAATATAACCTCACAAATGTTTAATATTGCTACCACTAGCTTTTCGAAACAACTCGTCTAAACATTGACAATTATCAAGTCAGTAGCATCATGTATTTTACCTTTACTGGGTACAGCAAGGATATATACTGTTGTTGCTTGTAATGTGGTCCTGCCTGCAACCCCCCTTTACACACTATCCTTAAACAATTACTGCTCAGTTACAGCGGTGTGCTCTCCATACTATATACCCAAAGTCATCCCTGCCCAATCCCTCTTGCACAGCCTCTCCTGCTGTACAACCTTGTTGGTTACAATCCCCTGTCTTTATCACAGTTTTCAAAATGTGACCTCAAATTATAAAACAATGGTGCTGTGTTTGAACAATTATAGTATTAACACGCTACAAAGACAGTTACGGGTTCTCACAAACATTGTAACTGTCATGCCTAGCCTATAATAACACCTTCACATCAGCAAGTTACAAAACACTCCATACCACTCACTCAATTGTCAGATCACAAAGTACACCCACATTGTAGCCCAACACTTCCAAAGCACAACATAACCCGCTACCCAAAACGTACTCCACCCACAGTCATGCACTCTGCACACCGCTCATCACATACAGACACCACCAAGCACAATTCATTCCACCTATCACAGGCAGATTTCATAAAATATCCAACACTCTGGCACACTCAAACTTTTTTTTTTAACTTTATTTTTATTGTAAAGTTTGTTATTCATACATCAAAAACCAAGCAATAAATGTTCAGTATCTGTAAGAAGCATACAGTTGAAACAATTAGGACAGAATCAAAATACACATCAGAATACATTATCATCTCAGAGCACTTATCAATTGAAACAGAGGGATACATTTGGCATAATCCAAGAGCGTCCATAACAAGTCACAGAAAGAGCCCACGGATGGTTTGTGGTTCACAGTTATGATAAATCCTCTCCACAACCATACTTAGGCACAGGCTTTAATAGAAAGAGGAAAGAAAAATATCTTCACTTTTGTTTGGGCATTTTACTATCTTTACCGCATCTTCCCCCATGGAAGCGACTTCCTGGTCAGTCAATATGCCGCCTATGCGAGGACACTAACGAAAGTGTATTACACCTACTATGTATATGCAGAAATCTACAGGCCGAACAGTGACAGTTATTAAAGCCGCTCTTTGTAAGTAAGCGGATAAGGCATGTTTTGGAGGTGGAGATGTACAACTAGCATGTCGCGTTGTTCTATTCTACGAAGCAGCAGGGGCAAAAGCTCTTGCGTCAAGTGACCAGACTGCTTAATCTTTGCGCCTCATGGCCCCTTAAAGCTAGCAGAAAATTCTTTCTTACTGCTGTTAACAACTAACTGATGATGGAACAGTCCCTCTCTTTCTCTTTGAGAATTGAGCTTTGCTTTTTTTAACTTACGGACTGTGTAAACATTTACTGACAACTGCCCTGTGCTTGTTAATATAATTTAAGAAAGTTTCATATGTTTTATCTAAATGGTTTTAGAATATGAATTTCTCTGCCCCTGCTCTGTGAATGCTAATATAACTCATGAAAGTTCTATATGTTCTATTTACATGGTTTTAGAAGCATGAATTTTGCTGCTATTAAGTTTTTTTACATGGAAATTGTAAAGGTTTTAATTAACCGAACAATAAAAATATTACCATACCGTACCGCCCCAAACAAGTCGTATCAATTCGGTCCCAAGGGTAGCATAGGGAATCTTTTTTAAAAAGTTATAAGAATTTAGGAAGGGTCACCATTTTTATGAGAGATATACGTCCAGCCATACTTAACGGGAGACCAATCCATCTGGTAATACAGCTAAAATTTTCCATTGCACAGCCATAGTTCATACGCATTAATTCGTCCCTATAGGACGTGATCCGGATCCCCAAATATTTAACATCATCAACACCACACAAGCGGGAAAGTCCGTGTCAAGGGGAGTAACCAAACTGGTCAGCGGAAAGATCTGTGATTTGGACCAATTTATGTGGATACCGTAGTGGCCCCCAAATTTGACAAATTCACGTAACGGCGGATTAAGATTATGTTGCGGATTTTGACATAGTGTCACGTCATCCGCATATAGCGAAAGGAGTATCGGATGTAGGAAACAGTGAAGGCCTGCGTGACTAATATTGTCGAATTTTTGCAGCCAAGGATACCATAATCAGGGCAAAAAAAAGGGGGGGAGAGAGGACACCCCTGGAGCGTACTGCGGGACAGGGGGTTGGGAGAAGAGGCATAGCCACTAATGAAGACCTTTGCAGTGGGCAAAATGTACAAAAACCTGATCCATTATATGACACTGACTGGAAGGCCCATGCACTGCAAGATCGTGAACAGGTAGTCCCATTCCACTGAATCGAAAGCTTTAGAGGCGTCGAGGAATACTGCTATCATTTGCAACCTTGGATCAACTGCTTGTAGAATAGAGTCCTGAGGTTATGGGATGTGGCTCTACCAGGAATGAACCCAGCCTGGTCTGGCAAAACCAGCTTATCCAAGAGCAAGCAGAGTCGATTCGCCACCAATTTAGCCAGGATTTTCGTATCAGTATGTATTAGAGAGAACAGCCTGTGTGATTCACAACGATCTGCAGGTTTACCAAGTTTCAATATAGATGTAATAAGAGCTTCCCTCATGGAGTCAGGTAAGATAAATGTCTTGTGGGCTTCAAGAAAACCGCTTTGAGCACAGGGAGCAGCTGGTCTATGTAAATTTTGTAAAAGTTGATGGGGAGCCCTTCGGAGCCTGGCACCTTTCCGGACGCCATTTGCATTATTGCTTCGTGCAGCTCATCATCTTCGAATGGGGCCATCGAAAATTCGCGCTGAGTACCTCCCAGCCACCCCAAAGTAATGTCCTGTAAGTAGGGAGAGAAGTCTAGAAGATCAGTACGTTGTGAACTGTAAAGTTCCGTATAATATGCCGCAAATGTCCTAAGAACATCTAGACTGTCCCTGTGTCGAACCCCATCATTGTCCACTACATCCAAACTATAGTTTGAAAATCGTGGATTCCAAATCGCACATGCTAATGCTCGGCCTCTCTCCCTCGCCATGTCAGCGGGCAGTGAAATATTTGCCTTGAAATTTCACCTCTCTGTCAGCTGTGTCCGCATAATCTGATCTCGCGGAGTGCAGCACGCTTGGCGTCAGAGGCCCACATGTCTGCTTCTAATTGTTGAATGTTGAGCTCAGGGTGCCTAAGATTCCTCCTAATGTCACGAAGTACTCAACAGCTCTTTGAAATACAAATACCCCTGACCGTAACTTTGAACGCCTCCCAAAGAGTGCCCACACTATCAATCCTTTATTTCTAGAAAAAAATTCAATTTCCTGCCCTAATTCAGCCTGGAACATTGCTTCCAAGAGCGTCTGGAACCAGTTGCCAACAGGAAGGAGGGGTGGGGGGAGGGGGTGGAATGTGGAGGGGGTGTAGCTATCAAGCAAGGGGGCATCATTTCAAGGTACACCGGTGCGTGGTCTGTAGAGGTGCGTGCCAGATGAGTAGCAGTTTTTACCCAAGGGGCCATCCCACGGGAACATATCCAGTATTCTAGCCCAGACCATGTAGCGTGCGTTGCAGTATAAAATGTGGCTTCTTTGGTCTTGGGGTGAGCCAGGTATCAAAGAGACTATGTTCAGTAAACAGTTCAGATAGTATGGCACAGGCGTTGGTATAGTGATGAGGTTGGGGGTTAGAGCGAGCCATAGCGGGACATAGAGAGACATTAAGATATTAAGATCCATGACATATGTAGAGCCTATTTTCAGTATGTGGCCCCAACAATATTGTGAAGTATCCCGGGTCGTCGGAAATAGGGTAACAGATTGTGTGGCTAGGACACCCCATACTATACAGCTGCGGCCAGAAGGATCGCTGTACGCGCCTCTTAATATGAAGGGTGTGTTTTTTTTTAACTAAGATGAGCATGCTTCGAGAGTATGTTGAATAAGACAAAAATGCCCGTACAGCAGCCCATCTAGAACCAAAGCTGGGTGGGTGCCTAGGGTCCAAGTGTCTCTCCTGGAGAATTGCCAGTTGTATCTGGTGCCTATCTGAATAGGACAATATATGCCTCCTTTCTCCGAGTATCTCGAAGGCCCCTGAAGTTCCATGTAAGCAGTTAATACAGAGTGGAGCTGTCTGTGTCAGCATCCTAGTTAAAATAAAATATATTGATTACTTTGATGACCGAAGTACAACTGTCCCATCTCAAAGTCATATATGCACTGATGTGTACCCGTCCAAACTGGAGAAAGCAAACAGAACCTTTCCCATCCCAATCCCTCCTCTCAAAACATAGGTTTGCAATGCATTGTCTGGGAGCAATAAGTAAAACAACAATAGCCAACCCAACCCCACCAGCAACGGCACCCCAATCGCGCCAGAATATTGCTTCCCACCGCACAGTCCCAAGAAAGCTCGGCCGTAGCATTCTAAAATTCGTAGGCCAGCTTGACAACAATACAAAACAAAAAACAACAACCGGATCACAGACCTTGGGTATTAACCCACATCTGGGTGAGAGTGGTCATGGGAGGGGGAGGGGGGGGGGGGGATTTTTAGAGTGCTTGGCAGGACATAACGTTTTTACCTTCATACCTTGGTAACAATAATTAATACAAATGCATAGTCCGCACAGCAGTCAATGTGTGAAATATTTGCGCAGCCACTTATCTGATCATGCTGCTGAGCCGGGGCGTCAGTTCAGTCGTGGAGTGCAAGTTGAGATGGCAGACACCCTCAGGGATCAGCACGCCATGTCAAAAACGTCGCCTTGCAGTTCAGACCTGGCTCTAGCAGGGCCATTGTGTCCCATGAAGGTTGAAGCAATTCAGATAGATAACCTGCACAATCTAATCAATGAATTGGGAAGGCGATCTGGAGTTTTGATCGGGACATGGAGTTTCTCGTGATGTTTTTTAGACAATCTTCGGCCTGCTGCGGGTTGAGACACATGATCTGCTTGCCATTGTGCGTGATACGAAGTTTCGCAGGATATAGTAAGGCATAGTCAATTTGAGCCTTTCTGAGTTTTTGCTTCACAGTAAGAAATGTTGCACCGCAAGAGTAAAATCAGGATATATAGTGAAAGCAGTCCCCTCAAACTGCATCTGCTTCAGTTCCCGGGCCCTCCGGAGTGCGACATCCCGGTCACGATAATTAAGCAGGCGTGCTATGATGGTTCTTGGGGTCTCTCCAGGGGGAGGACGCGGGCCAAGGGAGCGGTGTGCACGCTCGACCACCAAGTGCGGCGAAAAAGAGTCTGCTCCAAAAAAGCTTTTCAAGAGACGTTCAATATGGTCCTCCATACGCCCAGTATTTGTGTTCTCCGGTATATCTAAAATGCGGACGTTGTTGCAGCGGCTTCTGGCTTCAATGTCCTCATTCTTTGCTGCAATTACATTCAGCAATTTATCTATTTGAGTTACTTGCGTTTGCAGTCGTGTTGTTGTGTCCTCATTGTCGGATATCCGTCGTTCAGCCTCTTTTAACTGCCCATCGTGCTTATCTACTTTTTGCACTCAAAAATTAATCTGTTGTTCATAGTGTCCATTTTCCCCAGAGAGGTCTGAGATGCTGTGTTGCACAGCGAGGAGTATGGTTTTAGCATCATCATCAGGGATCCGTGTAAACGACTGTGCTTGTTCCATGGTGATATCTGCAGGCTAAGCAGAGATGAACCGCGTTGCAGTTTTCTTTTGTGAATCAAACATAAGCCGCGGTTGGCGACCATCTGGTTTCCCCATTGTCTCCCACCAGATGCAGCCGCTTGCCCGCAGTACAAGTCAGTAAGGTGCCTCCAGCCAAGTAAATGAAAGGTATAGTGGTAAGCAGAAGGGGAGGGCGATATTCAATGTATATTAATTACAGACAGCACGCAGTCGTGGCGTGATCTCAACAAGGCAGACCTCAAACTCAATAACATCTGGTCCAGAGCGTTAGGGTATTGTGGGCTCAGGAGGGCAGTGGGGACGCAAGTCTAGTAAAAAACGCCACTCAGATGCATCCAGCCGCAAGCGTGATTCCAAAGGCTGCTAAAGAGATCCTAGGGGCAGATAAGCAGATTAGATAGTAGATAGGGCTACTTAGCCCTCGCCTTCCCCTGAGCGCGCAGCGATCGCGCGCAGTGGAGCCGAAGCTACGCCGAAGAGTAGCCAAAGAGTAGCCCGTCTGCGCCCGTCCGCGACAGGACGGGACCAGGGGCCACCCACCCTGCTCTCATGTCCTCCCACCCCTCCCCCGTCCTGGTCTCCACTACAGACTCTCATATCAGGTACTCTTCTGATTTTCTACACTCGCTTCGCCCACATGATCTCTACCAATGTATAAATAGTGGCTGGCCCTACCCAGAAGGACCATTCTCATGTGATAAGTGTGGTTTTCACACCACTTGTAACACACTGATACCAGGGCACGCTCCTACTCCTAAAGCCACACAAAGGCTGGAAAAGTTTCTTGCTGAATGTTCGATCCCTTCCACGCCACTGCATTGAAAAATGGGATACCATTAGCTGCCACCAACCGGAAATATGTTTCCTAACAGAAACCTGGCTAAAACCCCACACTATTCCATCTGTTATGACAGGAATCCCCACAGGATATAAAATCCTGAGGCAAGACCGCCCGATAAAAACAGGTGGCGGCACTGCCATAATACATAAAGACAGTTTCCATATCTCCATATTAGAACAAGCTCTTCTTCCCTCTATGGAAATTATGATTTTTAAAATAAACACCAGTAATAAACATCACTGGAAAGGTGCTTTAGTCTACCGCCCCCCAGGAACTGACTCCAGTTTCACCCTGGCCCTCACTGAAATTCTTGCCCCTCATATGAAAGCCAAAGAGCATTTCATCCTACTTGGTGATTTTAATATCCATGTAGATATACCAGAGGACCCTGATGCCAAACTCCTACTGGAGGACCTTGCTTTACTTGGCCTACACCTACGAAATAGTGGTCCCACCCATAGAGGAGGCCACACCTTAGATCTCATTTTTACCAATGATCCCTCAATTCACTGTCATCCCCCCAAATCAGTATATTGGACTGACCATAGCATGCTGGAGTTTTCCCTCATGCAACTCACCAAACCTCCCGAACCTTCTGCCTCCAGGAGTATTAAACGTAGACATTGGCACAAGATATCCCCGGAAGCATTTGTAAAAACATGGAAAACTCCTACCTTTTCCGACTCTGATACCCCTGATCTGGCCCTGGCCAAACTTAACGATTCCCTCCTCGACACAATAAACCTCTTAGCTCCTCAAAATCTGGTCAAACTACCAACCACCAATAACAAAAAAGAAATCTGGTACACTGAAGCCCTAAAAACTGAGAAACAAAAGTGCAGAAAGCTTGAGAAACAATGGAGGAAGAACCACTCCAGCGAAAGTAAAGAGCTTTATCAGCAAGCTGCCTCCTCCTACTACAATAACATAAAAAAGGCTAGGAAAACTAGCTTACAGTCCCAAATAGACGGAGCACACAACTCTACCAGAGAACTTTATAAAATCCTAAGAAGTTTCACCAACCCCACAGCCTGCGAAAGCCCTGACACTTTTTCGCAGGATCTGTGCAACAAAATATCCCTATTTTTTGAGGAAAAAATTGATATCATCTATAAAAAAATACTGGCCAAACACCCCAACAATACAGAGACGCCTGACGCTCCCTGTCCACAAACCAATACTGAAACTTTCATTAAGATTCCGGAAATCTCTAAGGACGAGATAAAATCCTTATTAAATACCACTAAAACAGGGTCCCCTCTCGACCTTCTTCCCCCCAGAGTGATGAACATGCTCTGCACCGACCTCTGTCCCTCTATCCAGAGAGTTTTGAACCTCTCCTATACAGAAGGCAAACTCCCCCAACAATGGAAAGAGGCAGTGGTGAATCCTATTCGTAAAAATACCACATCCCCATGGACAGAACTCTCTAACCTCCGTCCCATCTCCTTGCTGCCCCTCCTGAGTAAATTGGCCGAAAAACATGTTAACATCCACTTGTCCAGGTTCATTGAGGCGACAGGGGGCCTGGACCACTCCCAATCTGGGTTCAGGCCCAACTACAGCACCGAATCTGCTCTCCTCACAGTGACCGATAACATCAAGATGTCACAGGATAGAGGAGGCTCAATGATTCTGGTGCTGTTAGACCTGTCGGCCGCATTTGATACTGTGTCCCATAAGATCCTCACGAGCCGTCTACAGGGAGTGGGCATAGGAGGTCAAGCCCTCTCTTGGCTGGAGAGTTTTCTGTCCGGGCGCTCACAATCCGTCAGCCTGGGACCATATCGCTCTGCTTCCAGGGTGCTCACGAAGGGGGTGCCACAGGGCTCATGCCTAAGCCCCACATTGTTTAATGTGTACGTGGCCCCCCTCGCTGAGATTGTGAGAAAATATGGATTCACCCCGGTGTCTTACGCTGACGACACCCAGCTCCTCTATCCTTTCCATTCCTTCAACTCCAACGTTAGGGACAACTTTGCAGAAGGAATGAGGGCCATCTCCAATTGGATGGCTGTCAACCGCCTCCAATGCAACGTTGGAAAAACGGAGCTAATGCTTTTTGGGAAAGCATCCTTACTGTGGTCCCCCGACTGGTGGCCCCTTGACTTGGGACCAGTACCCACCCCTAAACTGACAGTAAAAAATCTAGGGGTGAAGCTGGATCGGGACCTCACCATGAAGGAACACGTGAATGCAGTTGCTGGGTCATGCTTTCACACCATCGGCCTGTTAAGAAGAGTCTTCCCCTACCTTTCTGACAGCTACAGAAAGACCCTAGTGCAGACTATGGTGATCAGCAAAATTGATTACTGTAATGGACTCCTTATTCAAGCCAATGAGAGTGCTATTAATCGCCTCCAAGTAGTCCAAAACACTGCAGCAAGATTGGTTCTGAATGCCCCCCCCAGAACTCCCTCTAAACCCCTGCTGCGTGAACTGCATTGGCTGCCAATAAGACAACGCACCAAATTCAAGATCTGTTGCATTGTCCACAAGTGCTTGTTCGGGAAAGGTCCTGACTACCTGGTCCAAAAGCTACCTGTCTATAAACCTGACAGAGCCTTGCGGTCAAGCAATCAATTGCTACTCAAAACCCCTCTTGTCAAAAAAAACAGACAAGGGGGCAGAGCATTCTCTTTGGTAGGGCCCAAGCTCTGGAACAATCTTCCAACTGACCTCAGACAAACCCACAATCACTCCTCTTTCAGGAAGAAACTAAAAACTGTATTATTCCAGGAAGATTAAATATTCCCAATCATCAGTGTTCATCCACATTCTCTGTTCTATAGCAACTACTCCATCTTGCGAGCAAAGCGCGGAGATACCTCGTAAGGGGTCGATTCTTGCGCTATACAAGAACATAAATAAAATAAATAATAAATAAATAAATAAAATAAATAGGTGCAGATCAGAAGGTTAACAGTTCCATAGGCGGGTCATAAAACATGAAGCAGCTCGCAGCGGGGGAGGGTCCTGTACAGGATCACAGTAGCGTGCTAACAAGAGGGAGGCCCCGACAATGCAGGCGGCAGGTATAAGGCGGAGCACTTCTGTGGTTAAGTAATTAGCGGGCTCCCAGGCTTCACGCGCTGATGAATATGACCACAATCACATCAATAAACACCAGGAGCACAGTAGCGTAATCCGATTTGCTGTACTCACATGTCTCAGGGGGCAAAAGGATTTTGCCCGCACAGCGCAGCTCCAGTGTCAGCAGGCGGTCCGACCAGCAGCGTCCTCTACACTGCTGCAGGCCCGACACCCGACAGTGTTCACAGTGTCCGCTAAGAGGGGAGGCCGCCGGATAATAGGCACACAGGCAGTGATGGGTCAGGCCGCAGTGAGGCCTACCGCAGTGAGGCCTACAGCCAGGCAGGTCTCCAGAAGAAGCAGTAGCCGCAGCGCCCGCAGCACACACCAGACTGCAGACAGCAGCAGGAGTTGTCGTTTTTCTCCAGCTGAGATCGGAGAGGGTAGTAAACAGCTAGAGCAAAGCAATTCTTATGTAGGGTAGAAGGCAGGATAATTAACGGATTTGACCGTCAAGCTTCCATAGCCTCACGCGTGTGCGGCCAACATGGATGTGCGCCACCTAGCGCCCCCCCTCCTAACCCCCAGGCACACTCAAACTTGTCTTGACTCTCACACTAAAGACAATCCGCACGCTATCACAAGTATCCACAACTGCATGCTGATCTGAAGACATTTTAAACACCCAGTCAACAAGTAACCTTGAAACAGCATGTTTGTGTTCACAAATTTCCCCTACAGTTCAGAAAAGTGTGTCAGTGCAGTTACTATAAATATTAATTGCTGCATTATCAGAAATTTCCATGCGACACACCTCTTATGGTCCAATCTGTGAAATGGAAACAGGAGGCAGCTACGGAAGTTGCATGTTTGTCAATGCCTTAAAGTTCATATTACAATTCTCTCATAGAGGTTACCTGCACAGATTCTACGTGTATGAGAGGAAATCCCATCTGTTTGGTCCACGTGTTCATCACACTGGCAATGGGCTTCCCACTAGCTTCTTCCAGACATGTCCACAGGTCCTCTATGGCAGAAGAAAAGGCAAGATGTGTCAGGGAGGGTGTGCACACATTTAATCATAGCGGGATAAAAACCTTCAATTAAAGGTTTTGGCATTAACACACAAGGCAAACCAATTTGAATAATGCATAATTTAAAACACTAGAAATTTCCAATATGCTGATGATACACAACTCTACTTGAAATTCTATTCGGCTTCAGATATACAACACCTTAAACAATCCCAGCGCATCATTCATACCTGGATGTCCAATGCCCACTTGAAGCTCAACCCAGTCAAGATAGAATTCCTGTTTTTTCCCCAAGAACATAGATACAATACAAACCTGGCTCAATCACCAGAAACTTCAAGGCTCTGAACTCCCACTCTCACTGAATGCCAAGTCACATGCATTCATCCTGGACCTCAGACACTACATCGCAAAAAACAAATACTAAGACTGCCTGGTACAAGCTCTCTTTTAAACAAAGTCAAACCTTTATTTTCTGTTTTTAAGCTCTGGGATCTGGATGGAAGTAACACCCTACTCGATGGCCTTTCAGACTTCACACTGGCACACCTTAAGGGCACCATACATGCTACAGAATGTTCATGCAGGGACACACAATCCCCATCCTAATGGAATGCCATTGGATCCTCTTGATGGCCCGCACCATCATCTAAAACCAGCAGCATACTTTACAAACCCATCAGGACCCCTACCTATAATGCAGACATGCTCACCATCTGTGGTGTTTATCCCCACACCTGCAG